>NC_072487.1:29340585-29645492 GCF_027574615.1 Eptesicus fuscus
TTCTGAGACAATAGACAAAATTCTTATCCTTTCTGCACTTAAGTTTCTTAAGGTATAAAATAGCAATAGTAAAAGGACTTACCTCAATCAGGCTTGTTATAAGGATTAAATGACATGGTAACACAGAGTACTTAGCATAGTGTCTGGCACCAGAAATCACGACCTTATTCAGCAAAAACTGACTGAGCCACTATGTACCTACCAGGCACCAGGTAAACAAGAAAGATAAGGCCTTTCATGGAGCATCAATTCCAGATGGATAAACAGACAACACATAAAGTAAGATTTCACAATGTGAAATGCTCTTTGTAACACAGAACCTACTGTGTTACCTGGGTCAGGGCTGGGACCCCTTTATATTGGGTGGGCAGGGAAGGATTCTTGGAAAGCTGCCTTTTAGGAGAAAATCTGAACAAAAAGAAGCCAGCCATGACTAGGTGTAGGGGAGGGGAGGGTAGTTATTTAGAAAGAGAAGCATGTTTGAAAATTTTAATATCTGCATTTTAACATTTGTTTTCAATCTCATATGTAAAGGGTTTTAATCCCTGGGAAATAGGGAGGGGAGGAAGATGAGGAATAAAAGCTGGGTTTGAGGCAAGGTGTGCAAATCTTGCTGGAAGTCAAAACGGGGAGGAGGTGTTTGAGCCTAGAGTCAAGATCATCGAGAATAAAATTAGGGTCCAGAGAAGAAGGGGCCCCTGACTAAGGTGGAAGGCTTTGAGGAAAAGAGGGAAAAGATGTGTGTGTGTGTGGGGGGGGGGGGGCGGGGGGCGGTCCTTGTGTCAGGAAGGGAGGAAGCATTTGGAAGGAGGGAGTAGGAATGTAAGTGGGAGAAGATGCAGGTTATGAACAGGAAAAAATGGGAGGAGGTAGATAAGAGAATGAGAAAGAATTAAGGTGTGAAAGTGGAAGAAAAATGATGGCAAATGAAAGAAGTCAGGAAGGGGGAGGGGACAAAGCCAGAGATGGTGGGAGAAGGAGGTCAAGAGCATGAGCAACAAGCCCAGGAGAGGTCTCCCTGGAATCGGGAAGAGAGAGATCACGAGAATGGGGAAGGGAGAGGATTGAAAAGTCAGCTTAAGATGGCAAAGGGAAGGGGAGGAGGGGGAGGAGGTCCCAAGTTTGAGAGGGGGGCAGGCAAGGGAGAAACAGATCTGGGGTCCAAGTCCCTGGGTGAGAAAGAGCACAGCGAGCACCAGACCATAGAGCAAAGGCCAGGGAGGGGGCCGGCCTGTCAGTAAAGGGGCCGAGGGAGGACCCCATGCACAGGAGGGAAAGATGTGTGGGAGGGGAGGGTCCTGAGAGAAAAAGAGCCAGAAGTCTTTTTTTTGGAAACCAACGAGGCAGAATGATTGAACGGAGGGGACCAAGTGGGAGGGCATGCCCATGCCAGAGGCTAGAATGTCTTTGAAGGTGAAATGCGAGTCCGCACAGCAGCAGGCCGAGGACAGGGCTGGTGGACACTTCCCAAGACCACAGAGGCTGAGCTGAGGGGCTGGAGGACCCACTGTGCATTACTGTGATGTATGTAGGCAGGTGTCCTGACATGTGATTAATGTGGAGTGTTTGTGCCTGTGTATGATGTGCTTTTCCTTCCTTCTGTTCATATGTAATTCCAGTGGTGGCTTCACTGAGCACTTGTTTTCACCTCCCACACCCACCCCTCCTCTAGTCCTCCCAGCCTTCATACCTGTCCCCATGTTCCACCTGGAGCTTTTCCCCAGTCTCCTCCACACCTTTCATACATACAACTCCCTGGGGATGGCCATAAGTCCCCGATATGAAAGTTACAATTCTGGCCGTCAGATCATCTACCCCAAAGTTTGTTTGGAAATGCAGTTAATTTGGAGAAGGAGGTCTCTGGTGCATGCAAGTAGCAGGGTTATTGGGTGTCTTTTCCATACAAGAGTGCTGATTTATAGATTATGGCTTAATTGGTTTTATAGGCTAACCTGGGAATCTAGCCATTCCCTCTACATCATTTCCTATAGGAAATATTTATACAAACCAGATCATTTCATTTTTAACCTACATCAAGTCACAGGTCATGGCTGTCATTTTACAAATTAACTTCTATGATGCAGGTTGGAGATGGCCTGCAATTCTTCTGAATTCAAAAGAATTGATGGGAGAGTAGAAGAAATCAACTCTAAGCTATTTTTTTTAATGGGCCATTAGGACTTTTTGGGTGTTTAGACCTCTTTTTAAGAGGTTAGGGTTTTCAAAACTGATGCAAGAGAAAGAGAAATTTTAGTGTGCTTTTGATATGATTGTGCATTTTAACATTATTAGTAAATATGTTTGTATGGTTCGAGTGTGACATTTTAAATTTTCTACAAAAGCACTTCTGAAGATCATTAGAAAAAGACTTGGTGAGATTTAAGTGCTTTAAGTAACAGCCAAACTCCTCCCAAACAGGGTGGAATCCCGGGCACGAGGAGTGATCTCAGGCATCCTAAAAAAATGCAATTTCCCGCCCCAATGATGCTGCCACTAGGAACCTGATCCTTTTTAAAAGACTGGCATAAAAAAACGGAAAAAAAAATAACTCACTCCCATTTAATACCTTTTATCCAACGTGAACTACACAGGAATATGAGTTTCTCAAAATAGAAGAACTAAATGCTTTTATTGGTTAAAAGAAGCTGCTTCAAATGCATTCCAAAAGACAATGAGGAAAATACTTTTCATGGAAGGAGACAGTCAGGTATAAACTTGCAAATAGCGAAGGAGTGAGTGTCGGATGTGATGCCAGCCACGTCGGGAGGTGTAGGGGAGGAGTGTGGCGAGTTAGCGCTACTTCTGTGTTTTGTCAAAAAGAGAGCCTTTCACCTGGGACTCTCACCGAGTCTGCCACTCTGAGAAATGCTGTTAATCTGAAGCCTAATGCCAGGGAGCATGCGGCAGTTCTGGAGGAATGGCACAGTTAAGCAGGCTCAACACAGTCCTGAAACAATTTCATTATTTCCCAGAAACCAGTTTCATTTAAGAATGCAGCCCTGGTTGTTATAATTACGAAAATGAGAAAAGAGTCTCTGAAAGAAATAACGTGCCATATAACAACCATACAGGTATTTTTAGATGAAACTCAGTCACATTGCACATTAGTTCTCTTTCAAAGTGCCCAAACCTGGTTTTCAAAGGGCAAAAGGATGTAACAGAACTTAAAAATAAACAACACAGTGAGACAGAGACGTACTGAATTTAAATTCTAAGTCTGCTGCTGACTGCCTGTGACTTCGGGTGAGTAACTAACTCTGAAACCACTACCTTGCCTGTAAAATGGAGATAAAACTATTTACTTCACAGGTTGTGAGTAGTAAGTGAAATAATGTATGAGAAGATACTGGTAGCATTTCTTTTTTGAGAAACTGAGCAAGTGTGTGAAATATTGCCATCTCTGGTTCAAAGACATGAATATGATGGTGAAACATTCCTCTTTCCCCCATTAAAAAATAGCAACTAAATCCAGCTGGGGGGGCATCGACCTATGAACCAGGAAGTCACGGTTCGATTCCTAATCAGGGCACATGCCTGGTTTGTGGGCTCAATCCCCAGTGGGGGGTGCGCAGGAGGCAGCTGATCAATGATTCTCTCTCATCATTGATGTCTGTTTTTTAAAAAATGTTTTTGTTAATCCTTATCTGAGGATATTTTTCCATTGATTTTTAAAAAATATTTTTAAAAAATATATCTTTATTGATTTCAGAGAGGAAGGGAGAGAAGTATCAATGATGAGAATCATTGATCGGCTGCCTTCTACCTGCCCTGTGGGGATCGAACCAGCAACCCGGGCATGTGCCCTGACCGGGAATCGAACCGTGACCTCCTAGTTCATAGGCCAATGCTCAACCACTGTGCCACACAGGCTGGGCAGTGCTTAAGATTTCGTATTGTTACAGAATTTACCAGGCAACTGAAGAACACACAGGAGTACCGGAAACACAGGAAAAACCCATTTATTTTCAGATGTTTCACATGTGCTAGTACAGGACTCAGGGGAGACAGTTTCTCTCCAAATCCTGAGCAAGCCAATATGGAGGAAGCTTTCCCTTTATACCCTTTGGTTTCTTTGTCCCCCAAATATGGGATGGGACTTCCGGACCTTTCTCAGGCTTTGCAAAAAGCCCTGTGTGTTGGGGTGAGGGCCATGAGACCACATCTAAAGGCCTGGCCTGGCGCCAGTGCTGATAACTCCGTCTGGGGGTTGTGTATTGTTCATGGTTTATGGCCTCTCTAAAATGGGGGTAGTACTTAGGTAAACATCTTGAAGGACCAGATAATTAAAGAAGGAGCAGTGACTAGACTATAGGCTAACAAGAATGTGCATTAGGTTACTGGCACAGATTCAGATTGCTAGCCCCCCCAAATGTCTCATTTTCCCCATCAGTATTAGTTCTTGTTACTGAAAATCAAGAGTGAAAAATTGTGCAAGAATATCTGTATCAATACAACTAAAAAAGGACAAAAATCACTGAGAACCATCTGAAATCTGTCTGAATGGTCATATGCATGTCAAGTACAGCGTAGGGAATATAGTCAATAACACTCTAATAACTATGTATAGTATCAGATCGGTAGTAGATTTATCAGCGTGATCACTTAGTAAGTTATACCAGTGTAATGTCTAATCACTGGGTGTACACCTAAAAAGTAATATAATATTGTATGTTCATTATACATTTGTCCAAATCCATAGAATGTATAATACCAAGAGTGAACCCTAATGTAAACTGCGGACTTTGGGTAGGTTCATCAATTGTAACAAATTAGGTTCATCAATTGTAACAAATGACTGCTCTGGCGGAGGATATAGATAATGGGGGAGGTTAGGGAGGGAGCAAGGGACATATGAAAAACTTCTGTACCTTCCTCTCAATTTTACTGTGAACCTAAAACTACTACAAAAAATAAAATCTCTTTAAAAAAATACCTGTATCAATAAAAATGTACAATGAAATACTCTGGAAATGACTGATTCTTAAACGCATGTACTACAAGCCAGACAAATGTAAAACAGTGAAGCAAGATGAGCTATTTTGCTGGTCATAAAATATTTATTAAGGTATACTTTAGGGAGCAGTGAATATAAAATTTAGGATCACAATATGAAGCAATTTCAGCCCTCTCAAAAGTCAGCCCAGTCCTCAATGCTCTGCAGATGTAAAACCACTGGTGAGACTCAATAAAAGCAGTTTGACTAGTACAGAAGACGCTTTTCATAAACAGTTATAATCAGAGCATCCAAATACTTCTTTTAAGTGCAAAACCACACATTACAATGCAGCAACAATGCATTCATATTGTTCTCATTAGTCATTAGTAGTCAACTTGCATAAAACACCAGAAAAAAGCACAATGGAGCTCACAAAATGGGCTAAAAAATGAACCTGTTCTTGTAAAACACACATTGTAATGGAAGATATTAAAAATGTATTTTGCACACTACAGAAGCTGCGTTCATTTCAACGATCTCAAGTGTCATTTCCTTTTCTGTAAAATCAAATTACATGAACCAGGCACAACTAATATCTGGGAGGCAGTGTGTAGCTAAAATTTCATTTAACTAATTATTCAATGATTTAAAAATCCCCATAAATCTTTTCTGTCCTGAGGTAGTTGCAAAATAAATCATAACTTGGATATCAACTAGAGCTGAGGCTTCAACTTCTACTCATTACAACTAGTTGTTACTGACAGGAACTACCTTTTGATATTTAAAAGACAGTTGAGAAATGGGCCTCTTACTACACACACAAGATGATGGCTATGTAGGAAAAGAGGATCAGCTGCTTCAGAACATGAGAGATATGGTCCAACATTGCTTCCACCCCTACCCACCCCAACCACTTTAGATTCTTTATTGTCCAAAAAAATCACCAGGAGCAACACAGTGGAAGTAGACAGATCATCGTCCTTTGCTATAGCCAGGGAAGAAAAGGTCAAGTAGAGTCTGCAGAATCTCATTGGGAATCATGATGTAATTCTGGCCAAGATCATGCCGGCAAGCAGGGCAGGAGAAAACTTGAGCCTTAAAGGAACGCTGTAAACAATCCTAAGGTAAAACACAACAAAACAAAAACCCAAAAAATACATCCAGTTTCATCTGGTAAAGCATGTAGAAAAGGACTCAACAATTTATGCTTTTAAATAAGAACTAGAAACTTACTGTTTAACAACAAGAAAAACATAAAAGATGAAAAATGATTAAAGGCCTGAATCTATCCTATGAACACTAGTCTATAGACATGGCTTTGGCTCTACCTCTAGCACAGCAATTTTCAACTTCCTTTTTTTATCTCATGGCACACATAAAATAATTGCTAAAATTCTGCAGCATACCAAAAAATCTACTTTTTGCCGATATGACAAAAAAAAAAAGAGAAAAAAAAAAAGGGCTTATTTTTTATTGATTTGTGGGGGTGGGGAGGTAAGAGTTAAGTACCTACCCTTATTGCTCCAAAGAGACTTTTTAAAAAATCAGGTACCTATACTTGTCTATAAGGAATTCTGGTACCAAGAATTAACCAACCAGACACAACCTTATTATGCACGTGACCAATAAGATGCAAACTCTATTATATGACCTATATATTATTTATGGTTTGAGACAGGGCATTCACACTGGATGGCTATTGTTGTATTGGCTGTTTTTTTTTTTTAATTTATTTTAGCTGTTGTCATTTTTTTTGACAATCTAAGAAAAAAAGAGGTCACTGCCCCTGACCAAATAGGTATTTGCACGTTTTAAAAATTCTTGCAGCACACCAATTGAAATCACTGTGAGAGTTCAGGTAAATGATTCAACTTTTGTATGCTTTAATTTCCTCATCCAGTAAAATGAGGGTGTTAAAGATTATGGTTCTCACTAGCCTCATCTTCTAGGTTGGATTTTAACCCTGTTCTTTTCTGATAGAGCACTAAAGAAAAAAAACCCTCAAGATTCCCCTGCTTAGAACTAATCACTTAACTTATAATGTAATGTGTCTTCCAAAAAGATTTTTAAAAGAACTAAATCTATTACAGAGTAAACCAGCTCAAGGTCAAGGACAAACTTATATGTGGAAGGTTATTTCCATTTTACAAAAGAAATTCAAGTTTGGAACTTAGGTCAGGGCACACAACCACCAAGCAGTAGAGCACGATTCCAACCTTGTTTTTACTATAGCTCAAATTTTCCTTTCACAACACAATATTCAACTCCTCTGGGCATGCTGCCAGATAGACTCTGTTTTAGATCTCCTTACATACTTGCAACTATTTAAGTTTGCACTAAACTATACGAAACATATAAAAGGTGTAAGAAAAAAACGCAATGACACCTATTTCTCTTATCCATTTCAACCCCTTCCTAACAATGCCAAACATGATAGAATACCTCAACTACATATATTTGATTTACTATTACTATCTAATTAAAACGCGCACTTACCACTAAGATATAATTAAGTGCTTCTGAATTGGCAAGGTTCTATGACTATTTTGTTTTATGGAAAAATGCTTCTTCACATGGTAAAAACAGTTTTGGAGGTTAGTGTGCCTTCTGGCCTAATAAGGGAAAATGGGAAAGAAATTCTACTTACTTTACAGACATTGTGGAGGCAATCTGTTGTTACAGGCTGGTAAACTAGCTCCTGGCAGCAGACACACATAAAGGATTGTTCCAATTTTTTCAGAAAATTCTAGATGGTATCCAAAAGGAAGAACAAATAGGTTAGCATTTCATAACATATTAATAAAATTCGAAATGATTTTTTAAAGTGTCTTGGTTACATTGACTGGTTTTAATTAAGAAAAAAATCAAGTAGTGATTGCAATGATTAGCAAACATGTCATAGAAACGGGAAAAAACCCACTTCCTAAGATATACACATTAGTTTTAACAATCTCAGGACTGGGTTGGAAAATTGCAAAGTCAAACATGTAACATTAAAATATAAATGCCGCCCACCCAAACCTCACGTTTCAGAGATTATTTTTCACTGTTAAAAAATATTATGGCTCATGGACACAGACAACAGTGTGGTGATTGCGTGGATGGGAAGCTGGGGGTGGTGGAGGTAGAAGAGGGTGTATGGGGGATAAATGGCAATGTAAAAAAACAACACAACAAAATGAAATAAAGAAAAGAAAAATCACGAACAGCTTGTCTCAAGTTCATTATATACATTTTCCAAAAAGCTATATGGTATTTCAGTATGTAAAAATGCATTATTTATTCACTCTTTTGCTATAAAACTTGAATATTTATTTAAGCTTAAAAAAAAAAAGAGCAGTGAGTAATAATACTCTATAATATCTAAGACCCCAAAGAATCAACATATTTTCCTAGGACTATTTTCTGTAATACTTTGTCTCAACCCCAAAGTCCCATATTTCCCTCACGCTAATGTTTACTCAAATTGGGACTAAATTAATAAAAGAGCAAGAGAAAGCAAATGCAATCCAATGGGTGTTCTATACTTTTCAAACCATTACCTGTTCCATTCTGCCCAAACTTTTTGTTTCTTTTAAACTAGGATAAGCAGTTTTTTGAATAGTCAACAAGGATAATTCTCCATTCAGTTATTTTTAGCAGAATATTTTACGTTCTTGTAATAGAAAAGTAATATTTACAAGAATTTCAAGTAAAAATAAAAAATCAAAGATCCCAAAGTATAAGACAAATACCATATGATCTCACTTATATGTAGAATCTAAAAAAACAAACAAACAAACAAACAAACCTAACTTCATAAATGTAGAGGACAAATTAGTGGCTGCCAGGGGTGAGGTTGGGGGTTAAGTTAAATGGGTGAAGAGAGTCAAAAGGTAAAAACTTCTAGTTATAAAATAAACTAGAGGCCCGCTGCACGAAATTCGTGCACGGGGTGTGAGGGTGTCCCTTAACCCAGCCTGTACCCTCTCCAATCTGGGACCCCTTGAGGGATGTCCGACTGCCCGTTTAGGCCCGATTCCACCTAAACGGGCAGTCGGACATCCCTCTCACAATCCAGGACACTGCTGGCTCCCAACTGCTCGCCTGCCTGCCTTCCTGATTGCCCCTAACCGCTTCTGCCTGCCAGCCTGATCACCCCTTAACCACTCCCCTACCAGCCTGATTGATGCCTAACTGCTCCCCTGCCAGCCTGTTTGCCGCTAACTGCCCTCCCCTGCCAACCTGGTTGCCCCTAACTGCTCTCCCCTGCAGGCCTGGTCCCCCACAACTTCCCTCCTCTGCCAGGCCTGGGTCCCCCACAACTGCCCTCCTCTGCCAGCCTGGTCCCTCCCAACTGCCCTTCCCTGGTGGCCATCTTGTGTCCACATGGGAGCAGGATCTTTGACCCCATGGGGGCAGCCATCTTGTGTGTTGGAGTGATGATCAATCTGCATATTACTCTTATTAGGTAGGATAGAGGCCTCGTGCATAGGTGGGGGCCAGCTGGTTTGCCCTGAAGGGTGGCCTGGATCAGGGTGGGGGTTCCCTTGGGGCGTGGGGCGGCCTGGGCGAGGGGCCTGTGGTGGTTTGCAAGCTGGCCATGCCCCCTGGCAACCCAAGCGGAGACCCTGGTATCTGGATTTATCTTCTACAATTGAAACTTTGTAGCCTGGAGTGGAGCCAAGCCTTCTGCTCGCTTCATGGCAGCAGCCATTTATGTTGGGATTTATTTATTTTCCATAATTGAAACTTTGTAGCCTGGAGTGGAGGCCTAGGCCGGCCAGGGTGTGAGGAAAGCTTGGCTTCCTCCATGGCCAGGGGCAACCCTAGCCTCCTGCTCTTCCAGCTCTGTGGCTGCCGCCATTTCTGTTGGGATTTGTTTACCTTCTATAATTGAAACTTTGTAGTACTGAGTGGAGGCCTAGGCCGGCAAGGGCAGGCAGAAAGCTTGGCTTCCTCCATTGCCGGGGAAAACCAAGCCTCCCTCCTGCTCCTGACTGGCTTGTGGGCGTAGCTTATGGGTGTAGGGGAGGTATGGTCAATTTGCATAGCACTCTTTTATTAGATAGGCTAACTCCTGGTGATAGTGACTATCTACACCAATAAAAGAAATATGCAAATTGACTATACTTCTGCGACACCCATCAGCCAATCAGGAGTGAGCATGCAAATGAACCCAACAAAGATGGCAGGTTAATTTGCATACGTAGGCATGGAGCGGCCAGGTGGGGTGGGACGCCTGCTATGAGGGGGGGGAGGGAGCTACAGGAGCGGCGCTCCGGGAGCGAGGACTTGCAGGCTCCCGGCTATAAATTTAGTACCAGGTACCCTCTCTCTCCCTGACAAATGCCTTTTTTAAAACACTGATATTTCCCTGGTACCTCCAGAGTGCCTATAATATGTACTAGAGGTATTTTGAATTTACACAATGTGCTAGGCACTCATTTACATAGCAGTGATAAAAAGGTCAATTCTCTATGCTCACAAAACTTTATATTCTTTTAGGAGAGCAAAATAAATAAATAAATGAAATTTCTGATAGTAATAACTGAGGAAATAAAGCAACAGAGTAAAGGGTGGCTACTTTAGAAAGGGTAGTCAGCGAAGGCCTCTCTGAGGAGTGTAATACTATTATTACAGGATATGAAGGAGTGAGCCACAGGAAGATGTAGAGGAGAATTTCAGTGTGTAAAGGTCTTGTAGCTAGAATGGGCTGAGTGTGTTAAATAACAGACATCAGTGTAGCCAAAGCAAGTTGGGCCTGAGAGAGCAGCAAGAGGAGACTGCAGAGGTAGGTAGGGATGAAAGATCATGTAGGGCTTCGGGAAGGTGTTTGGATATAAATGTATATATTATATGTATGTACATTTATTTAAAAGTCACCACGGCCAATACCTGATTTTTCCAGCTTAATAAATGTGTTTCTGGATTATCAGAAGAAAATGGGCATGCAACCTGCCCAGGGCAATCTATAACAGTACATAAATGTCCAAAGTAATCACTAGAAGCTATATTGCAATCATCTGACCCATGCAAGTAAGATCTTACCACAAGAAGGCAGAATTATATTTTTTTTGGGGGGGGGAGGGGAGAGAATCTTGTTTAAGAACTATCGATTGATGACTTGATTTCATATGAAAGCTACATTGAAAGATGGTCCAAGAGGTAGGGTTAATTAAATATACAGGGCCTTTTCTGACTTCTTCCAAGTCCTTTTTGACAGGTTTCTTGAGCTTGCCCCTATTTTGAATCAGGATGGAGCAATTCAGAACATGGAAACAAGGGCTTGCAGCAAGGAGCCATGGTGGACTATGCCTAAAAATTTTTACCTTTCATTGGTATTTTACATGGGAGAGGAGCAGGAGGACCGCATCTTTGGCTGCCCTTGAGATGCACAACCACAGGCCATACACATGTCACTATAGTCAGACCACCCCAGGCCAGGCAGTGGCTGTTCCTCATGATCTGGAGCATGGAGACTGGGGACCCTGACCAAAATGAGATGCTGCGGGGCGTCCAAAGACAACTGCTGACGGAGGATGACCTGGCAGCGGCCCCCATCATTCAGCTGCATCCCATGGCCTTGACTTTGCTAGTCAGGATGGGCAGTCCTGTCCATCCTATGCTTTCTCAGTTTTACTTAGCTATTGGTGAGGAAGATGTTGACTAAAGTTTGAATTTGTAGCTAATCCTGTCTCAGGCTTTCTAAGCATATATTTGAGACATGTCTCCTAAATGCAAGAAAGTGTTCTTTGGGTAAAGATATCCAATAAAATAAGAGACTCAATTTGCAAAAGAGAAAAAAATAAAAAAGAGGATGAAAAGTATATTTGATTTGTGCATCCTTGCCAAGTCTCATAGGATTCAACCACTTTGTTAACTGTTGTTGGTAACAGGATATACACAGAGCTCAATCACTTTACTTCTGTTTTCCAAATACGTAAGCTGCATTCTACCAAGGATAACCCAACATACTGCATTTTTAGGGCAAAGGAAATGATGACTCCAAAGGATATTTATCAAACCTTTCCCATTTCTAAAAGTTTAAAAATTATATTGGGAATATTCTTCCTTAGTATAATAATGATGACTATCTCTGAAACAAAAGCAACATAAAAACTCTTATGAGAGTTCCCTTTAAATATAGGTAGAAAGCACATACAGTTTGGCTGTGGTGGTTCAGTGGTTGAGTGTCAACTTATGAACCAGGAAATTCTTGGTCAGGGCACATGCACGGATTGGGGCTCAATCCCCAATCATGCAGGAGGCAGCTGATAAATGATTCTCTCTCATCACTGATGTTGCTATCTCTCTCTCCCTCTCCCATTTCTCTCTAAAATCAATAAAAAAATAAGAAAGCACATATATTCATTAATCCCATTTTAGACACATGAGAAAATCTGGCTAATGCAGAGAGAAATAAAATAAATATTGGAAAGAAATTACTAAAAGATTGTAAGATGGAATTTCATGAGAGGATACTAGAGGTCAACAATAGCTTCAGATCACAATACTTGTGGAGGGGAGGGGAAACAAAAAGAAAAGTAACTATATTACACATAACAAGGGGTTAATGTTTAATAAAATAAAACATTTGAATTTATAAGTAAAATTTAAGACAATAAAAACAAGTGAGCAAGCAAGAAATGAATAGACAATTCATATTTGAAATCTTTGAGGATCTGGTAAGAAAGCTTTGTTTGCAAAACACAGCTTAATACAAAAAATCTACACATCAGTTAACTTTGTCATTCCTTTTTTAACTTTAAAATTTTATGATTACCCACCCCAAAAAAATCTAAAACATGAAGTATTTATTTACCCTTAGGTTGAACACGTAGGCATTAAAAAATTGTGCTGAATTGCTTAAGACTTATGCTATTTGGTAACTTTGAACTATATAACAAAAACTTTCCTGATGAATTTTAGATTAAGTTGAGTATGTTCCAAAATCGAAAATTCTTCCCATGAACCTCAACATAAATTATTAAGTTCAGGCACAGAGAAGTAAAAATTCAGTATCAAAGATATCTAAAATAAATTTAAAAGCATGTAAGTACTGCCTCAGATTGTTTCTGAAAGCTGGAGGTACTGGATGAAAAGATTAAAGGATCAAGTTTTGACTGACTTCTAAAAATGATACTTTAGCCTTAGCTGGTTTGGCTCAGTGGATAGAGCATTGGCTTGAGGACTGAAGGGTCCTGGGTTCGATTCCAGTCAAGGGCACATGCCAGGCGTTGCGGGCTCAATCCCCAATAGGGGGCGTGCAGGAGGCAGCCGATCCACGAGTCTTACTCATCACTGATGTTTCTATCTCTCTCTCCCTCTCCCTTCCTCTCTGAGATCACTATATATATGTGTGTGTGTGTGTGTGTGTGTATATACATATATATATATACTAAAAATGATACTTCATAGGGAAATTTTCCATCATTTGTTAATGTTAGGACATTATTTTAAAAATCTTATAATGACTATGTATGGTGACAGATGATTACTAGACTTAACGTGGTGACCATTTCCATCCATATATATAAAAAGGCAGTGACCGTGATGACAGAAACGACCATTTGACCGGTCACCATGCAGTGCTAGCATAAATGCATAGACACAGGTAAAGTCTATGAGTGAACTAAGAATGAACAAGATAAATGCTTGCCTTCACGGAGCTTGCACTGTAAGGTTAGGTCAGGGATGAGAATTCAAAATTGCCACCAGCACAGACCTCAGGTGCCGCTTCTCAGATCGGCCAGAGACACACCCGGTAGCAGACTGGGGTCATGACTGAAGGGCTGGCACTGACATGAAGGCAGGCCATTCTGGATTTCCAAGAGGAGCCAATGGCTGCCTAGGAGGCGGAGCTTTTGACGCTGACTGGCACAGAAACTGACCAATCAGAACCAAATCTGTGTGAACTGCGAGGAGCCAATGGCTGCCTAAGAGGTGGAGCTTTTGATGCTGACTGGCATAGAAACTGACCAATCAGAACCTAATCTGGGTGAACAGCGAAGGCAGAACCTAAGGTGGGGGCTGAGGAAGGGTTTTAAAGGCAACAGCTATTTGGTATAAGGTGTAAGAAAGCAGTTCAATTTTTTAATAACTGGTTTGGCAGTACAGTGCATATGGCTATCAGCCCAGATATAGGGGGTTATGTATTTTTGTCCGCCAAGAGCATCTCCTCCTGCTGAAAAAGGCTCCCCGCTCCCCCATTTAAGCAATCCTATCCTATATAATCTATCTATACTAATAAAAGGGTAATATGCTAATTAGACCGGGTCGAATGGCCATCTTCCAGACATCCGACTTCCTTCTGGATAAAGCCATGGTGGTGGGGGCAGAGGCAGTTAGGGGCAGGGGAGGGCAGTTAGGGGCGAGATCATGCTGGCAGGGGAGGGCAGTTGGGGGCGAGATCAGGCCAGCAGGGGAGGGCAGTTGGGGGCATTAGGCAGGCAGGCAGGTGAATAGTTAGGAGCCAGTGGTCCTGGATTGCAAGAGGGATGTACAACTGCCGGTTTAGGCCCGATCCCACAGGGGTCCCAGATTGGAGAGGGTGCAGGCTGGGCTGAGGATAACCGTGCACGAATTTTGTGCACCAGGCCTCTAGTAAAGTATATAAATGTCTAATCACTATGTTGTACACCTGACACTAATATAATATTGTATGTCAACTATACTTAAAAATAAAGTTGAAAAATAAATTAAAGGCATGTAATTATAATTTTTAAAGAATCTTTACATACTGGTCCTTCCACAAGATGTGCAAGCACTTCATCCCATAGCTTCTGGTTTTGATGATCTTCTCTGATTAGATGCTGTTGTTCAGGGGTTAGTTGGAAAGCCTCAACTGCTTCTGCTGAATCTGCTTTGTACACCTTGGAGGCACTTTCACAAGCATCTAGATTAATTTAAAAATATATCAGTAGATTTATAAGTGGTTCTAAGCAGAACTATGAAACATTAGTGAACTGGCACCAGTAAAGTTTAGCACGAAGATAACCTGCATAAACCAGCATCTAACTTCCTCTACTATATTTGCTGCTGTTTTGGTTGTGACACTACCAAAATACAATGAAAGTACCCCCTCCTCCACTGCCCTGCACCACCCCTCTTCACTTTGCTCTTAATTTCTTACAAGTTTCTCAATTTAGTCTCTTAATGTTTCTCTTTATTAGAAATTATATTATTAGGATCTATTTTCTGTAATCATTACCTACCATCATCTGGAACTGGCCTTTTTGAGGTTTCCCCTGCCTTCTTTGACTGTCCTTTAGTCTTCTTCCCTTCCTTATCCGAAGGGTAACCTACTGGATACTGATGGGGAGAAAAAGTACAATGTAGATTTAAGCTTCACAGAGAAGGGGAATTCTAGGTCCTGGTGAGAAATTTAAAAAGGGAGAGAGGAATCTGTACTTTCCCTAACTGAACAACTTTATATAAAGGAAATAGACATTTAAAAGAAACAAAATTAAAGAACAAAAGAATATTAAAATCCCAAATTCAGTGTAAAACCATGTAGTTTTGATTGTTAAGAAGTTCCATTTGATAATACAGTGGTCTTATTTTCAGATCCGAAACAGGAGAGAGAAGTTTACAGGAGGTGTGACTAGGTGGCTTGAAAATTTTGAAGAAGAAAGGAAAGTGGAATCTTGATATGAAGATATGTGAAGATCAACCGCAGAGCACAATAGATGGTACTCACATAGATGGGATTACACTAAATTGTGGGGCCAATCTAAAAAACAAAACAAAACAAAAACCCACCAACACATTAAGGGCCAAAATTCTTCTCTCTCAAAATTAGGGGAAGGGGGAATAAAAGCTTTTAGAAGACTTCATACCACTAAATCATTGAATTCTTTATCAGCCAAAGATCAAACTTTAAGAAATAAATTCTACCTATTATGCTTGTATTTTACTGGCTATGTTTTTTGTTTGTTTGTGACACGCTTTGTGATAACACTCATTTTTAAAGCTCAATATGTTTCAAGCCTCATCAATGATACATTAACTCATCACAGTAGACAGGCTTATATGCTTCCACTCACAGTTTCATGTCTAAACTATTTAGAACATTCTTTGATGAACAATGGATCTGAGAAAGTCTTTTAAAAATACAAAAGATTTTTTAAAATAGCAGTTACAAAAAGAATTAGAGTTGTCCCTTGAACAGCCCAGGTTTAGTTTGTGTGGGGGCCCACTTATATGTAAATTCTTTTCAATAAATATATTGGAAAATTTTTTGGAGATTTTATTACACAAATTGTTATATCTCTAAATAGATATAAATTTCTTTTTCACATTATCTTTTTATGTTTCATCTCTACTGTTAGTAACACATATTGTCTTGTATCATGTAAGACAATACTGATGTAGGTACTGACAGATAATTCATCTTATAAACAGATGATGTAAACTCATAGTATCATTCAATATAGTATTGTAAATGTATTTTCCCTTCTTAGATTTTTCTTAATAACATTTTCTTTTTTCTAGTTTACTCTATTGTATGAATACAGTATACTAGAGGCCCGATGCATGAAAGTCATGCTAGGGGCTCGGCCCTCGCAGCCCTGGCTTCATCCAGACAGTCATTCGGCTGTTTGGCCGTCTGGTCTAATTAGCATATTATGCTTTTATTATTATAGATAATACATATAACAAACAAAAAATGTGCTAATAGTCTATGTTATCAGCAAGGCTTCCGGACAGCAGTAGGTTATTAGTACTAAGATTTTGTGGAATCAAATGTTACTGGCTTTTTGACTGCGCAGTGTTCGATGCCCCTAACCCTTATGTTGTTCAAGGGTCAACTGTATTTTAGCAGCTGATGAGTCTCATTTAAACAATCAATTCTATGATTTTAAAAAGAAAACAAAAACAGATACAGACTTGCACTAAAAGACACACACTCACCTGCCTGGGTGGTCAGACACTTGCCCCATAGTTCAGCCCCTACACATGCAGTGTGGGCAGAGCCAGGGAAAATGATAAAGCTGGTAGTCTTTACAGAAAGCACAACAATGGGGAATGATGGCGGATGAACTCAAACCATGCTCTGAAGTCAGTGTCAGGGACAAAGTCTAGGCAGTGCAGGGGGAATGTAGCCATATTATTCACTATGCACACAAAACCAACCAAGTCTTATATGAGTTAACAGCTGACATGGGCAAAGGGGAAAAAAAGGCATAACACTAAAGGTGGTGACAGGGCAGGGAAGCAGCTTTGAAGGGGAAGAGAGAAAAGGGGTGAGGAAAAGTGAGAAGGGTAGGAAGCAGACCACTCTAACAAGCCACCTCCCCCCTTCCCTTACCAGACACACCCCCTTATGCCATCTAGGATACACATCCCTTCTCAAGGCTTCCTATACCTAAAGTTTATGTATCCCTTTCCCTCATACTTCAAGTCAATTCCATATTGAATTGGAAATACTTTACTTTTCATTGACCAGCCCAACTTTTCCCAAGCACAGTTCTTGGTCTGAGGGCAGTTTGAATCTAGGATGCTACCTTTTATTGCTTTTCCTTCTGTATACTTGCATGATCTCATTCTTACACCTTACCATCCACTGGTCAACTGCTGTGGGTTATATCCAGTGTTAAGGTATGTCGATAGTAGGGTTACATTTTTATGACTATACAAGTAGCCTAGACAAATGTAACCTAACCTGTAAACGTAGGCATAATCTCCTTGACCGTTCTATTCCTTCTGAGGTCCAAGGAGCAGGTTCATCATCATCTCTTCTTAAAAGATAACGCCAAACCAAGAATCCATGGCTTGTTGATTTCTCTGGCCAGTATTTCACCACCTAAATCATAATATTTCAGTACTAGTTTGAGATTTAAAGTGTAAACTTATTCATAATGTCATCCTATTAGTGGTTTAAACTAGCCAAAACTAAATGCAACTTCAAAAGGTACTTCTTTTGCTGTAGTAGCAAATAAATTAAGAATATTAAAATTATTATTTTGACCTTATTTCTTATTAAGATAGTTCCTATAAGTATAGATTGCTATAAATTTGAAATACTAACAAGATTATGCTCATTAATAGAGTTTTGCACAACAGTAAATAGAAATGGTGACAGTAAATGCCTCTATTTTTTAAACAAAGAATACAACCTATTTAGAAATTTTAATGTGCTGCTTGAAAATCAATTACAATTAAACTCATTCCAAAAGCAACATAAGAATCAAGATCTACAATGGCCAAGTTATTTAAATGGTTTTATCATATAGAGAATATACTTATAAAAAGCTTAACCCCAAATATAGCTTTGCCCTTATGATCTTGAAATTAGTCTTAAAAGTATCAAAATGAAGGTCACTTTGTGTATCTGCTATATATCCAGAAAAAGTAGAAATATCAACTAAGATAGTCTACTGTTTCCTCCAGCCCACCCACAGTAGAGTAGTTCCCTGTGGTAACCCTGTCCTAAAAGCCCAGGAAGAATGACTAACAAGAGGTCATGCCAGATAGAGCACCTTATAAATGCCATCATATCTGTTGCCTTCTTCAGGAGCATATTTGCTGATCTTCCTCCCTTTAAAACTGCGTATCACTCTGACTGGCTTACCAGCTCTCCAATTCCGAGATTCTGCTCCAACTTTATCATCCAATGGAGCATCACAGTTTAGGGCCAATGCCCTAAAAAATAAAGCAAAGTCTTTATACCAAGTAATCTTTCTCCAAGTATATAATCACATCAGTAGCTCAATTAAAAGGTGAATTATGCCTTACCTGATGGTTAAGATTCTATGATTCTTTCCATATTATTCCAGATAATAGGATTATGCTTTCCCCCACCAGCAGAGAAGACAAATCAGTTTTCTGATGTCATCCCCAAGCCAGGGGATTGGTTCTCAGATAGCCTGTAGGGTTCTTCTGAAAGTAATAACATCTGTGCCACGTATAATAGAAAACAACTAGAAATACATGGAATTTTCTTTAAATAACGTTTGTTGAGGGAAGGGAAAAGTTGGAAAACTAAAGCAAGTGATTGTTGTAATAGTTATTTTTGATATGGGAGTGAAGTAAATCGCTGGAATAATGTAGAAAGAAACCCAGAAAAATACATTTGTCAGCAATGTACAAATGACCTCTCTAGGTCCACTTTCCAGATAACAAAGATTCCTTAAAGTTTAGAAAATATTAAGAACGAGTTCAATACGAGAATATCCTTTAAAAACCTCCAGTAAAAAGATAAGTTTAAATAAAACTGAAGCATTCAAATGTCTGTGGTAAGTCATGATAATAAAGACTTCTGGCGGCTCAAGATCAGTGCATTTTACTGATGACAAATGAACAAGCAGGAACACTAAGCTGGAAGCAGCACCTGATTTAGCTTAAGCTTCCGAAGTGTGTGTACTCAGTAATAATTAATCAGTAAGGTTACTAGATGTTAGAGCTTTCTTGGGAGAACTTAATCCTGCCAAAAAAAGACCAAACTAGAATCTATGTAAAATTATTATTTTTTTCTCTAGGACACCTACTTCCTAACTTAGGTGAAAAGAAACCACTGAGAAGACATCAGGTCAAAAATACATTCACATAGCCTGACTGATGTGGCTCAGTGGTTGAGCATCAACCTATAAACTAGGAAGTCACGCATGGTTCAATTCCCAGGCGAGGCACACGCCCAGGCTGTGGGTTCTCTCTCATTATTAATGTCTCTATATCTCTCTCCTTCCCCTTTCCTCTCTGAAATCAATATATTAAATAATAAATAAATAAATATAAAAAAATACACATACAATTTGGTGATACAAAATACTTGTTCAGGGTATAGTTCTTTTTATTCAGGCTCAAAAATTAGTAGACAATCTAACTAAAATACCTTTTTAAAAAATGTATCTTTATTGTTGAAAGTATTACAGATGTCCCCTTTGTTTTTTTTCTACTAAAATATATCTTGATTAAAAAAAACCAAACTAAAACAATATTTTGATCATAGTTATATTGTTAAAGTAAATGACCTTAAGAAAGTGTTTCTTAAACAAACAAAAACCACTTTTATAGATATGGCCAAAGAGTTAAAGCTTATTATCATTTTTATCTCAAAGGGAGATACATTTCCTCTGGGAGGTAGAGGAAAACACAGCCAATGACTAGTATTACATCTTTATGGGCTATCTATCTCAATACATACTTCATCTTCTTAAAGAGCTAACATAAAGATAACTACTATCTTCATGTTAATGAGTGCAATGCTTTGGTGCTCACAGGTTCCTTCAGTCATAATGACTGCCACCACTAGCTGGCATTAACTCACTTCTAGCTTCACATAAGTACCAGGCTGTACAAGTATGTGAGAAGAGTCCAAGACGATGAAACTAGCTAAAACAAGGCTCTTCCACTACTCTATCCACAGCTCAATTGGTTGTCTCTAACTGACCTGACAAAGGATGGCCTGGTTACCTTGCTATCCCTATCCTTTCAGTTTCACAAAGAGCAAGAGTTTAGAAGAAATAGGAACAAACTTCTGAAAAGCAAAAAACAGGTATCAAACTGGATACTAGTCAGAAAAGAGTATACTGTAGGTCAGAGCTAAGGGCCTTTCACCTAGTTTTCACGCTCACAAATCATACAGGTACCTTTGCCTAAGAGGTCTTTACAATGAATCACAAGGCGAACTCAGAGCTTAATGTATAAATTAACTGAATGGATATTTGAGTCTCTATGACATATCAATCCTAAAGTGTTTTGAGTTAATAATTTTCACTACCTTCCTTTTAAAACATTTTTACTACTTGTCAATAATTTTGTAACAAGATTATAAACATGGTAAACGGTATACTTATTAGATTCTTCAAAAGTTTAAAAGAATCTACTGTGTATATTTCAAGTGCAGCTAGTTATGAAAGAAGTCTCATTCAAACAAAATAATCTATTATTACAGGGGAAAATATAATTTTCAGATCTGACAACCTGAAATAGCCTTTTTCAAATTTGAGATACATTTTAATTGACAAAAACACATCAAATCTAACTACTTGTAAGACCACTCCCTCTAAAGAGCTGCTGTATTGCTATAAGAAGACTAGCTAGGGACTGGACTCCTGCCTTAGGAATGTTTCACCAGCAAATCTGGTCTGTCTCCTCTGCTGGTTCAGTAAAATAATCCTACTGCCAGAAATAATATAGAAGGAAGACATAAAAACAGAATCTATATAACTTGGTATGCAACAAAGTCTTGAAATCATACTGGTATATTCTTTACTTCACACAGTAATCAGAAATTATGGGTACACTATATAAAACCGAGTGATTTAGACTCAAGAAAGCGAAAAATACTCACTGTTACTCAACAACCCACAAAATACTCTTATTAATATAATATAAAAAATTTAAACTTTATGAAATGATGACAAATTATCAACATGACAAGTTATAATGTAGCTGTTGCTGTATCATGGTTTGGGTGACTGAATTTATTATTACTGATATTAGCATGCATTTATGAAAGAAAACATTTTGAAGTTACTATGGAAGCTAGAATGTCATTAATATTTCTATAAAATCAAGGACAACACAGGTGGCTTTTTTGTAATGCCTTACAAGCATTTAGTTTAAAAAGATCACTTTTGTCACTAAATAAACATTCTTCTAACATTTAAAGAATCTTATTATAAATCCTAAAAACACCCTGAGTGTAATTCTGATTAAGCTAAATGATGTGTTACTTAAGTGCATAAGTGTGGCTCCCTGTCCCACATTAGTGTCTCTTCTAAAAAGAACTTTGTCACTTTAAAAAAAGTGTGTGTGTGGGGAAAAAAGCGCAAGATAAATCTGTGGCCCTGGCCAGTGTGGCTCAGTTGATTGGGTGTTGTCTCATGCACCAAAGGGTTGCGGGCTCGATCCCAGGTAGGAGGCATGCAGAAAGCATCGATGTTTCTGTCTCTCCCTCTCCCCTCCTCTCTAAAAATCAACTTAAAAAGCTAAAAAAAAAAAAAGATAAGTCTGTGTTTAGTAGAACATAACTCTGACCTGTGGGGTAGTAGGTAAGCCACCTTGTCCTTGATTTTACTTAAGTTATACAGGCTTCTTTCTTTCAAAGGATTCAACATGTTTTCAAATGCAAAGTACAGTTATTATGATTGGGAAATATGTCATTTTAAAAATAATAATTTGAAGAAATAAGTTAGGATTTGAGAACAATTATATAATCAGGTAATGGGATTTTAAATCTTTAACTTTCAATGTAAGATTCTCCTCTACAGTCTAAGTTATAAATTATAGTCCTATAATCAAACATTTATACAAAGCCCATATTCTAAATAGTTTTTACAAACTTTAACAATAAAGAGTACCTGTTCATGTTTGTTAATGTCTGATCAGCTGATGGTGAACCAATTCTTTTATTACCAGCCAGGTTTTTACCACCACTCCCAGTGTATGTGAATTCATCACCTCGGTCCTGTAGGAGAAGATTTCTTCATCATTAAGACACCTAAACCCAAGTATAATTTCATCAATTCTTGTTTCTAAGTCAGAACACTGGTTGGGATGTTGTAAATTGACATGGTCTCCCAAGGTATCTACCAAAGTAAGGCCCAATTCAAATGCAATCTTATGTATAGTATACTTTTTAAGTATATACTTAATCTAAAAATCTCTTTTTAAAGTTACACACCTCCAAACAGGGCGATTCTCATAATATACATATAATCAAATAATCTATAGAAGAATATTACAAAATTAGTTCTTATGGGTTGGGAATATTATTTCATTTAACTTAGTGTTGTTAAAAAAAACTTATCAATATTAGCTTGGAGTACCATTCAAAAAATTCTCCATAACACATTTATTATGTATGTATGTATTTATTATACCAGAGGCCCAGTGTATGATACTTGTGCACTGGATGTGTGTGTGTGTGTGTCCCTCAGCCTGGCCTGTGCCCCCTCACAGTCCAGGAGCCCTATGGGCCTAAGGCATCAGTCAGATATCCTCAGCGCTGCCACGGAGGTGGGAGAGGCTCCCACCAGCGGTGAGCCAGGCTTCTAGCTGAGCGGTGCTTCCCCTGTGGGAACACACTGACCACCAGGGGGCAGCTCCTGCATTGAGTGTCTACCCCCTGGTGGTCAGTGCAGGTCATTGTGACGGGCCAGTCGGTCAATTTGCATATGAGCCTTTTATTATATAGGATATTTATGTATTTATTATTTCTGTAGATATGATTTGCCTACAATAAAAGATCAAAAGATTGAAAATGCTTACAAAATATAACATCTCCAGATATATCTTAGTTGGCAATTTCTAAGCCTAAATATTCTTTGCATTATTCAATAAACTTAGAATCAATGGCATAAGACACTTCATTAGCACTTTTTCTCCACAAATGTTTGTTTAACTAGTAAATAGATTCAAAAGATGGGAAAAAAGGAAGTGATAATACCCATCTAACTTTAACTTGGTACTCATTTTTAGTTTTATAATTACAGGTTTATATGTTTCATACATTTAAGATAAGCTTCTGATCCAGACCACAGAACTGTATGCATCCTTATTATATGCCCAGGACTACATAAATTACTTCATTTAAAAATCAATAACTTGGGGGGGAGGGAGGGAAAAAAATCAATAAGTTTCTGACATAAAATTACATTATTTTTTCTATTTTACACCTAGGGAAACTGAAGTTTAGTGGAGTTAAATAATTTCGCCAAGGTCTCACACACAAAGGTCAGAGCCCAGATCAAAACAACTTACTAATTGCTAAAAACATATGTTGAAGAGATTCCACTTTAGTTGGTTTGTTTTCTTACAGAGTCTTAAAAATAAAAATCTAAGTGCTGACTTTAATGAGCTATATAACATTCTTTATATTTCTAAAAAATACTTAAAGATATAACTTCAAAATATGCATGTCAACTACCATACAACCCAGCAACTGTACTTCTGAACATTTATCCCAGAGAATTGGAGACTTTTATCAGCAAAACAACAACAAAAACCTGTACACAAATGTTAGAGTTTTATTCATAATAAATAACCCAGATGTTCTTCTAGAGGTGAATGGTTAAACAAACTGTGGTACACCTACATCATCATGGACTACTACTCAGCAATAAAAAGGAATGAACTATTGATACATGCCATAGTTTGAGAATTATGCTGAGCAAAAAAAAAAAAAAAAAAAGGCATTTCCAAAGGTTACATACTATATGATTCCACTTATAAAGATTTTTGAAGAGAAAAAATTTTAGAAATGAAGAACAGATTAGTGGATATCAGGGGTTATAGAGGGGTTGGGGGAGCAGATATAGTATGTGTGGCTATAAAATGGCAACAAGAGGGATACTTGTGGTAAGAAAAATAATGTTGAATTCTGAATATATCATGCCAATATCCTGGCTGTGATATTGTTCTATAATTTTGTAAAACGTGCCATTGAGGGAAAATGGGTAAAGAGCACAAATATATTTATACTATTTCTAATGCTACATGTCAATTTACAGTTATCCCAAAATTACAAGTTTAATTTAAAAAATGAGATCTACAGGGAATGTATTTTCACTGCAATAACCAGTTAATTATATATGGTAACTGATTACATATATATATCAAAACAATACAAAGATCAAATACTGTCAAATGATTACCCTGTAACCTGTAGAGAACCACTTCAACATAAATATTGCACTAAAAAGAGGTAGTATTTGATATACTCTAGAAACAACTTCTGCATTTTACTGAATGATCAAAACATATTCTAAATAAAGTACAAGGTTGAATCATGACTTACTACTTCATCTGCAAATCCACCAGCCAGGACAAGAGAATAAGCTCCATCATTACTTCGACCATGAATTCCACCAACATGGGGCCTATGTACACCTGCTTCACTCACCTATAAAATAAACAAAGTCTCAAAATACCTTTGAACATTTAGTTAACTGTTACATTTACAAAATGCTTTCACATATACCCTTTAACCCTAAAAGCCTCCAATTAAGACTGCATTGTCACCCAGAGTTCTACTTTTTGCTCAATAACTTTACATCTCCCAAATATATATCCCTTAGGTACTAAACTGATGATTCCTAAAAGGGCTCTAGCTTAGAATTCTGAGTTTCAAAATAATCATTAAGTAATCATTTTTTGTCTATTGCTAATAATAGCTCAATTCAGGTGAACAATAACTTTCTATCAGTGCTACAGATCTCTTCCCTTCTTATTTTTCGTTTTTGATTATGCCACTGTTCCCTAGCCATGTCAGAAAGGCCAAGGTCATTTTAGCCTCAATCTTCTCCTTTATTGTTCAAAACCATTTATTTGGTCACAAATACTGCTGATTCGATCTCCCAAATCTATCTTTTTCTCCTTTCATAGTTATAATATTAGTTTGAGTCATTAATACTTAAACTAGACCCTGTTTCATGGCTTCCAGTTTTGTTCCTTCAAACTCAATCTACCCACCAGAAACAGATGATCCTTTTAAGAAACAACCTGCTTTTAATTTTCAACTGCTTAACATATATTAAATGGTATGATAGTCTATGGAGCCCAAGTTAAGTATTACACATTATCCTCTCAATCTGACTCCTATCTCCTTATCTCCAGCTTTTCCTTCATGGAGCCTCTATGTTTGAACCAAAACTACTCAATGTTACTCAAACATGCTCCCCGTTTTCTTAAGTTTACTCATGCTATTCTACTTCTTCAATGCCCTATTTTTTCCATTTACATTCAAAACTGTCTCACTAAACCGAGTGTCACATCTTTGTGTACTTCAACTCCCTCAGAGAAGCACTGTAATTCACCTGCTTAACATACAATTGTTCTTAGCAGAGGAAAAGGAGCTAAAATCCATGCCTGAATAGTGGGCTAGGGAAAGCGGCACATACCAGCCATGAGAAGCTGGTATGGGCAACAGAACCTGGATTTAGTTCTTGGAAACACCAGGTACTTCAGAAGATAGGACCACTTGATTCCCAACCTCACCAACCCTGAAGAAAATACATCTGTTCTGAGTCTTTCCCAATTTCCTAAATGAAAATTCACCCTTCTAGTTGCTCAGACCAACAACCTCAAAATCATCTTAGACCTTATTAATGGGGCTTTTAGAATTCGGAAATGAATTAGTGACAGGTACACACACACACACACACACACACACACACACACGCACGCACACACAAATCAAAACAAAATAAAAGACAATTAAAAATACAGAGTGTTTTATTGTATTTATATTTTATGATATTGTATTTATTTATAATATTTTTACTGTATCTGCATATCCAAAGTCATAATAATATAAACCTTGAATACTGATTTAGCCAAAATTATTTTAACCATTGCAAGGATGGGAGGATAAAGTGTGTTTAACTATTCGTTTTCTATAGAAGTTAATAAAACTAGTAATATATGAAGACAAAAGCAGTTTAAACACATTATTAGGAAATAAGGTGGTAAATCCAGAAGAAAACAACTAAAATGTTAAAGTGGTTGCCTCTGACGAATAGAAAATGAGGACAAACAAAGGGTGGGTTTTTAAAATATGCCATGTACTAGTATTTAACTTTTCAAGCTATGTATACCTATTACACTATTTTAATTTTAAAATGTTACCACTGTAGACCCTGGCCGGGTAGCTCCAGTTGGCTAGAGCATCTTCTCGATATGCCAAAGTTGTGGGTTCAATCCCCGGTCAGGGTATAAACAAAAATCAACAAATGAATGTATAACAACAAATCTCAAATCTCTCTCTCAAATCAATCTCTCTCTCAAATCAATATATATATATTGCCACTCTACTCTTAAAGTTAAAAATCCTCTAATTGGAAACTTAAGTTTTCCATAATGATAAAATTACCTTTCTAAACAATAAATCAGGAATAAATACAACAGAGCCTTCTTCAAGGGGAAAAGGTAAGTAATCTTATCCTGAAATTATCTGACAGTTCCTCTGACCAATACCTTAACAATCATTCAGGAGGATAAGCCCCAAAGAAAACACCTAAAGTGAGCCTTCTTGAAGTTCAATGACATTAGATGAGAACTTACCACATACATGACTTAAAGAAAATTTCTTTAGAAAGCTTACCAATAATGCTAACCTACATCACATAACAGAGAGTAAAATTAAATGATGAAAAGGCTGAAATTAGGCTAAAATGATGAAATTAGGCTAATTTCATGATGCATGTTTCTCTGTCAAACTTAGGGGAAGAGCCTACCCATTATAACAGAAAATCTTGCATTGTAACAACTGAATGCCATGTGTAACTATGTAGGTTAGTCTATTTATAATCAACAGGCAATGATCATTTTTTACAATTTGAACTGTACCCAATTTTACCCTTTCCACTAAGCCAATTTTAAAAATACCTGAACTCTAAATCTCCAAGTCGATCCAACTGGAACCCCAGGAATAGGTCCATAATGATTAGAAGGAACAATGGTACATTCTTTAGTGCGACCAACACAGGCCATTCCCTACAAGTCACAGAACAGCCATTTGAGAAATCAGTTATGTTAAATCTTAAAGTCCTTAAATCCCATACTTGTGAATATAAACCCAACTATATGATTAACAATATAAAACAACTCATATTAAGTTCAATGAACAATTATCCTATATAATAAAAGCCTAATATGCTAAGTGTCTTGACTGTTCGTTCAACCAGTTGCTATGACATACACTGACCACCAGGGGGCAGACACTCTAACCGGTAGGTTAGCTTGCTGCTGGGATCTGGGCGAGACAGGCCAGAACAGCCCTGGAGCCTTCCTGCGGTCCCTCCCCGGCCCCGATTGTGCACGGGGCCTCTAGTAATAATTACAAATTAACAATTAATATCATTAAACAACATAATTATTTGTTAATATTTCTGATACTTAAGAGTACTATTAATACCATTACTGCTATTATTATTGAAACATTATAACTTACATTATGGTTATTATAAATACTATGACTAGAGGAAAAAAGGGAGACTTTTTTCTTTACCCTGCCCCAGTCTCTCCGGCTTTCGGTACTAGCTGATGGCATCTTTGCTTTCTTTTTACTCATCTTAAGTTTTTCACCAGCCTTTACAACTTCACTGGAATCAGTTTTACAGGAAGGACAATACCTTAAAAAAAAAAAAATTATGATAATACTGTATTAAAGCCAATCTATATATACTAGCATTCCTGTTGCAGGAAAAATCCTGCAATAGGGTTTCCTGCTGCACTCTACCCCGCCCCGCCTGCTCTCCTCCTTTGTCCCCCGGCCCACCTTCTCCGCCAGCCTGCCCAGCTCTCCTTCCTTCTCCCCCGGCCCCGCCTCTGCTCCTCCCTTCTCCTCCCCCTGGCTTGCTTGCTTCTCCGCAGCTTTGCTCCCTTCAGCATCTCTTGGCTTCTTTCTAAGCTGTCTTAATATGCAAATTAGCCGCCATCTTTGTTGGGGTAATTTGCATATTCGTTCTGATTGGTTGGTGGGTGTGGCTTGGGCGTGGCAAATGTGCGGCCAATTTGCATATTTGTCTATTATTAGGTAGGATAAAAGCCTAAGCGACTGTTACTACTGAATGACTGGTCACTATGATGCACACTGACCACCAGGGGGTAAACGCTCAATGCAGGAGCTGCCCCTTGGTGGTCAGTGTGCTCCCACAGTTGGAGCGCCGCTCAGCCAGAAGTGGGCTCATGGCTGGTGAGCGCAACTGTGGGGGCGGGAGCCTCTCCCGTCTCCGTGGCAGCGCTACAGGGTGGCGGTGGAAGCGGCAGCAGGCGCAGTGAGGCCAGGATGTGTCAGTGGAGTTGCGCCTGGCCCTGGCTGGGGGTCCTCCCTGACCACCTGCCGCTTCAGCACTGTTACATCCCTCGGGGGGATGTCAGATTGCTGTGTTTCAGCCCAATCCCCAGATTGCGAGAGGGCACAGGCCAGGTTGAGAGACCCCACCTGTGCACGAATCCATGTACCAGGCCTCTAGTAACAAAATAATGGCCTTTGTAAGGGTAGAATGAATTTTAAGATGTTATAATCAGTGTATACTATAGAGCTTTAGCTGGCACTTAAGTATTAAAGTTTTCAAAATATTTACATGGTTTAGGCTGGTCAAAACAACAAAACAAAAAAGTTGTCACTGTCTTAGAGAACATAAAATATTTTAATATCATACATTCTCAAATTTAGTTCAAAAGCCAGACACAGCTGTCCAATTCAAATGGAATCATTTTATCACTAACCCTGAGAATGGAAATTATTCACATAATAGATGATTCTAGACTGAACATTGAACTATGTATGCAACTCATACATCTCCCATCTAAATTGGTTATTAGAATTCTCAAGCGAAAAATGTATAGTCTATTATAACAAGTATTTAAAGATGTTTATATTAGCCTTATCCCTAGTTCAATTTTAATTCTTTGTGCTTGTTTGTCCTTTAGCTTATTTGTAGTTGGTCACACTGCTGTAACCTGTATAGGCATATCTCAGAGATATTGTGGGTCTGGTTCCAGACCACTGCAATAAAGTGAGTATTGCAATAAATCAAGTTATAATCTGTTTTCTGGCAGTGTCTTGCCTTCGATGTGTAAAAGACATTGGTGAAGCACAACAAAATAAAGTACAGGCAGTTCTTGGATTACGTCAGACTCGACATACGTTGTTTTTTGGTTAAGTAGCCATCTCCCATTTATTTATAAAAAAAATAGTTCAGTCATTTCAATGTATATACATATGTGCTTTATGTTTTTTATTATTTATTTACCACAAGTAAACCGTCAGGAATTGTTCTTTCTTTAAAATTTTTTTTACTACGTTTCATTTCATTACTGCTGTGTATGTGCTCCATGTGAGTGATGTAGGTGCTAATGTAGGTGGGTTCCGACTTATGGTGAAAATCGCGTTACGTCATGCCGTAGGAACCGATCTCCAATGTAACCCAAGGACCTACTGTATGCCTATATATCATTATAAGCCGTCTTAAATCATTTCTAAAAAGCAAAGTATGTCTATAGCATGAAATGGGCTATTCTGTGTCACCAAGGAATGGAATCCTATATAATAAAAGGCTAATATGCAAATCAACTGAACGATGGAATGACTGGTCACTATGATGCGCACTGACCACCAGGGGGCAGATGCTCAATGCAGGAGCTGCCCCTGGTGGTCAGTGCACTCCCACAGGGGGAGCGACACTCAGCTGGCTCATGGCTGGCAAGTGCAACGGCGGTGGCGGGAGCCTCTCCCACCTCTAAGGAGCAAGGGGTCCTGGACTGTGAGAGGGCCCAGGCCGGGCTGAGGGGATCCCCCACCTCCCTCCTCAGTGCACAAATGTCATGCGTTGCGTCTCTAATATCTTAATAAAGATCATCTGGCCACTCACATTAATTTTAATTTCTTTGTCTATACTTTCCATTTCATAATTATCTATAGAGCAAAGTTAGGTTGTGAGATACAGACACAAATTCAAGGCAAAATTATTTATAAGAAGGCAATAAATACTATCAAGTGAAATCTCTCCTAATTAGGAAATCAAGAAAGCTTCCAAAAATCAATTTGTTAAGAATGTATAATACCTGTTGTGCTAACCTTTATAATGATAATTTTATCAAAGATCTTATGGTTAAAACAGGTATTATCTGTCTGATGAGAAAGTAAGTTCAGAGATTAAATATCCAAACATGATTTAGAGAAGTAGAAAAGATGTAAGGTTAATGAGGTCCAGGTGAAGTGAAGGATCTCAATATAAATGTGGACATATTCCATAGTGTAATCTAAGACAATTTTCTAATTATATGATCCTAAAGTCACCCCTGGAATCCATTCCTTCATCAGGTTTGTTCAGAACCTAATGCCATTGGCACTATTTTGATGCTTAAGGATCAATGTTTGTGATCAAAGTGTCTATACATAGTAGTTAAGGAAAACTAATCCATACAATGAATCAATTTCAGAAAAGTGCTAAGTGCTGTAAAGAAAATACATCAGTGTTGTATGTATGCTAAGAGTGATTAGAAATGCCATGTGTCTTTAGAACATAGACTTTGTATTGAAGCAGAGACTGGAGGGATTAAATATGGAGCTAGAGACCAGTTCAGAAGCTGTTGTAATAACTGAATAAAAGTATTAAGACCCTAATACATTAAGTACTTTAATATACATTATGTATCTTTGGAAATCTATGTTTGGCAGTTCAAATACCTATTTCACATTCAATTTTAACATAGTAACAACAAAAACCCCCTGATAATCATACCATTCCTCTTCAGGGACCTTATCCAAAGGTGGGTTCAGGCAGTAAATATGATAGGCCAGGTTACATTCATCACAAAGAAGCTGCATGCTTGGGTCCCGTTTTTCACCACATTCACGACAGGAGCAATCACGGCAGTTTTTATCTGGGTCTCCGCGACAAAAGTTACATTCAGGTTCATTTCTCCCTAATAAGAACACAATACAGCAAGCCTAGTCTTAAAATCATTTTTATATCCACGAATCTTCTAAAGAAAACCCCATAAAAATACCACACAGCTTTTTTAATGACGAGAAAGGAACCATAAGGAATAACCAGAGTATGGAACTTAAGTGCCTGAGTCTTATTTTAGATTTATGAATCAAATTTTCAGGGACGGGGCCCAGGCATGTGTCAGTAATAAATCTAACTACACTCAATCATGAGGATAATGCATTTTTGTCTTAAAAATTTATATTGACTAGACTCATGGTTTCCCAAATGTGCACCAATCCAATGAACTCATTAGGGCACCATAGGTATCTTACAATTTCAAGGGAAATACAATACTTTGTTGAATAAGTGGCATTTCTAACTCAGTTGATTTTTTATCCAACTTATCAATTGGTTCAAAATTCTGGCAAGTTAAGAAGTACCATTTATTGCCCCCTCCCTATCTAAATCCAAACACCTTTTGACAAAGTGTTCCCTTAGAATTTTAAAATATACATAGGTACACCCAAAAAGTCTTACATTAATGGTCATAATGCCAAAAGTTAATATTAAATGTCAATTAAAAGAAGAACAGTTGGCTAGATTTTATGTTAATTTACAAGAACTATTAATATAGAGGAAGCCACATTTCAAAAAGGAAATAATTAAAAAAACCTACAAGATTATTTAAATATACAAAGTTAAGTTATATAGAGGAAGATGTCTAAAATGACATACGCTGTTAGCGTGTACCTCCTGGGAGTTCTATATTACTTGAATTTATATAGTATGTACATTTTTAAGGAAATTTACCATATCAGAACTAATCTAGCAATATAAGGGAAATGGGGAAAAGTACCTGACAAAGGGGATGGAAGAAGGAAAAGAGAAAAGGCTACTGATTTTAGTGCTAACTTTTTGACTGACAGCTGCCTGTTCTTGTCAATAAAGATACTTTTGTTTCACTTCCACTAAGGTAGCTTAACATATAAGTAATGGAATACAATAAACGTAGAATGTTTAGATTTTTGGTTGGGGAGTGAGTGATCTGGTCAATGGAAGTCTGGATGTGGCTCTGATATGGTTTCTTTACACACAACTGCAAAATTGTAGCTATAAAGTGATTAGTATTAGAGAACAAAAAAACATATATACATACAGACATACTGAGTGGGAGAAAACAGAAAGACATGAGAAAAACCTAGACAATCTTGGTTTTCCATTGTGTTTTAATGAGAAAGACTAAGTCACATTAAGTAGGTTTACTCATCAAGTTACCTTTTTTCTTAAGATATAACCATACAAATAGTCATACAGAGTATGCTTTAACACAGTGGTCACCAACGGTGGTCTGGGACCACTGGTGGTCCGTGAGGTCCGAAAGGTTGGTGATCGCTGCTTTAATGTTCTTAATTAAGATCTAGACATATTATTAGCATTGCAGCATTAAAAAATTAGAAGGGCCGCCCTAGCCGGTTTTGCTCAATGGATAGAGCACTGACCCACAGACTGAGAAAGGTCCCGGGTTTGATTCCAGTCAAGGGGACGTACATTGGTTGCAAGCTCAATCCCCGGCCCCGGTCGGGACACGTGCAGGAGGCAATCAATTGATGTGTCTCTTTCACATCGATGTTTCTCTCTCCCTGTCTCTCCCCCTCCTTTCCACTCTCTCTAAAAATCAATGGGGAAAAAAAATCCTTGGGTGAAGAATAACAACAACAAAAATTAGAAGGGTCTAGATAGGTAACATGAAAGTCTGTTTATTGATCTGTTAAAGTTCTTGTCTTATAATCTTGCACAATTGGGGTAAGAAGAGGTTAGACAGGACCTCTTTCGTCTTGAGCAATTCTTTTCCAGAATATATTAGACACTGACAAGTGGCATAAAATCAATGGATTGCTCTCCACAAAAAATCCAGAATTAGAGTCTGAGACACTGTAATCTATTTGGAAAGATAGCAATTGAATTATAAATGAAAAGACTTAGAATCTAGTCATACCTGTTACCAACTAGATGCATGATATTAAGCAAGTAAAATATGTACAATGAAGAGGTAGGGATACATTTTAATGATTATATAAATCTCATTTATTACCTCCCAGAAATTCAAGGATCAGTCAGCACTATTATTCTTAGGCTCTACTGGTCTAATATTGACATTTAATATTAACTTTTGGTATTAGACCATTACTGTAAGACTTTTTGGGTGTACCTATGTATATTTTAAAAATAGGTCTCATTAGTAAAAATTAATCTTGGATGGCCATAAAATTACTGAAATAGAATTTTTTTTTAACAGAACCTATAGTAGAGAAAATGGCAATAAAATGCCAAGAAGAGAAAATATTTCTCTGAAAACATATTTATCATGTGAGAAATCCATTAGACCAAAATGGATCTTAAAACTGCTATCTACACTAATAAAAGAAAAAGATGCAAATGGACTGTACCTTCGAGACACCCACCAGCCAATCAGGAGTATGCAAATTAACCCAACAAAGATGGTGGGTTAATTTGCATACACAGACGCCAAGCAGCCAGGGGCGGGACACTTGCATCCAACGCAAGAGTTCTGCACAGCCCCAGCCGCATGGGGCCGTGGGAAGGTGGAAAGGCGACTCAGGGTGGAGCGAAAGCAGTGCCAGCAGCCAGGGGAAAGAAGGCCCATTCTTGCACGAATCTTCGTGCATCGGGCCTCTAGTCTTGAAAATAAAATTGTATGGGCTAAGTTTTATATTTCCTTAAAAGATATTCCCTGGCCAATTAAAATGCCAATCACGTACAATACATGTAGTCTAAGCCCAGAAAAAAATTCATACTTAAAAACTTTCCATCTGCCAATGATAGAGGATGGGCTCCAGGTTTCTCGATCTTGTAGATTTCATTTACAAATTTTATCTGGCAGTCATTTAATTTTCCTTCAGAACCCCTGTTTGAAAAAGGAAGAAAGGTTAACTTCTGCCAGCAAAATCTACTCATATGCAAATGATAATTAAAAGTCAGGTGTGAAAATTCATTGAACTTTGTCTATTTACTAATTGGGATTATAGTTATTGCAATTACTTTGAGTTATTGTTTCCAATAGTAATCAGTTAATATTCAAAGTTAAGTGTAACTTTAATGTAATATTAGGAAAAAACTTAACAGACTTCCCTTAGATTATCTGGTAAGAAAATAGCTATCTCACAAATTTAATTTAAAGACTAGATAAATGATACTCTCAATTAAAATAAAAGATTGAAACATATTTCCAATAAATACAGTGAGTTTCTAGGTAAAAAGATGACATAATTAAAAAGAAGTCTTTCAGCCCTTGCCAGTGTGGCTCACTTGGTTGGAACATCGTCCTGTACACCATAAGGTTGTGGCTTTCATTCCCGGTCAGGGTACATACCTAGGTTGTGGGTTTGATCCCGGTAGGGAAACATACAGAAGACAACCAATTGTTGTTTCTCTTTCTCTCTCTCTCCCTTACCCTCTAAAAATCAATCATGTGTATGCATATCAGGTGAAGATTTTAAAAAGTCTTTCAAATACTAAGACATATTTTTCATAGAAACAGTCTATGCCTGTTTGCATATACTTCTTCCAAGTTTCCTGCTATGACTGTGGATATATTTCTCCTTTTAATCTGTCAAGTTTTGCTTTATATTTTTGAAGCTATGTTAATGGGTATATATAGATTTAGAATTCTTAAAGCTTCTTATGAAATGTCGTGTCTCTACAAACACTTTGGTACCAAAAGTGTACGTGTGTACGTGTGTGTGTTTGGTTAGCATTTGCTAAATGATATTTTCCATCCTTTCACCGTTTTAAAACTGTTAATGTCAAATATACACAAATGCAGGAAAACTGCATAGACAAATGTAGTTTTTGCTAGAGTTTTAAAGACTATAAATTCCCACACCATCTCTTTCTTCCTTGCAATCTGTTGAAGAACTCCCATCATTTGTCCTATAGTTTCCCACAGTCTTGATTTTGATATTTGCATTCCTAGAGTGTAGTTTAGTTTTTCCTGTTGTTTATATTTCCAGTAAATTGGTAGTTAGATCCAGAGCAGTGGACAAAAAATTTGGTCCATTGCCTGTTTTTGTAAGTCAAGTTTTACTGAAACAGAGCTACGCCTACTCATTTAGGTATTCCCAATGGGTGGTTTCCTGATACAATGGCAGAGTTGAGTAGTTTTGACAGAGACCATCTGGCCACCAAAGGTTAAACTATTTACTATCTGGACCTTTAAAAATATTTAATCAAATCCACATTCATTTTTTTGGTAAAACTATTTATTAGATCTATTTCCACCAGAAAGCACCCAATTATTTAGTTGTCTTTTCCTATGACAGCAGTGACAGATGCTCAATGCCTAGATTAATTCACTGGGGGTTAGAAAATGTTAATATTCCAGTTCTAGCGTTCCCTGCTCATTTTTGTTGGAATCCTATATAATAAAAGCCTAAAATGCAAATTGTCCCTTTGGGCGGTTTCGACAAGGAGACTGACTGCTAGCTATGATGTGTGCACTGACCACCAGGGGGCAGTGTGGAACATGGCGGGCGCTTGTGCCGCATTGCAACCTCTCACCAGCTACCTGGGAGTGGGGGTGATGGAGATGGAGGTGTGGTGAGAATGTGGTGGAGTGTCCGCCGAGCTTGCTCTCATTCCCCCTGCTATCCTCTCAGGGATGCCAGGGCAGCCACTGTGCTTAGGTGCCAAGTGCCCACGAGGAACCTGCCCCGCAGCCGCCAGGACCCCAGGGGCTAGTTGGGTTCCCCGTGGGTTCACAGGAGCCGGTCTGCGAGGCTGGCAGGGAGAGAGTGTGCTGTCCGCCCGGCTTCTATGCAGTGCTGCTGGGTGGCCCAGAGGCCCACACTGTGCCACAGCTGGCAACGTCTGGCCCCGCTCACCGCATCTCCGCGTGGAGACTTGGGTGCTGTGACTCAGACAGATGAAGGCGCAGGGGCCCAGGGGTCAGGGGTCCAGAGGTCAGCTGGGATCTGCCCTACCATGCTAGAGGCTCTCACTTCAATCGCCGGCCAGGCCCAGGGACTGCACCCATGCACAAATTTTGTGCACCAGTTCTCTAGTAATTCCATAAAGAGAAACTTCAAGAGAATTCAAAATGGTGGTGGAGGAAGTGGAAGCTACACAGACACACTCCCAGGACCAAACTGGAATTACAACTAAAATACAGAAAAACCACCCTGAATAATCAACTGAAGACTAGCTGGAGAGAACCCTGATAACCAAGCATGGAAAATAGAGACCACATAGAGACTTGTAGGAAGTGAGGAGGCACAAGAGGGCTGGCTGGGCTCCCACGTACAGCAGCTTGAGTTCATGAGGGATATTTCAGCTGAGGGAAGTTCCCACTGAGAACTCTGAGGTCTAAATATCAAGCTGTGTTCCCTAGCCCAAAACTGAGAGAGCTGCCCCCAGAATATCTGGCTATGAAAAGCAGCGGGGTTGCTGGCTGCCAGGGAGAAATGGCTGGCAATGCAGACACCCTCTTAAATTTTGTATGCAGGCATTCACCTGGGGCTCTGGTAGAGGAAGGGCAGAGTAGACTGGACTGTGTGGGCAGAGGCCAGGGTTGGGGCTCTGGGATTAGACCTTGGAAGGCAAACACCCGTTTCCTGTGCTGAATATTCCCTTGTACTGTGGAATGACATCTTTTCTCCTGTAGACCATCCAGGTAGGTTTTGCCTGTGGGGTGGAGCAATTGCCCTACCCTACTGAAAAACCTCTCACCCCACCCTGTGGAGTTTCTGAGAACCATTAAGAGAGTGAAAATAACAATCAGCCTGCAAGCAGAAGCAACTACCCTTCCCTATTAGAAAACCTCTCACTTTACCATGGGGTTGATAGCCCGAGGCTAATCAAGACTGAATAAAATCAGACTGCAGGCAGAGGTGGGTCTCTGGAGACTTTAAATCTTTGCCTGATCTAAGTCAGGGGCTCTGGCTAGAAAAAGCAGACCTTGGTGCACAACTAGGTCCTTCCAAAGGCATCCAGCCCCAGCAGAAAGAGACACAAGCTGTGGATTGCTGATAGCTCCAAATAAGGTACTCAGGGCCAGTCAGACACAGTATCTGACATTGTCCTGCACCAGAGATTGGGAGTCATAGCAAATCTACCTAATAAACACAAACCCAAACGGGCAGCCAAAATGGGGAGACAAAAAAACAAGCTCCAAACGAAACAACAAAAGAATACTCCAGAAGAAGAACTCAATGAAATGGAGATAAGAAATTTATCAGACATAGAGTTCAGAGTAATAATGTAAAGGACGCTCAACAGCATGAGAAAAGATATAAAAACTATGAAAATGTCATAGCACTAATAAAAAAACAAAAAACCCCACAGTGGAAGGAATACACAGCAGATCAGGAGAAGCTGAGGATCAGATCAGTGAATTGGAAGACAGGGTAGGAAAAAAAACACCCCACTCAATCAGAGAACCAAAAAGAAAAAATCAATTAAAAAATAGGAGGACATCAATCAAAGGACTTGTATGCATGCATATAAGCTTAACCAGTGGTCACAGATACCAGGGGGGTAGGGACATACGTAGGGAGGGGTTTGGGATGGAAATGGGGGGGATGAGGACAATTATGTGATACAATAATCAATAAAGAAATTAAAAATAAATAAGTAAATAAAAAATAGGAGGACAGCTTAAGGGAGCTGTGTGATAACATGAAAAGTAACAATATTCGAATACAGGTGTGCCAGAAGAGGCAGAAAGGGAGGAAGTGATAAGAGAACGTATTTGAAGAAATAATGGAGAAAACTTCCCTAACCTGGTGAAGTTAAAGTCACTCAAGTTAAGGAAGCACAGAGAGTCCCAAGCAAGAAGATCCCAAACAGGCCCATGCCCAGGCACATCATAATTAAAATACCAAAAATTAAAGACAAAGAGAGAATCTTAAAGACAGCAAGAGAAAAGCAATTTGTTGCCTACAAAGAAACTTCCATAAGGGTGTCAGCTGACTTCTCATCAGAAATTCTATAGGCCAGAAGGGAATGGCATGAAGTATTTAAGGTAATGGAAAGCAAGGCTATTATATCCAGCAAGGCTATCATTCAAAATAGATAGTGAAGTAAAGAGCTTACCAGACCCCCCCCCCCCAAAAAAAGTTTATCACCACCAAACCAGCACTGCAAGAAATGCTAAAGGAATAGCTATAATAAGAAATTGAGAGAAACATAGGCTTAAAGAATTAAATTGGCCATAAATAAGTACCTATCAATAATAATAACCTTAAATGTAAATTAATTAAATGCTCTATAATCAAAAGACATAGGGTAGCCCTAACCAGTTTGGCTCAGTGGATAGAGCATTGGCCTGCGGACTGAAGGGCCCCAGGTTTGATTCTGGTCAAGGGCATGTACCTTGGTTGCAGGCACGTCCCCAGTAGGGGGTGTATAGGAGGCAGCTGATCGATGTTTCTCTCTCATCGATGTTTCTAACTCTCTATCCCTCTCCCTCTCTGTTAAAAAAAAAAAAAAAATCAATAAAATATATAAAAAAAAAAAGACATAGGGTAGCTGAAAGGATATGAAAACATGACCCAAATATATGCTGTCTACAAGACACCCACCTAAGAACAAAAGACACACAAGATGAGAGTGAAGGAATGGAAAAAATTTCCATGCAAATGGAAATGAAAAAGTATGGGGTAGCAATACTCATAATATCTGACAAAATAGACTTCAAAATGAAGGCCATTAAGGGATTAATCCAACAAGAGGATTTAACCATGGTAAATATATATGCACCCAATATAGGAGCACCTAAATATATAAAAAAACTACTGGAGGACTTTGAGAGACTGACAGCAATACAGTCATAGTAGGTGACTTTTACAACCACCTGACTTGATAAATCTTCCAAACAAAATTTAACAAGGAAACAGTGACTCTAAAAAACACACTGGATCAGATGGATTAACTGACATTTATAGAACATTTCACCCCAAAGCTGCAGAATATACATTTTCTCAAGTGCACATGGGTCATTCTCAAAGAGAGACCACATGTTAGAACACAAAACAAGTCTCTACAAATCCAAAAAGATTAAAATCTTATCAAGCATTTTCTCAGATCACAATGGAATGGAATTAGAAATCAACTACAGTAAAAGCACTCAAAAACATTCAAACACATGGAGGATAAGCTAAATAGCATGTTATTAAATAATGAATGGGTTAACAATGAGATCAAGAAAGAAATAAAAAACTTCCCAGAAACAAATAAAAATGAACACATAACAACCACAAATCTCTGGGACACAGCAAAAGTAGTCCTGAAAGGGAAGTTCAGAGCACTACAGGACTATCTCAAAAAACAAGATAAATTAATCATAAACTAGTTAAACCTACAACTTAAAGAATTAGAAAGAGAACAAGAAAAGCCCAGAGTAAGTAGAAGCAGAAATAAATGACATGGACACTAAAAAAAAAACAAAAAAAACAACAACATACAAAAGATAAATGAAACCAAGAGTTGGTTCTTTGAAAAGATAAACATGATTGATGATCCTTTAGCCAGACTCATTGAAAAACAAAAGAGAGCCTAGCCAGTTTGGCTCAGTGGATAGAGCGTGGGCCTGTGGACTGAAGGGTCGCAGGTTTGATTCCAGTCAGGGCACATGCCTGGATTGTGGGCTCGATCCCCAGTTGGGAGCATGCAGGAGGCAGCCGATCAATGATTCTCTCTTATCATTGATGTTTCTATCTCTCTTTCCCTCTCTTCCTCTCTGAAATCAATTAAAATATATTAAAAACAAAACAAAAACAAAGAGGACCCAAATAATTAAAATCAGAAACAAAAATCAGTGAAATAACAACTGACATCACAGAAATACAAAGAATTGTAAGAAAATACTATGAGCAAATATATGCAAACAAGCTAGAAAATGTGGATGAAATGGACAAATTCCTAGAAAAATACAATCTTCCAAACCTGAGAAAACCTGAATAGGCAAATATTAACTGATGAAATAGAAACAGTAATTAAAAAAACCACCAAAATTCTCAGCAATCAAAAGTCCCAGTCCAGATGGTTGCACAGAGGAGCTTCACCAAACATTCAAATATGAACTAACACCTATACTCAAAATACTCCAAAATACCCAAAGGAAAGGAATAATTCCAACCCCTTCTTCTTATGAGGCCGGCATTATCCTAATTCCAAAACCAGATAAAGATTCTACAAAGAAATAGAATTACAGGCCTACATCCCCAATGAACATAGATGCTAAAACCCTCAACAAAACATTAGCAAATCAAATCCAGCAATATATTTAAAAGATCATACACCATGACCCAGTGGGATTTATTCCAGGGATGCAAGTTTGGTACAATATTTGCAAATCAATAAACTTGATGCATCACATAAACAAACTGAAAGACAAAAATCAAATGAGCAGATCAACAGATACAGAAAAAGCATTAGACAAAATCCAACACCCAGTTTTGATAAAAACTCCTAGCAAAGTGGCAATAGAGGGATCATATCTCAACATAATAAAGGCCACATATGACAAACCTACATTGAACATCATACTCAATGGGCAAAAACTAAAATCATTTTCCCTAAGAACAGGAAGAAGACAGGGATGCCCACTTTCATCACTCTTATTCAACATAGTACTATAAGTGCTAGCCATAGCAATCAGACAAGAAGAAAACATAAAAGGCATCCAAATTGGAAAGGAAGAAATAAAACTGTCATTATCTGCAGATTACATGATATTGTATATAGAAAACCCTAAAGACGTCACCAAAATACTACTAGATTTAGTGAATGAATTCAGCAATGTAGCAGGATATAAAATCAACACTCAGAAATCGATGGCATTTATATACACCAATAATGAATTCTCAGAAAGAGAAACTGAACAAACAATCCCATTTACCATTGCAACAAAAAAATTAAGATATCTAGGAATAAACTTAACCAAGGGGGTAAAAGACTTGTACTCGGAAAACTACATGACATTGAAAAAAGAGATAGAGGAAGATATAAACAAGTGGGAGAATATACTGTGTTCATGGATTGGTAGACTCAACATCATTAAAATGTTCCTACTACCCAAAGCAATCTATAGATTCAATACAATCCCCAGTAAATTACTAATGGCATATTTCACAGATCTAGAATAAATACTCCAAAAACTTATATGGAACCAAAAAAGACCTGAATAGCCACAGCAATCTTGAGAAAGAATAACAAATTTGAAGGGATCACAATACCAGATATCAAGTTATACTACAAAGCCCCTGTACTCAAAACAGCCTGGTACTGGCACAAGAACAGACATTCAGATCAATGAAACAGAACAGACTCCAGAAATTGAACCAAGACATTATGCTCAATTAACATTTGACAAAGAAGGCAAGCTCATACAATGGTGTCAAGAGAGTCTCTTCAATAAATGGCGTTGGGAATATTGGACAGATACATGCAAAAAAAAAAAAAAAAGAAAAGAAAAGAAACTAGACCACCAACTTACACCATACACAAGAATAAGCTCAAAATGATAAAAGACTTAAATTTGTCAGGAAACCATAAAAACCCTAGAAGAAACCATAGGTAGCAAAATCTCAGACATCTCACGCAACAGTATGTATACTGATACATCTCCTAAGGCAAAGGAAACTAAGGAGAAAATAAACAAATGGGACTACATCAAAATAAAAAGCTTCTGCACAGCAAAAGAAACCATCAACAAAATGAAAAGGGAGCCCACTTTATGGGAGAACGTATTTGGCAATGATACATCTGATAAAGGGTTAATATCCAAAATATATAAGGAACTCATAGAACTTAACAAAAGGAAGACAAACAATCCCAATTAAAAAATTGGTAAATGACCTAAATAGACACTTGTCTAAAGTGGACACACAGATGGCTAAGAGATATGAAAAAATGCTCAAAGTCACTGATCATCAGAGAGATGCAAATTAATATGAAAATGAGATATCAGAATGGCTACCATCAACAAATCAACAAATGACAAGTGCTGGCAAGGAAGTGGAGAAAAGAGAATCCTAGTACATTGCTGGTGGGAATGCAAACTGGTGCAGCCATTATGAAAAACAGTATGGAGTTTCCTGAAAAAATTTAAATATGGAACTGCATTTGACCCAGTGATCCCAATTCTAAGAATGTATGTCCTAAGAAACACAAAATAATCAGAAAGAATATATACAACACCCCTATGTTCATAGCAGCACCATTTACAATAGCTAAGATCTGGAAACAGCCCAAATGCTCATCAGTAAACAAGTGGATAAAAAAGCTGTGGTACATTTACACCATGGAATACTATGCAGCAGTAAAAAAGAAGGATATCTTACCCTTTGAGACAGCATGGAGGAACATGGAGAGTATTATACTAAGTGAAATAAGCCAGTCAGAGAAAGACACGTACCACATGATCTCACTCATATGTGGAATCTAATGAACAAAATAGGTCCAGATACATAGAAGTATGGAAGACAATGAAGTCTTGTAGAATCTCAGAGGGAAGGCGGAGGTAGATGGATGGGTAGGAAGAGATTAACCAAAGAACATATATGCATAATCCATGGACACAGACAACAGGGTTGTGAAGGCCTGGGGTGGGGCAGGCCATAAGTGGTTAATGGGAGATAAAAGGCGACATGTGTAATACTTTCATCAATAAAGTTTAAAATAAATGGAAAAAAGAGAAGCTTGACCTCATGAACTATCTGTTGACTGTGATATAGTTCATACAACAAATGTAGATTAAGTGCTTTCTTTAGCAGTTTTTAAAAGAAACTAGGGGCCCAGCGCATGAATTCATGAACCTTAAAAGGAACTGTGGGCCGCGAGGCTGTGGTGGGCACAGGGACGGGTCTCAGCCCATCATCTGTGCCCCCGCCCGGCACCTCCTGCTACGGCCCTGGTCCTGTCTGCCGGCAGCCCTGTTCCCGCTACCAACACTCCCATGCACTGACCGCTCAGGCTCTGCTCGCACCCGCTGATGGCGCCAGCCCCAATTGTTCCACACTGTCAGTGGGTGCAAGCAGCAGCTGCTAGCCCCGATTGCCCCTGAAGGCTTCTCTACTTCCCCCTACCCCTGAGGGGCGATCGGGGCCGGCAACGGGTGCAAGCCGCAGCTCCAGCGCTGGCAGCAGGTGTAAGCAGCGGGCAGGACCTTGACGTGCGGGAACAAAGAATTTTCAGTAACCACCAGAGCCTCGCCCCGATGACAATGACCGGCACCCTGCCTTGATTTGGTGCCCCTGCTCATCTGCTCCACCATCCTGCCATGGCCGACGCCTGCCATGTTCCACGCTCTGCCGCTGATGCTCACCATGTTCTGTGCACGCTCCTTGGTGGTCAGTGCACATCATAGTGACCGGTTGTTCTGCCGTTCAGTCTATTTGCATATTAGCCTTTTATTATATAGGATAGTTCCTCTAACATCCTATATAAGTGACGAGTTTCTATATTACCAAGATTTTACATATTTAAAGTGCTTCAATACAGTATAGCTATTTTCCTTATTGTCTCATCTTTGTTCAATGGGATCTTCCAGTTAACCCCAAATTTTTCTGACAAGAACTTTGTGGGCTTCCTTCTTATCTGTAGCTGCGGTCACCAACCTTTCGGACCTCACGGACCACCAGTTGGCAACTGCTGATCCATAGGACATGTTTTCTGTTGTTGTGGTTTTTGTTTTCTTTCTCTTCTTTTTTATAAAATTGACTTTCTTGAAACATTTTTAAAAATATATTTTATTTATTTTTTACAGAGAAGAAGGGAGAGGGATATAATTGATCAGCTGCCTCCTGCACACCCCCTATTGGGGATGTGCCCGCAATAAGGGGTCCCAGGTTCGATTCCGGTCAAGGGCATGTACCTTGGTTGCGGGCACATCCCCAGTGGAGCATGTGCAGGAGGCAGCTGATCGATGTTTCTCTCTCATCGATGTTTCTAACTCTCTATCCCTCTCCCTTCCTCTCTGTAAAAAAATAAATAAAATATATTAAAAAAAAAAAAAAAGAAAGAAAGAAAGATGGTGACAATATTTTTTCCTGAAGTGTAAAAAGGTAGCTGTGAAACAATGCACGGTACTGTATCACTTGAGGGGAACATCTAAAAGTATTTCTTCAAGAATTTATGATGAAAATACCTGAGAGTGATTTGGTATTTTGATATTTTACCTTTTGAATTATCTTTGTTAAGCTTGTCAGATTCTGTAAGTTGAAGAAATTACTACATAAAGAAAAATTTCAGATAGTTTTACAAGTCCAGCAGACAGCTGATTAGGTAGACAGTCACAGCTATTATATCAACATAGATCCTCATAGCGACCAGGGCTACTGAAATGCTCTTGTATATTATTTGATTTACTCTAAAAAAAAAAAATCTGTGAGATGTGCAAAGATTTCTCTAATAAAACACTCAGTTATTTCTACGATGCTTTAAAATAATATCTCCAACCATAAAGTAGCTATAAAGATTTAAGGGTCATTCTTAATAAAAAATTCTCAAGAATTTATTTTTAAAAGTATCCTTTCATAAGTAAATTCCCATCTTTCATAGATGCCCCCCCCATTTAAAAAAAAAAAGAACTTGTGATTAATATCTAAAAATTACATTTCTAATTTTTAGGTTTTAAGCATAAGCAATACATAAAGGAGGCAGGTCTTAATTTTACAGAAACCATTGTGGAACCAACGGCAGCAATGTTAGAACAGTGAAGAGTCTTACCCCAAGAAAACAGTTGCATGAAGTTCTTTTTTGGTCCTTGAAATGGTCTTCAATTCAGTAATTTCTGCATCAAACCAATGTCCTCTATTACTAGGAATTTCTGCATTGTAATTAACCATTACCACATCACCGATATTCAGTTCGTTCCATTTCAAAATGGTTCTAGCGCGTGGTCGAAGATCCTTCAGATTTACTTTTACAATACCACTTTCTGGATATCTGAGAAGAGAGGAAGAGAAGAATCACAGAGCATTGCTTATGATAACTGCCAAAGAAGACTAAAATTATATGCAACCTATAGAAAAACCTAAACATATTATTCTAATGGTACTTAACGTAAATGATATTTATTCATGATATTAACTGCCAGAATAAATAATTCTTGCTAAAATCTTAGTGAGACATTCTTTGCTAACTTGGGGGTGGTAAAACAACAACAATAACACAAGTTTTTCTTTCTCCACCTTTTCTTAACCCAAGTTTAAGAATTACTTTAAAAGGAGTAGATGCTGACCTCTTCCTGAATTTAGAACCAGTTCCAGTTCTGCCATTTGTTTTAGATATAATAAGAACATGAACCCAGTTAATTTCTGTGGCAGTCGGACATCCCCCCAAGGGCTCCTGGACTGCGAGAAGGCGCAGGCCTGGCTGAGGGATCCCCCCTCAAGTGCATGAATTTTGTGCACTGGGCCTCTAGTTCAAAATATAAGTGGGTTTGAATTTGGAAGCAGATCTAGCAGCTAGGCTTGGTTGCTCTGAATCAACAAGTACTATGCAGGCCTAGGACTCTCACACTATATCTAATTCATTTAGAATAAATTAATACTAAGCCTGGGCAATTTACCCAGTCTCTTCACATTTCAGTTAATTGGGGGGAAAAAATCTCAGGGTTTGCAAGGGCCCATTTTACCCTCTCAGTGTCTTAACTGCCTCCACCACAAGCCTTCCAAATAACCATGCAACCTATGCTCAGACAGTAAGTGATAAGGTGTCAGTTTTAACCCTAAAAAGAGAAGATGCTTGATACTGAACCAAAGATAAGCTTCGGAACACATTCATTGTATGTCTAAGTTCCATGAAGAAATCTACACTCCATGACAGACCTAATACTTGTCAAAAAGTCCCTGCTGCCCTCAATCTTCTCTCTTAAATAAAAATATTTTAAATGAATTCACTTCAATTTATATGGCAAGGTTTTGAAACCGTTATCACTCAAAATGTTTTACTTTCAGCCTGTCTGTGTTTAAATTCCAACTTTAGCTTCCTGCTGCTCTATATCCTTGGGCCAGTTACTAAAACACCTCTGCAGCTAAATCTCATATGTAAAATGTACCTAATGGTAATAACTGTACTCATATGGCTGTGAATTTGGTTCCTGCCTTAATATTTTTAAGGCCATATAACAGGGGTCCACAAACTTTTTAAACAGGGGGCCAGTTCACTGTCCCTCAGACCATTGGAGGGCCGGACTATAATTTAAAAAAACTATGAACAAATTCCTATGCATACTGCACATATCTTATTTTGAAGTAAAAAACCAAAACGGCAAAAACACCCACATGTGGCCCACGGGCTGTAGTTTGAGGACGCCTGCCATATAAGGTAGAAAACTCTTTTTAGATTGGATTCTTTTCTCAGCTGTAACATGAAAATTATATTGACATATTATCATGTATTGCTGATGTTTAATACAGTAAAAAAGCATACTTTAATGGCACCCCCCCTCCATTTGTCTAAGTTTGCCAAAATTAGACACCAAGAATGGAAATATTTTGAACAAAGTAGAAAACTTGAACAAAGTTTTAAAATTGTATACAAAATATTTATAGAAGATAAGGTAAATCGTTCCATATTTTAAAGAATTTAAGCTACATTTGCCCTGGGAATAAATTACTATTTCAGAACAGAATTATATTATACAGTATATGTATATATACTCTATCCTACCTAATAAAATAGTAATATGCAAATTAACCATCACTCCGCTACACCCACAAGCCATGCCCACCAGACAATCAGAGCGAGTATGCAAATAAACCCAACCAAGATGGCTACAGCCACAGAGAGCAGGAGGGAGGCTTGGGTTTTCCAGGCAACGGATGAAGCCAAGCTTTCCGCCTTCCCTTGCTGGCCTAAGCCTCCACTCAAGGCTACAAAGTTTCAATTATAGAAGGTAAACAAATCCAAACAGAAATGGTGGCAGCCACAGAGCTGGAAAGAGCAGGAGGCTAGGGTTGCCCCCTGGAAATGGAAGAAGCAAAGCTTTCCGCACACCCTGGCCGGCCCAGACCTCCACTTAAGGCTACAAAGTTTCAATTATAGAAGATATACCCAACAGAAATGGCTGCCGGCCATGGAGCGAGCACGAGGCTTGGCTCCGTTCCAAGCTACAAAGTTTCAATTGTAGAAGGTAAATAAATCCCAGATACCAGGGCCTCCGCTTGGGTCACTAGGGGGTGTGGCTGGCCTGCAAACCACCACAGGCCCCTCGCTCAGGCCGCCCCATGCCCCAAGGGAAACCCCCACCCTGATCCGGGACACCCTTCAGGGCAAACCAGCTGGCCCTCACCCGTGCACCAGGCCTCTATCCTATCTAATAAAAGAGTAATATGCAGATTGGCCATCACTCCAACACACAATATGGATGCCCCCATGTGGTCAAAGATCCTGCCCCCATGTGGACAGAAGATGGCCACCACAAGATGGCCAGCAGGGGAGGGAAGTTGGGAGGCACCAGGCCTGCAAGGGAGGGCAGTTGGAGGATATCAGCCCTGCAGGGGAGGGCAGTTAGGGGTGACCAGACCAGCAAAGGAGGGAAGTTGGGGGCAAACAGGTTGGCAGGGGAGCAGTTAGACATCAATCAGGCTGGCAGGCAGAAGCGGTTAGGGGCAATCAGGAAGGCAGGCAGGCGAGCAGTTGGGAGCCAGCAGTCCTGGATTGTGAGAGGGATCCCAGATTGGAGAGGGTGCAGGCTGGGCTGAGGGACACCCTCCCCCCCGTGCACGAATTTCGTGCACCGGGCCTCTAGTATGTATATAGTAAGCCTGTAAATAATGTCATAAAAATGAAGTGTATTTTTCTAATTCTAGTAAAAGAGATGTTATGTCAATTGCTATGTAAAAAATAAACATGGAAGGGGAATATAAACTACTCTTAAATCAACATGCAAGTGCTCAAATATTACTATTATCCTTTTCCTGGGTATCTTTATCTACACATATCTTACTATATAAAGTGATGACTCAAAAGCTCTAGTCTATCCCAAAATTTCCTCTTCAGATTCATATATCCAACTACACTTCTAACACGTCTCAGAAGCACCTGAAATCCAAGTTATCCAAGATAGAATTCCCATATCCCATAATTTGCCAATGCTCAGTCTTCTCTAGAGGAAATCTTTCATACTCCCAGAAACTTAGGAGTTATCCCCAATTTCCCCTAATGTTTCCATTTAGTTACTAGGTCCTTCTTATGCTATACCTTCAACACTTTTTTTAATGAAACTATACCCACTTAGTGAAGACGTGCATTTCTCTAAATCTCTTAAGGCCCAACATAGCTCCATTATTAGGATCACACTTTATAGTCCATATCACACTTTTGCCCAAGATTCTAAAACACAGATCCACTTAAAATATTTTGTGAAGTTTGATAACAGTATGTTCATAGGCTATGGGAAAACAGGTATTCTCATACATTACTGATGGATGGGAATACAAAGTGGTACTGTCCCACTGTAGAGGGGAATTTGGGCAAAGCCAGAAAAACTGTCTATATATTTACCTCTTAACCCAGGAATTCCACTTCTAGAAATCCATCCCAAATATAAACAGAAATCCTTATGAGAAGAAACATATACAAGGCTATTTATAGCTGCACTGTCTATAATGGAACTAGAAACACTCTAGTGTCCATAATAGAAAAACCATTTAAAATAACAGACACAATTATATAATGGAGTATTATGCTCTTATAAAAAAAGAATGTAATATCTGCTATGGAATGATATATATGGAGAGCTATATTAACTCAAAAAAAGCAAGATGCAAACAGTGTTTATAGTGTGCTACTTTCTCCCTAATGAATGTGAGGGGAAATACAAATAAATGTGAATATATATATAAATAATTATAGGAGGAACCAGGAGGGACACAGTTTCTCCTAATGTATTTATTTTGTTTTACAGATTTACTTATAGAACCATGTAATGTTTCACATAATTATAAAACAATCAACAAAATGTGAGAAATCCCTAAAAATCAAAAGCAAAATCAAACAAGCCCAGTGTCCATCAATAGTACATGAGTGGATAAAAAAAGCTGTGGTACATTTACACAATGGAATACTACTTAGACATAAAAGAGAAGAAAATCTTACCCATTGTGACAGCATGGATGGGCCTGGAGCACATTATGCTAAATGAAATAAGCCAGACAGAGAAAGACAAGTACCATACCACTTCATTCATGTGGAATCTAATGAACAAATAAACTAACAAAATGGAAATAGACTTGTAGATAGAGAACAGACTGACAACTGTACTAGGGGAGGTAGGTTGTGGGATGGGGTGAAAATGGTGAAGGGATTAAGATGTTTCTCTCTGGAAATGATCTTTCTCTCCCCTTCTTCCCCACCCCCCCTCAAGTCAATAAAAACATTTTCTAAATAAACTATTATGTCAGGTTCAACATGAAGGAGCTCTCATAACCTAGAGATGGGACAATTTGGGCACACACACACACAACTGAGTTAGATTAATACAAATGTTAAAATCTATTAGTTCATGATACTAAGAAGTAAAAATCTCACGGGCCAACCTCTGGGAAGTGCTAGGAAACTTACTCATTCTGAACACTGAAAAAGTTCAAGAATCATTCATTTATCCTACTTTTCCTGTATGAACCAACTGGTTGAGGTAAGTTCTTTATGAAAAAATAACAGCTAATAAATGAAGGAAAGATAGGAGGTATCACCATTTCTGCAACACTTATGGAAACAATGGATCTAGGTAAAGATTTATGACTGCTAAAACCATTAAAAGTTGGTAGCAAATTTCACAATGGATGATGGATCAATCAGGCTGACACCACCTAAAATTTTACCACAAAAGAGAAGAAACGCAGGTATTATGTGCCTCCCAATGACATACAATAAGTAAACACCATCTCTCAACTAACCTTATCAAATAATGTAATTTAAACCCAAACAAACCTCTAGAATTAAGTATTAGCTTTCTCTATTAACATTAATAGAGAAAAATGTTAAACACCATTACAAAAATATAATCAGCAAAGTCCAGGCAATGGGAAAACTGAATAAAAGGGGGGTAATATATAGGATGAGACTTAACCACTCAACTAAATGAAATGGGCAGATCTTGTTTTGATCTTTATTTTAACAATGTAAGTATATTTTTTAAAAATACAATTAAGGAAGTCTGAACATTGACTGGTTATTTTATATTAAGGATTCATAAATTTCTTGTAAGATTTGTTTTTAATGTGTTAGGGTCCCCAAGTCTGTCATCAGGCCCAGTGATTTGCTGGGGGAATTCACAGGACTCATTATCACAAGATAGCATATAGTCTGTTCTCAGGTCTATGATTTACTACAGAGATAGGATAAAAAGCAAAATCAGCAAAGAAAAAAGGCATATGGGGTGTTGTCCAGAGGAAACCAGGCACAAACTCAAAGACTTCTCTCCCAGTGGAGTCACACTAACATGCTTAATGTGTCCAGCAACAAGTTATAACAACCCATGCGAAATATGCTCTACCAGGGATGTGCAGTAAAGATTTCCCACCCTAGCTGGTTTGGCTCAGCGGACAGAGCATCGGCCTGTGGATTGAAGGGTCCCAGGTTCGATTCTGGTCAAGGGCACATGCTCGGGTTGCGGGCTCGGTCCCTAGTAGGGGGGTACAGGAGGCAGCCGATCAGTGATTCTCTCTCATCATTGATGTTTCTCCTTCTCTCTCTCTCTCTCTTCCTCTCTGAATTCAGTTTTTAAATGTTTTTTAAAAAAGAAGAATTTCCAGTATTTTTAAGGGGCTAGTCATGTAGGCCCAGCACATACCAAAATTCCAGACTCCCAGAAGCAGATGTTCGGCATAAACCATATTGTTCACACAGTTTAAGCACGGTGAACCATTTTTATCAGGGATTTTTCAGAAAATCCTCCTAAAAGTCAAGTTCCCAGACACCAGCCAAAGGTCAACCTCACACAGGCCTTTTAAAAAAAATAGCAGTCTCAGGTCTAATATGTTAGCTCTTTTCTACACACTTTAAAAAGAATGCTTTTAGCTATTTGTCAGTTGAATGCTCTAAGATGTCAAAATAAAGATGAACCTATGAAAATTAGCAAGAACAGGACTCGGTAGCAAAAGCCCTTATCATGATGGTCACTTTGAAAGGAAAGAAAGAGGTTGGGCTTTGAAAAGCATGAATACCTGACAAACTCTTGGCTGGGGAAATAGTGAACTTTGGTCCAGAGACTGACCAAGCAGTTCCACACTGGGTAGAAACTGCCATGCCCTAGAACTGCTGCCATGTTTAGTTACTGGCTGGAGGATGTCGGAAGAGTGTGGCCTTGATCAAACACTGTGGCTAAAAGTTGTGAGCTGACTGCATTTATTTCTTGCAGCTGGTCAGCAAGTTGTTTCTACAAGGGAGTTTTGAGCAGTGCACCCACCATAGATACTAAAGCCATACATAAGGCCATGTCTGGTTGAAATGATGTAAGGTTTAGGACTTGCTTAAAAATAATCCAGTGGTGCTTGGAAATACTAGGATATAGATGGCCAGGAGTTCACAATGGTTGAAACTGAGTGATGGGTTCATTACACTGTTCTCTCAACCTCTACATAAGTTTAAAGAATTCTACAATAAAAACAAAATGCTTTGGGGCTCAAGGTAAAATCCAAACAAAAGACACTTTCTACTTTTTGCAGTTTCCCCCTATACGTATATAACATTCCAAGAGTTAATATTCAAAGCTTAGAATAAGCCCATACACTCGATTCCTGTTCTCCAGATGCAACCATTTTCAATTCTTAAGCTATTTCTTTTATGTTACCTCTATATTTTTAAGTAACACACTTGTACTTTGTTTTTGACTTTCAACTGTTATTCTACCCATCCCTCATGTACAGTTCATTTGCCTCCATCTTCCTCTTTCTCATAGTTACTAACACAAGAACCTGCTCTAAGTGTTCACATATGCTAACAATTCTTAGGATAGAGGTAGGTGCTATTCTATCCCTATTTTACACAAGAGGCACAGAAGTGAAATAAGTTGTTTAGGCAGAAGAGACATGATTCAAAATTCTGACCATTTGGCTCTAGACACATGCTCCTACATTGACAAAAACTAAGTTGGTTATAAAAATCAATATTTTTAATAAAAGTTTTTACATGCAGACTAAATGTTACTCACAACTAAATAATGAAATGTGCTTTACATGTCCTTTCTTCCACAGCTTTGTTTTCTGTTGATGCTTAACTGTTCTTTTTAGTTCCAACTTGCTTAGTTTTCTGTGTACCAATCGTTAATTTTTTTTCATTCTGCCAGTTGTAAAACTCCTACACATTCAGATATTTCTGATACTATACTAATCTTTTGGGCTTCAAAATATTTTAAAGACCTCTGTCCTATCAACTTTGGAAGCTTGCTGTAGGACTAGATAGTAGGACCTCCTTTCAACATTTCCTGTATTGAATCCTACTTCCTGAGTACATCTTCCTTTTGTTTTTCCTCCTCAACTTGAATGGGGTGAAGAGTGGTTAAAATGCTCTTTCATATAAATTAACCAGTCCTCTTGTTCTCAGCTTTATTTTGTATGCCTACCTCCAAGGTACCTGTTGAATCCAAGGCCTGAGCCTCCCACAGATTCTTCAATGCCAATTTACTTGCTTGTTGTTGGCTTCACATCCTTAGTTTTCAGCTTTCTCTTGACCTGCTAAGTTAGGTATCATTTATCCATTAGCTTACCTTCCAAATGTTGCTATTTTCTGTCTTTTATTTCTATCCTATTTGTTGTCCTTGGGGATTTACTCATTTATTTTATTATCTTCTAGGACGGTTTAAGGAGTGGAGACAAACACGCATCTTAATCTGTCAAGTTTACTGTTTATTAGTAACTGGAAGTTTTTATTCATCTTGAGTTTCATTTACTACTCACCGTGTATCTCCTACACTCCAGTCATACTAATCACCCTTAGGTAACCCCATTATTTCCTACTTCTCTATCTTTGGTATCATATTCTTCAGGAATACAGAAGTATCTCTTCTACCGGTATTCTGAGCTCTGGGTACTCTAAATGCTGGGTGTGCATATTTCTATCACAGTATTTACACTGTAAAACAGCAAGTTTTCATTAAGGAGCAGGTGTGCTCAAACTTTAGCACTTGCAGGATACCAAGGCCTACAAATATTTGGAAACACACAATTCTTAAACAGAAAAGTCTTCTTTTATATAACTAAAGCTCTTAATGGAATATAATAAACTATGACTACCGTATTTCAAAAAGATCTCCTTGATTATGCTGTGTCTCCTATTCATCCTTGAGAAGCCTTGACCTAGAGAGTTCCACATCTATGGGAACACAGAATTCTATGCAGAGCTAGTAACAAAAAGACTTTTTAAATATTTTGTTTTGGTATTCTTAAAAATGAAAAACCTGTAATTAGCTCAACTGCTTCTTACAGTAGTAATCAAGTCTTTTTTCCATTTTAAGTAGTATAGGCAGTTCCCAACACAGCATTGCCATCACCCCCATGAGTTCTAACATATGGTTGAAGATAACCAGTACAAACTAGTTCATGCAGCTGATTTCTTCCAGCATTTGCACTGAGAATAACTGTACAAGAGACTGTATGAAACATTTTGGGAAGTGTTGAAAGCTTGAACAACTTCTAAAACAGTGCTCAAGATATCCCAAAGGCCTGAAACACAGAGAGGTAGGAATGTATCAAGGCCAACTTTACCTACACTGAGCTGAGGGCCAACCCTATACCTATAAGAATGAAAATAGGGTTCTTCATTCTCTTGTACTACATGACCTCTTGTTCTCAGAATCTGAAGTCAAGGCATTGTTCTAATATAGGTATAAAATAAATTGATAAAATAATCATTAAGTGAAGTCTGGGGAATTATGTTTTAGGGCAACTGATTACACACTATTTAAAAAATAGGTTTATTATAAAATGGTTAAAACTAAATTTCCGTAGGTGACTTTAAGGCAACAAATAATTTTAGAAAACTCAAACTGTACTAAGCAAAGTAGTATAACTGAAATTTCCTCTTAAAACATGGTTTCCTGATGTTAATGTGCTATAATAAGGACACCATTCATCTGGAGGCATGTTCTAGTTCAGCAAATCTTTAATGTCATACCACATGCAAAAGAAAGCATTTCTTATTCTAATAGATAACATTACTAAGTTTCATGCCTTAAATGTAAAACTTAGAGACAATTAAGAGTAACTTACTTAAAACTGCTTAGAGTAGCACTTTATATATTACATAAAAATAAATCTCATTTGTAGAACACTAACAATGTTGGATAATTATATTAATAATAATGGAAAAAACATAATTAGGTTAAAAGATACCCATGCCAAAGATAAATCCTTATTATTTAAAAATACTTACCAAAATATCCTGGCTTTATTAATAAATAAATGAAAATCAAAGAAAGAAATAAACGAAAACTATTATTACTGGGTACTTTTCAAGGTTATTGGGAAATAATGAACCTAAGTCACATATTTACAGATGAGAAAATTAAAGCTGAAAGAGTTCAACCTAAACAAAAAAATTACCAAATAAACCAAAGACCTAGAATTCAAACCAAATTCAAATTCCTGAACTATATAGAGCCTATAAGAGCACCACTGCTCTGTGTATTTAACAGGCCCCTAAGGTACCTGTTTGAAAAGCAGGTTCCAGGAACCTACCTCAGACCCACCCCAATGCAGGGAGTGGGGATGTTTGGTGTCCCTCAGCAATCTGCATTTTAAATAACTTACCTGGGTGAATTTGCAGTGTTGATGACCATCTTTTTGAGAAAGACCAATGTAAAGGGATAATGTATATATTTGAAAAGGTAAAAATCAACTTGTATCTGTAAAGTCATTTTTCTAAGCACTATGTGATTATAACACAACAGAAGAGCAATGGGTAAGGTCACAGACCTGTCTAACTTCTTCCGTCCTCCTTTTGATTATCATCCTTTCAGAATTCTGCAAGTCATAGAAAGTTAGAGGAATATTCTCAGTTTTGGGTAAATTATGTTAGTAGCAACCAAGAAGCAATGGGGCAGACTGGTCACTGCACCAGGGTTCTGCAACTAAACCTCTCCTTCTAGGTCCTCATACTGAAGATCAACAGGACACTTTGGCTTGGTCTTAATTTCCCCCCCACCAAAACCTAGAAATCATTTTGACATTGCTCACATTTTTTTGGGACTCTTGTTCTGATGTTTAAAGATGTCAGCTCTGCTTAGCTACAGACAATAATTATTCATAGTGAAGATATGATAAATAAAAACTTTTACAAGCATTTTTCTTCTTTAAATATATACTTCCTTGTCAGGCTATTAGATGTTTTCTAGTTTACTTCTCTTTACAGAAATGAGCTAAAATTTATACATAAAGATCTCTAAATTCAATAAAGCAATTAAAGAAAGCAAATCATTAACAAGAATAGTATTCTCAAATTCGCCTTTTTTAACTGTACTGTAAGACCAAATAAAGGTACATGCTGAAACCTTAAAAGCAAGAAAGTATCAGAGAAGATTTTGAGATCTTGTTCAACAATATGTCAAATTCAGAAAGCTTATCCTAGAATGACTACTATATTTAAGAGCCTAATTTAACAGGAAAACCAGGACTAAGCTCAGAACAAATATGCATCTATTATGGAGTATTTTCCCCCAATGGAGAATAGACCAACACACCATAATAGATAAATCCCTCATAAACATATTATGGACATTGCTTTCTATGCAAAGTTAGTACAGATAAAGACATTGAGAAATGGTCCCTCATTTAAAGTTATATACACATCATTTAGCTTGAATGAAATATAATTTCCTTTAGAAATAGACTTAATTCTAATATTTTTGTCTAAATGGAAAAATCAACAAGACAACTAGACATGTACTAAAATAAGTATGAACACTCATATTTGTCAGGTGTTACATATTATCTTCAGCCTTTAATAAAACATATTTACTATATTTAAACTGTCACTATCAATCCCTTTCCCCCATATTGCTCTTTAGTAGCAAATGCTTGATAAAACTGGGCTGAACATTCATTCCAAGACAAATTTCTTTCATTAAAAAAAAAAGCCAAATAAACACTAAGGTACTGTGATTTGAGCTAGTATTATACCAAACTCAGGCCTACACCTTGGAATGTCTTACTCCATAGTTAAGAGCCCCTGAAACTGTAAAAATTTGATAACCCTTGGTTCATGTAACGTTTAAAGCTTCTTACTCTATTTGTATGTTGTGCCATTCTGTACAATACTTTTAGCCAAACAATAATTTATTGACCAGAATCAGGTCCCAGATAGTTGTTTTCCTAGTTATGTCTTCTATGCTTCAAGAACTAAAACTCAAAGCAAATCAAAAACTCTGTTGACAGCAGATATACAGATAGCTAAAGGCCCCACCACTATATTCTTGCCTCTTTGCTATGGCATTCAGGAACCCAGGGACTGAGTACTAAGAACACAAATTATTCCAGCCTCGATTTACCAATATTGTCAGTCTTGGCCAATCTCAGATCTTAATATTATTCTGGTTGTTGGTTCTATTACCACCTACTATGATATAAAGCAGGATGATAGCTCATTTGAAATAAGCTATGTTTTCAAGTTAGCCACAACCATGTCAGAAGTATTAGAAAAGTAAAGATTAAAGGTATCCGTTTTAACCCCTTCTCACCCATACTGAAAATCTGTGTTAACACCTAAGTCTTTTAAAACATTTTGTGGTAGGAAAAATCACAACCACTTTAGGATCTTGAACACTTACACTTGATAAGGATTTGGTAGCAAAATATTAGGCATACATGTTAAGGATCACTTGAATGAGAATGTAAGTTCATTTAGTGTGTTGAATAAATATTAAATCCTTCACAACACTAATTTTTATAGGATTTTGAAAATAAGTAACAAAAATAATTCAGTGTTAGAAAAGTTAAGTTCTTAATACTGTCTTCATATAAACATTTAAAAACATTTTGTTGGGGAGTTACTGCTGGGTATGGGGTTTGGGGAGGTGGAAACGGTAAATACGTTCCAAAATTAGTTTGTGGCAATGCACAATCCTGTACACTTAAAACCAACAAATTGCATTCTTTAAATGGATAAATTGTATGTGAATTATCTCAATAGTAAGGCATTTAAAAAAAAAAAAATCTAAGCCCTAGCTGGTTTGGCTCAGTGGATAGAGAGTTGGCCTGTGGATTGAAGGGTCCTGGGTTCAATTCCAGTCAAGGGCATATGTCCGGGTTGCAGGTTCGATCCCCAGTGGGGCATGCAGGAGACAGCCGATCAATGATTCTCTCTCATCGTTGATGTTTCTATCTCTCTCCCCCTCTCCTTTCCTCTCTGAAATCAATAAAAATATATTATTTCAACCTCATTCTAACAGCTATTACATAGTTATTATATACTATCTAAAATATTATTAAAATATTTATCAAAAAAACCTTATAGAGGAAGAAACATACTAAATTAAGCCAGGTATTAGGCTACCAAAAACAATAAACCGCTTGGGAGCCAGAGATCACTGAGCGTTAAGGAGCCCTTATTATAAACATTAAACAAACAAACAAACAAACAAACAGTAATAGACTAACAGACCCCTAAATGACTTCTTCAAAAAGACTATTATTTGAAAACAATCTTAAAATGGAAGGCTTTGCTTCTATAAACAAAACATTAATGAAGTCCTCAATAGCATGAGCACTTACTCATCATACTCGATATGATAAATAACATCTTCATCAGCAGCAACAGAGTCTGAATTAGACGTAGAGGGTACATTGTCCAATTTATTTGTGCTCTCTTTGGAATTATGATTTACATTTCCATTAGTCCTTTTACAAGAACTGCCATTCTTCAGGGGAGTTTTGCCACGTGAATGTTCATCAGAAGCTCTAGTTACACTATGTATACGTGCTTCAAACCAGGAACCAAAGGTGACATCTCTGACATCCACCAATTCATTTACCTAAAAAAAAGTTTAAAGTTAATTAATGAAGTGTAATTTCATCTACTGCTTTAAAAACCTTAATATAACTCAGGTTATTTTTATAGTTACAATGGTTAAGAATATTTGTAGCTACTTCATGCTTAATTTCAAAGATTAGATCAAAACTATTCTTTTTGTATTATACTGTAAAAATCCATTATTTACTAGTATAAAAATTAACTTCTAAAAAATTTTTATTGTTGATTGAAAGTATTACATATGTCCCCTTTTTCCTCCCATTGACCCCTTATTGCCTGCCCACACCCCTGCCACAGGCCTTCACTCCCCTATTATCTATGTCTATGGGTTATGCTTATATGCATACAAGTTCTTTGGTTGATCTCTTCCCACCTACCCACTCACCCCTGACTTCCCTCTGAGATTTTAGTCTGTTCCATACTTCTATGTCTCTGGATCTATTTTGTTCAACAGTTTATTTTGTTCAAATCCGTTATTTACCAGTATAAAAATTAACTTTCCTCCAAATTTCCTTCAATGAAATGCGTGATGAAATGGGTGTTTTCTTTGACTACTCTGATGTCTACATTTGACTTTTAAAAATATGAAAGTACTCAAGGGTGTTCTGGAAAGTCATTCAATAAGAATGTCACTGGCTGCTGATCCTCACAGCCAAGTGGCTTGGAGACCAACTCCCCCCAGTGATACCAACAACAAGCAAGGCTTAACTACAACAAGACTGCACATACAGACCACAAAGGGGTACACCAAGAGGGCCCACCACAGGTAACTGGGGAGGCTGAGCTACTGGGCCCTGCTAGGACACCTAACACACAAAGCAACTCCATCAACTCAGGGAAGCAGCTAAAATGCAGAGACAAAGAGGCAGGCCACAACTGAAAGAAATGGAGGAAAATAAAAGACTGGATATAGAGTTCAAAACCACAGTTATAAGGTTTTTCAAGGGTTTCCTAGAAAAGGCCGATAAATTAAACAAGACCTTCGAGGATATGAAAAGGGATCAACTAGAAATTAAGCATACACTGACTGAAATAAAAAATATTATTCAGAGACCTAAAAGCAGACTAGAGGATCGCAAGAATGAAGTCAAAGATTTGGAATACCAAGAAGCAAAAAACACTCCTCTGGAAAAGCAAAAAGCAAAAAGAATCCAAAAAGTTGAAGATAGTGTAAAGAAGCCTCTGGGACAACTTCAAGCATACCAACATAAGAATTATGGGAGTCCCAGAAGAAGAGAGAGAGCAAGATACTGAAAACCTATTTGAAGAAATAGTGACAGAAAACTTCCCCCACCTGGTGAAAGAAATAGACTTACAAGTCCAAGAAGCACACACAACCCCAAACAAAAGGAATCCAAAGAGGACCACACCAAGACACATCATAATTAAAATGCCAAGAGCAAAAGACAAAGAGAGAATATTACAAGCAGCAAGAGAAAAACAGTTAGTTACCTATAAGGGAGCACCCATACAATTGTCAGCTTATTTCTCAACAGAAACTATGCAGGCCAGACGGGAATGGCAAGAAATATTCGAAGTGATGAATAGCCAGAACCTACAACCAAGATTACTCTACCCAGCAAAGCTATCATTCAGAATTGAAGGCCAGATAAAAAGCTTCACAGATAAGAAAAAGCTAAAAGAGTTCATCACTGCCAAACCAGAATTATATGAAATGCTGAAAGGTATTCTTTAAGAGGAGGAAAAAGAAAAAGATAAAAATTATGAACAACAAATACGTAACTATCAACAAGTGAATCTAAAAACCAAGGGAATAAAAAATCGGATTAATAGTATTAACTGGTGAATATAATAGAATCAGGGGCATAGAAAGGGAGCGGACTGACAATTCTCGGGGAAAAGGGGAATGGGGGGTGCGGGAAGAGACTGAACAAAAATCGTACACCTATAAAGGAGGACGGGGGAGGGGGGGTGGTAAGGGCAGAGGGTAGGGTAGGAACCTGGTGGAGGGGAGCTATGGGAGGGAAAAAGAGGAACAATTTGTAATAATCTGAATAAAGATTTATTAAATTAAAAAAAAAGTCGCCAAAACCGGTTTGGCTCAGTGGATAGAGCGTCGGCCTGCGGACTCAAGGGTCCCAGGTTCGATTCCGGTCAAGGGCATGTACCTTGGTTGTGGGCACATCCCCAGTGGGGGGCGTGCAGGAGGCAGCTGCTTGATGTTTCTCTCTCATCGATGTTTCTAGCTCTCTATCTCTCTCCCTTCCTCTCTGTAAAAAATCAATAAAAATATATTTAAAAAAAAGTCACTAATGAGCCCCAGCTGGGTGGCTCAGTTAGTTGGAGCAACCTGTACACCAAAATGGTTGCGGATTCAATCCCCAGCTGGGATGCAACCTATTGATGTTTCTCCTCCCCTTTTCGCTCTCTCCCTCTCCCCTTCCCTTCCCTTCTCTCTCTAAATCAATAAGCATATCCTCGGGTGAGGATTAAAAAAATTTTTTTAATGAAAGAATGTTACTAACAAAAAGCCAAGAATTTAAAGTGTTATGATTGTGTTATTAATTTGCTCCATTAATTTCTTCAGAATCCTAAAGATAGCTTACACAGTCAGTCCAACCAGAAAACAGTAAAGTACTAAACTGAAAGTAAAACTCAAAAATGAATTGTGCACAAGTACAAAGGGAAGAATCTAGTGAACCCATCTATACAAAATAGGTAAGTTCTACCAGTTAGTAACTCACTAGAAAATGCATTATTACCTCAAAAACTAGAGATAAAATTAACAGAGCTATATGATGCAAGACAGATATAGTCAAGTCTAGTGGATGATCCAGAATTAAACTGTGCAGTGTGATAAAAGGAAAAACAGTATACCAGAAATTAAGAGTTACAATATGAAAGCTGGTTATTAAAAACAAACAAATAAAAAAACTCTCCTAAAAATTCTGAGGAAATTTGTCTAAAGGTCAAGGCCCTTTCAGGAGCAAAAAACCAAAAGACATCCCTTTAACTTGTATCCAAAAGTATCCAAAAGAATTCTGATAGTTGGGGAAGGAGTAAGGGGCAGTATATACTAAAAGTTAAATACCTATATGCCAGATATTATGCAAGGCTCCTTTATTTAGGCTTGTCTAATTCTAACAACCTTAATAATTAAGACTTCCTATTTTACAAGATAAGGAAACAGTTAACTTGCTCGACTGAAAGCTAATGAAATGTAAAGCTAGGATTTGAAGACATCTTCACCTTGAAGCTTATGTTTTTGCCATGAGATGATAAGATAGGTAAACAAGAACTTCAAAGGTTAACTGATGAAATAAGAAATAAGATACTAAAAATATAAAAAGGTTTCAAACCACCCAGCTAATATAGAAGGTAGAGAGAATACAGACAAAACAAAAAATTAACTATCACTATCAGAAGTACCACATTTGACCAAAGACACTGTATGTAGTAACATGGCAGCAATGAAACATCTTGAAAAACATAAGGTTCAATGTATCATAAGAATGAAGAGTTTAGGAGAAAAGGAAAAGACCTAAGGGCCAACCAGGCTAGATATAACAAAGATCAGAGATGGTATATATACACTGCATAAATTAACTCACTCGTTAAATGGACACAAGGTCTTTTTCTTCCATAATAGCCACTGACAAGTGTAAAGAATTTAATTTCTTCCTTCCTTTCTTTCTTTCTCTCTCTCTCTCTCTTCCTTTTTTATTAACCCTACCAGACTGCTGTACCAATTTTTCAGTAATTTCTGAATCTGCCGCTATACTGCTGTACCTAATTTTCGGTACTTTGCCTAGTACGTGAAAAAAATGCATCACAAACTAAAAATAACCAACCAATCATGGTCAAACCTCATGGTTAGCCATTGTAAATGTCTGCCCCCATGTGTTTGAATTGACTTTGTGTGGTTTGACGTGAAAAAATTCTGAAAATTCACAATGAAACGAGCGGCTGATGAACCAAGCACTTCAACAGGAAAACGAAGTAGGTCTAGGCTTATCACAGTCCAACAGGTGATAGATACTTTGGTTGATTCAGACTCTGAGGTGGAGTATTGGCGCTAGATGAAAGGTAGACCTATTTTCTACAATGTCTCCAAGTTCCATCTTATTCTAACCACTTGTTTGCATGTTAAGTAACATTTTTCTATATCATGTTGATTTTTTCTCTTTAATGCTCAGGAGCCCAGGTATAGGGGACAGTTAGGTTCAGGGCCTCAGGTCTGGTAGGGTTAATCTTTACCTGAGGATATTTTTTCATTGATTTGTTAGAGAAAATGGAAGGGAGGGGGAGAAACACACATCAATTGGTTGCCTCCTGTGCGCAGGGGATCTCAAGGTACGTGCCCTTAACGGGAATCAAAACCGAGATCCTTCAGTCCAAGGGCCGAGGCTCTATCCACTGAGCCAAATTGGCTAGGGAGAATTTCATTTCTTACAGACAAAACAAAAAATAGATGAAACAAAAAATAATCAATGTTAAGGTCTATAATACTTGAGAGAATAAACTGAAGCTATAACTCTTTCAGAGCAAATCAAAATGTAAGAAGTTTCATATCACACTACACAATTATTATTCTAGAAGAGAATGGAGCATATAGTGGATATGCTAAAAACAGTCACAACAAAAATACCCTTAGCAATATAAACCTTACTATGGAACAGTATGAGGTACAAATGAAATACTTAATTTGCATATGAAAAATAAGAAACTAGCATGCAGATCTAGTGTCTGGATAACTTAGTATTTGGAAATACAATTAGAGTTAACAGAAACCTAATGAACCTATTTTTCAACCTAAAAATACTGTCATTGCTTAAACATCACACATTAAGAGAGAACTTAATAGCTCATAAAGGTAAGGCATTCTTGAGTAACCCTAGATTTATAACTAGAAACAAGAACTACAAATTCTCCTATCCTATATAATAAAGAGGTAATATGCAATTGACCCTCACACCATCACAAGATGGTGGCATGCACAGCAGAAGCTGGGTTTCCATAATGAGCTGAAACGAGTGATCAGTAGGGCCCCGAGGCTGCATGGTGCCAGGGCAGGGGACCTCAAGGTGTGCTGCCCCGCTGCCCAGCAGGGCTTGACGGGGACCTCAAGGTGCACCCCCCCCCCCCCTGTCTGGTGGGGCTCGAAGGTGGACCTTAGGCTGCGCCCCCTGCCCTGGGACCAGGCCGGGGACCTCAGGCCATGCACCCCGCCCTGTTGGAGCTTGACAGGGACCCTGAGGCTGTGCCCCCCACCCGGCGGGGCTTGACAGGGGTGGGGCCGGCCAGTTCTGGATCTTGCCCAATGGGGGTAGGGACGGCCAGTTTTGGGTTTCACGCGATTTCAAGGCACGTGGAAGGGCGAGGACGTAACTCTGGGTCCTGCGGCGTGCCCCAGACTTTGACAGGAGGAAGATTTTCATATATATTTTATTAATTTACTTTTGTCTCTGACACTTCTATTACAGAGAAAGGGCAAATAGCAATCTTACCTAATAATAGACAAACATGCAAATTGACCATACCTCTGCTAAGCCACCAGCCAATCAGGAGTGATATGCAAATTACCTCAACAAAGATGGCAGCTAATTTGCATACACAGGCACCAAGTGATGGGGGTGGGATGCATTCTGCCCCACCCCCAGTCTCTCAGGGCCTCTGGGCAGCGTGGGAAGGTGGGGCCAGAGTGGAAAGAGGCGGCTCCAGGGTCTGAGCGGAAAGGGGCTGGGCTGGAGGGGAAAGTATGAGGTACAAATGAAATACTTAATTTGCATATGAAAAGCCCATTCTAGCACGAATCTTTGTGCATCAGGCTTCTAATCCTGTACAATAAAAGCCTAATATGCAAATCAACTGAAAGGCAGAATGACTGGTGCAACGACTGGTCACTATGACGCACATTGACCACCAGGGAGCAGATGCTTAACGAAGGAGCTGCCCCCAGCCTGCAGGCCCCAGGCCAGCCAAGGTGGGTGCCAGTGGGGTCCCCCAATCGCCCCGCCAGTCGCCCCACAGAGAGAGGCGACCAGCCACAGTGGTGGGGGACAGGGCCAGCAAGTGGGTGGCGTCAGGCTGGCCAAGGTAGGTGCCAGTGGAGGGCCCCCCAATTGCCCCACTGGTCGCCCCACAGATCGGCCCTGATCGCCAATTTTGTGCATCGAGCCTCTAGTATTAAAATATTTCCTCTAATTAATTCCCTCTTAATGTGCATGATTTCGTGCACCGGACCACTAGTTAAGTATAATTACCCACTCATGATATGCATATAAACTGTATGGAAAAAATGCTTTTAAATTCAGAAGTGAAGTTTCTGAACATTACATTTGAATGGGTCAAAATGCCTATAAGAAAAAGGTTAAAACTCTTTTGTAAAACCTGTGTTTTGAAGACAGTTGAGAAGAGAATATTTAAGTTTTCTTGGCAGTATCCTCTGTTTTCATGTTAATCATAACTTGCTTAGTAATCCATTTGAAATTAAGAACTGAAGAAGTCCAAAGCCACCGAATGTACACCACCAAGAAGTCAATATTAATGCAAACTATGGACTGTGGGTGATGGTGTGTCAACGTAGGTACATCAATTCTGGCAAATGTACCACTCAGGTAGGGGATGTTGGTAATGAGGAAGGCTATGCATGTGTTTTGGCAGGGGTATATGAGAAATCTCTGTATTTCCCACTAAATTTTGCTGTGAACCCAGAATCGTTCTAAAATGTTAAGTCTATTGCCCTGGCCAGATAGCTGTGTTGGTTAGAACGTTGTCCCTATGCGCCAAGCTTGTGGGTTTGATAAATGGTCAGGGCACATACAAGAATCAATCCATAAAAACTAAATAAGTGAAACAACAAATTGATGTTTCTCTTCCCTTTCCTTTCTATCTCTAAAATAAATAAAAATTTAAAAATAAAATGTAAAGTCTATAAAAAAAACTAAAAACTAAAAAGTAATTATAGCCAGAAGAGAGCAATGAAAAAGCAGACAAGATGAAAAAGAGAAATATGTGGAGGTTGGGAATAGTGTCTTAAGTGTACTGATGGACTTTCTCTCTCCCCCTCGCCCTTCCTCTCAGAAATCAATAAAAAAATATTTTTAAAAAACCCAAACACTTTCTAATAATAAACTATTCCGTTTCATGACGAAGTATACATGATCAAGGTACTATGTTCTTTTAATATATAGTCACAGTTTTATTTGCTAAATATAACTTAGGCTTTATATGAATATGTTAGTAATATTGGTATGTTTTTTTGTCATGTTTTGCCCTGGCTGGTATGGTTCTGTGGTTAGAGCTTCAGCCCTAGGACCAAAGGGTCATTGGTTCGATATCTCAGTTGTAGGGTTGCAGGTTTGAACCCGAGGCCCTGATCAGGGCTCCTGTGTGAGGCAATCCATCGATGTGACTCTCTCACGTTCATGTTTCTCTTTCTCTCTCTGCCTTCCTCCTCTTCCTTACCCTTCACTCTCTCTTAAAAACAAAAACAAAAAAACAATGGAAAAAATATCCTCAGGTGAGGATTTTAAAAAAGGAAGTTATTATTACTATTTATATAAGCAAAAGCCTCCCATTTCTATTTTTTTTAAAGAATTTCTTGTCCAGTTTTTTATTTATATATATGTTTTATTGATTTTTTACAGAGAGGAAGGGAGAGGGATAGAAAGTTAGAAACATCGATGGGAGAGAAACATCAATCAGCTGCCTCCTGCACACCTCCTACTGGGGATGTGTCCACAACCAAGGTACATGCCCTTGACTGGAATAGAACTTGGGACCTTTCAGTCCTCAGGCTGATGCTCTATCCACTGAGCCAAACCGGTTCATGTTCACGGAAGAAGGAATAAATATTGAAAAGATGTCAATTCCAAGCTGATCTATATATAATCCCCATCAAAATCCCTCCAGATTTTTCTGTAGTTTTGACAAGCTAATTCTAAAATTTTTACATGCAAGTGTTAAAAGCCAAAAACCAAGACATCTTTGAAAAGAAATTAAATTTGGAGATATCAAAACAGCATTATGGTACTTAGAACAGCGTGGGCCCAGGGATAGGCAAACAGACCAATGGAATACAGTAGAGAGCAATTTGGCAATATCCTGTGAGTGAACAACCAGCACTTCTATTTCTAGATAAAAATTCCTAGAGAAATTCTTGAGCACTCACACCAAGATACAAATAGAAGGTTCACAGCAGAACTGTTTAAAACAACTGAAAGTGGAAACAATTCAAATAGCTAATAAGCATAGATAGATACATATATTGTGATAAATTAATAAAATGAAATAATATAAAAGTGAAAAATAAAGCTTTAGCCCTAGCTGATCTGGCTCAGTGGATAGAGGGTCAGCATGCAGACTGAAGGGTCCCAGTTTCATTTTTGGTCAAGGGCACATGCCTGGGTTGTGGGTTCGATCCCCAGTGTGGGGGGCGTGCAGGAGGCACTGGATCAATGATTCTCTCTCTCTTTCATCATTGATATTTCTATCTCTCTCTCTTCCTCTCTGAAATCAATAAAAATATTTAAGTCAATAAAGCTTTATACAGAATCTCTCAAAGTTGAGAAAAAGTAGAATTCCATTATATAAAATCCAAATACAGGCAAAAGAAAACATTTTGTTTAGAGATATATACATTAACAGCACTATAGAAAAACAAGAAAATGATCATAAAAGTCAGAATAAGTAGTTTATCTTGTTTTGAGAGGGAAATCTGTTATTGGTAGGGGCATATAAGAGGCTTTAAAAAGGAACTGGCATCATTTTACTTCTTAAATTTGGTGGAATTACACAGGTATTTGCTTTATTATGCTTTAAATTCTATCTATATATTTTACATTTTTAAAAGACTTTAAAAAGTATTAACAGCCCAAGCTTTACTTTCAAATGGCAATCAATGTACTTATTCACAACATCCTGAAGAGAACAGACTAACAAGAATTTTTAAAACATTTATTTAAATTTTACTAAAAAAATTTTTTTTAAACCCAACACTTTTAATTGATTTCAGAGAGGAAGAGAGAGGGAGAAAGAGATAGAAACATCAATGATGAGAGAGAATCACTGATCGGCTGCCTCCTGCATGCCCCACAGTGGAGAGATCGAGCCAGCAACCTGGGCATGTGCCTTGACCGGGAATCGAACCATGACCTCCTGATTCATAGGTCAACACACAACCACTGAGCCATGCTGGTCAGGCTAAAAAGTTTTTAAAATTAACTTATAGAGAAACATCAATGTGAGAGTAAAACTTCAATCTGCTGCCTCCAGCACCCCCCGCACGGGAATTGAGCCTGGAATCTAGGCATGTGCCCTGACCCAGGTCAGGCAAACGGGCAACCTCTAAGTCACACTGGCCAGGGCACAACTAACAAGAATTCTGAATACAACATACCTTATACAGTCCAATGTCAGGATCAATAAGCAAATCACGAGCTGATGTAGGTGGCTGACTGGAAGATCTCACCCTTGGTGCTTTCTTCACTTTAGGTGGATTATCAGAACAGGGTTTGGCATGCATATCACTCTGTTTAGATGTGCTAGGAAGATCAGAGTCTGGGCGAGCTAGTAGCTGAATTATATCATTCAGTCCAACATCATAGTCAAATAAAGTATATCCATCTTCCAACTAGAAACAAAAGATAGAAAAAGATTAAAATGCTTCTCTCAAAACTTGATTTTTCTATATCTTTAGGTACCCAAAGGTCCTAGTCAAATTATTAAAATAAAATACATAGCATTGCAATTTCGAGATCCTGAAACTATTCCTATTACTTTATGGCCTCTGATGTCAGTACCTTCTCAGGACTTCAATAAAATAAGAACCATTCCATATTAGCTATAGGGTACACTGATAGCCACTGAAATAAAAAACAACACATCATTGCTATTATGACCCCATCACCTAAGAAGAAGAAAAAAATCTAGATTTCTCACCAAATTTTATTTCAATGAACAGTGCCTGAATGCACTGCAAGAGAAAGGTTTTATGAAAGTGACTTTTTTTATGATCTTGTGTTCATAAAGACATTAAAGTAACCATTTCATCTTTCCGAAGATTGTCATTAAATTTTTTTTTAAATCAAGCAGAAAAAAACAATTCAAGCAGGAATAATTACATGCTCATGCTATTCCACTTGCCTAAAGTTCTCTAATTCCATCCATTTCTTTCTTTCTTTGAGAGAGAAAAACTGATTGGTTATGTCCCACATGCACACGAATGGATCACCACCACTTGGGTGTGTACCATGACAGGGAATGGGAACTTTTAGCATAGGGGATGACACTCCAACCAACTAAGTCACACTGGCCAGGGCCCATCCATTCCTCAAGCTTGTAAGTTACATCATGAAAAGTCTTCCAGGTTGAATAAATTATCCTGCAACTTACCCATATTTTGGCAAGGTCTCTATAATACACTGAATTGTGTCAATCCAAATATTTGACATCCTAATACCATCTATCTCAGAATGTGACACTTGGCAACATGGTCTTTACAGAAGTAATCAAGTTAAAAAAACTAGGTCATATAGGTGGGTCCTAATCCATTGTGATTGGTATTCTTATAAAAAGTTGAAATTTGGCCCTGGCTGGTGTGGCTCGGTTGGTTGGAGCGTCGTCCCATACATCAAAAGGTGGTGGGTTCCATTCCTAGGTAAGGACGTATACCCTTGTTTTAATTTGATCTCTGCTCAGGGCATGTTCAGGAGGCAACCGATCGATGTTTCACTCTCACATTGATGTGTGTCCGTCTTCCTCTCTCAAATCAATAAAAACATATCCTCTTGGTGAGGATTTAAAAAAGTAAACACAAAGTTGAAACTTGGGATAGAAAGACACACAGAGGAAAGTGCAAAGGCACACCGGGAGGAAACAACCATGTGACTGGAGTGATGCATTACATCAAAGATTGCTAGCAAACACTAATAGCTAAAGGAAGCAAGGAAGATTCTTCCCTAGAGCTCTCCGAGAGTGAAGGGGTCCTACTGATAGGACACCTTGATTTCAAAGGGATAGTCTCCAGAACGCTGACACAAACATTTCTGTGGTTTTAGACCTAGGTTTTGGTACTTTGTTACAGAACCCTAGGAAACTAAGTCTCCATTTGTTTCTTTGTAAAATTCGCAGGTCATTTCACTATGATACAATAAAACTAAACTCCTTCAAGCTAAGAACTATCATTTCCCTAGGCACATCAACAATTTAATTGCTGTTCATTTCCCCCTCTTTTATCTCCAAGATCCTCCCTCCCCCCAAAGAAAATAGAACGAAATAATTCTGGAACAGCTGAAAAAAACACACAATTTGATTGAATATACAACTGTTGCATATTATGGCAATTATAAAAAAAAATGGAAGTGTTTAAAATAGAAAACAAAAACACCTCTCCAATAGCACAGAATGTGCAAGTTAACTGGTAGGGCATTCCCTAAAATGATGAGCTGTTAAGGTGATATAATTGGAAATCCAACGTGTTTCCATAAACATTTTTCCACTGAAATTTGAGGCACAAGAGTCAGAGGGACCTTGAGGGTATTGGTTTTTTATTATTATTTTATTGATTTTTTTACAGAGAGAAAGGGAGAGAGACAGAGTTAGAAACATCTCGATGAGAGAGAAACATCGATCAGCTGCCTCCTGCACACCCCCTACTGGGAATGGGCCTGCAACCAAGGTACATGCCCTTGACCAGAATCGAACCTGGGACCCTTCAGTCCACAGGCCAACGCTCTATTCACTGAGCCAAACTGGTTAGGGTGAGAGTATTCTTATATACTCAACCCCTTTCACTAGTTTCTACCAAGTCAGTAAATACAAGCTGCTTCAAAGGATACTTGGTTTGAAAGGAAAAGCAATGCCTGAGTGAATGTCAGAGTGAAGCACTAAGCATATTCAAGGTATGAGGTCCTATAACAGAAGTTAAGCTCACATTAACATGTAAGTAACCATCTTTCCAATTAGTATTCATGCTTACTATAAGAGACACTTTGACCCATATTATCCACTCCCTCCCCTAATTCATGGCTATCTTTCTAGTTTTCCTAAAACAGTTATCTATTTCACAACAAGTTCCACATAGCTAAGCCACTGTGAAGAGTTGTAAAGAATGTTGGAATGATTTGTTACTGGAAAAGTACTTAAGTTCTCCTAAATTTAATAGTTACCTGTCACTTAAACTATACTCTGAGTGGGAAGGGGGTTGGGTCACTTAGAAATTACAAACACCTATGAATTTCAGGCATGTAACTGTAAGTCCATCAATGTCTCATAGCAGAAAATGTTTGAGAACTGCCTTCCTAGAAGATGGAGGCCCACCATTTATAATGCTAGAGAGGCAGGAATGGCTCTAGAATTTTGTTTTGCCAGACTGCACTCTTGAATTTTTACTGGATTAACAAAGGATTGTTAACAATGATCCAAGGGAAAACTAGGAAGCAAACACCAAGTGGCAGTGACTGAGAAGGCAGTGGGGAAGTCATTCCCAAGAAGCTAATGATAAGCAGGCAGGAGGGCATTAATTACAACTTTCATGTACCTTTCACTTATCGTACATAATAAAGAGCTAATATGTTAATTAGAGTGAACTGCCGAACGGCCTACTGGATGTCCTTCCGGATGACCTTCCAGACGAAGCTGGGGCTGCAAGGGCCGGTTGAGGATGCGAGGACTAGCCAGGGCTGCAAGGGCTGGCTGAGGCAGCTGGGGCCACGAGGGCCAAGCCCCTCACACAAATTTCGTGCATCAGGCCTCTAGTAATATATACAATAGACAACACACAAACACAACCTTTAAATAGGCAAACATTTTTACTTTGTAGTCTGTGTAAAAAGGAAGAGTCCACAGGCAAAAGGCAACTACTACTCAGTTTTTCTTCAGTTTTGGTTCATACCTCATATCTACCATCTACTCTAAGGTTATCTCTAAGTGGTACAGGGGAAAGAATGAAAGGAGAGAGGATTTTTTCAAAGTAGGAAAAGCTCTGGATTCTTACAAGATTTAGAGATGCACCAATGCAACTTGTTTTTTTTTTAAATATATTTTTATTGATTTCAGAGAGGGAGAGATAGAAACATCAACGAGGAGAGTATCATTGATCAGCTGCCTCCTACACGCTCCCTACTGGGGATCAAGCCTGCAACTCAAGCATGTGCCCTTGACTGGAATTGGACCTGGGACCTTGCAGTCCACAGTGCAACACTCTATCCACTGAGCCAAACTGGCTAGGGCACAACTTCTTTAAAACAACAACAGCAACAACAAAACCCCACCAATCCCCAGGGTGCTTCACACTCAACCCCCACCCCTCCTAAGAGAATACCCAAATGAGTTTACCCTACTTTAACCAGAACTTAACCCTGAATTGCTAATTCTCCATTTTGACCCTCAAAAGTGGAGTCAATTACCTAACTTCTCAATTTTAATTTGCATACAGATCACCTAGGGCAGTGGTGGGCAAACTCATTAGTCAACAGAGCCAAATATCAACAGTACAAGGATTGAAATTTCTTTTGAGAGCCAAATTTTTTAAACTTAAACTTCTTCTAACGCCACTTCTTCAAAACAGACTCGCCCAGGCGGTGGTATTTTGTGGTAGAGCCACACTCAAGGGGCCAAAGAGCCGCATGTGGCTCGTGAGCCGCAGTTTGCCGACCACGGACCTACGGTCCTTGTTAAGACAGATTGGACTTCAGTAGGTAGGTCTGGTGTGAGGCTCCCAGGGTGAAGTTAATGCTGCTGGCCCTGCTGACCCAGGGACCACACTTTGAATAGTAAGAAACTAATAGGTCTGGTGTTCATCAGACTCCCCTGTGGGATCTTGTTAAATTCAACTACTTGCAATTCTGGTGTGAGCTGAACATCTGTAATAAAATATCCACAATTGATTCTGATACACACCGAAGAGTAAAAGCAGCAGGTATAACAGACAAAGGGAAAAGGGTACCATTTACATCACAGACAGTGTAAATTTGTTTTTAACGTTTTTCACTGTGGCAGTAAAGCCTCTTGAAAAAGGAGTGCCTCTTTCTAGTAAGTATGAAGGCATTTTACAAGATAAGGGCAGTCCTGTGACACCAATCCAGTAGTTGCCCGCTGCAGACATACTACCCTATCTATGCACTGTGAACTCCAAAGACGGAAGATGGAGATAATAATCACTGCCATGACAACTTTTAAGCTCATAAGGAAGCAAACACAGCTGGAGCAGTGTCTTCCTTCCCTGTCTCCTACTCAGTGAGCATCAAAGGTCCATTCCTTATCCCTATTGGTTTATCAATGAGCTGGAAAAAAAAAAATCAAAATTACTTTATCAATTATCCTGGGGAAAGAAGCACAAAAAGTTATTATCCCAAACACTTCCCTGAACCTGGAACCAGCTTCCTGGTGTACTGGAAATCTATTGTGTTAAACTGAATTTAACCCAACCCCTACCTTTTCCTCAAGGCAACCAGGTACATACTTTCTTTTAGCATGTTTGACAAGGGGGTTTTGCCCAGGAGTACATTCTCATGCTTCATTTCCATCACTGGTGCTGAAGTCACCAAAGCATCCCAGGCATTCATGTGCTATTGTCCCTCGTACAATTCACAAGACTTGTTTACATGCTTTTCACCTTTGACCAAAATATTAAAAGGTACCAGCCACTGGCAGCACAGCAATATAAATCTACATAGTGTTTTATACAGTTATTTCAAAAGCGAAGTTTAGAACTAAATTGAACACCCGTTTTTATTACAAGTCAAACACTAAAGGATCAATATAAACTGGCTGCAGAGCAAAGAAGCTATAACATTTATTTAAAAACAAATTAAAATAAACAGAGCAAAGAAGCTATAACATTTATTTAAAAACAAAATAATCTCATGGCTCACTCTTCTCTCAGAGTGTAATCTTGTTACTCTGAAATTTCTGGGCAGATTTAGAAGGGTAAGCATATCAAGGGTAGAAAAAGATTCCTTTCAAATCCTTTGTGGTTGTAGGAAAACGGCTACCACCAAATCCAAGAGAGCTACATTTATTTCAAACCACAGGATCAGAGCCAAACTGTGGTCTATCAACGGGTGAATGCCAACTTTTTCAGTGGGTTAACATAAAAAATAAAAAGACAAGAAAAATAGGATGTGTCTGGGTCTCTGGTATAGACCAAGAGAGACTTGTGGAATAGGAAAAGTCTTCAATGGGCCAGTGCATGGCCATACCGTACAAACTACCAGAGAAGACCATAGATACATTCACCGCCAAGAACACTTTCAGCCTTTAAATATGTACCGCTGGCTGTGCTCCAGCTGCCCTGTTAAAAACAGGTGAGGAGACTATTTAGAAGGTGACAAGAAGAGCAAAACAGTCTCTCATATTCCCTTCCTTTCTGGGAATAACCTTTTGGGCCTATACTGGGCAGTGGAATCCCGGTCCTGGGTTCCATCAATAGCTCCTTCAGCCCAGGTCTCTAATCTTCCCCCAAGAGAGATAGAAGGAGGTGAGGGACGGGGATCCAAAGTTCTGTAAACCTTGCAGATCTTCAGTGTTTACAAATCCCTTCCACACCGAGGAGGCAGAGCTAGGGGTTCTTGTGCCCAGTATGTAAGTTTCCCCCCCCTCTTATTTGGGAACCGGAGCGCGGAAAAGCCGTTAGCCGGCTCAGCGCCACCGGGAGCCCGAGCCGCCGGCCCTCCCCACCTGCACTGTGGCATGGCCGCCACGGCCCGCTGCTCTCCCCGCCCTCCAGGGGCCCCTGACCTCGTTGAGCGCGGGAAGCGCAGGAACCCACGCGCTCTGGGCGGCTGTGCCTGCGGCCGCTGCCCCACTGGAAAGGGCAGCGAGGTCTCAGAGCTCTAGGCGCCCTCGCTTCCGACCCCGCCGGGCGCACCTGCACTCGGGGCTGGCGGGGACCCGGCTGCGCACCCTCAGCGGGCCCAAGCCCGCACTTTGAGGCTCTCGGGGTGCCCACTCCAAGTGGAGCCAGGTGTGCTCTGCGCGCGTGGCGCACCAAGCCCTTCGACCCGCCCAGTCCACGCATCCTGGAGGCGCCCCGCTGCCCTCGCCTCGGGCTTCTCGAGGGCTGCGGTGGGCGCGCCTCACCTGCTTGCCCCGGAAAAAGAGGCGCTGGCATTCGGGCCGCACGTCGAACAGTGCCCAAACCCGCTCGCGCAGCTCCTCAATTGTGGCTTTGCGAGACACGTCCTCGATGGTGCGCGTCTGGGAGCCGTCGATGGTGCGGACCTGGATCCACATCTTGGCGCCGGAAAAGGGGACTGGCTCCGCTTTGTCTCCCCCTGCGCTTAGGGCGCCGCGCCCCGCCTTGCTTGCGCCGCTTCCCGGTGGCTCCGGCTCTCCGCGGGCGAGCGCGCGCACGAGCGAGGAACACCGACCAGACGCCGGGCCCGATAGGCGGCCGCGATCCTAGATCGCGCACCCACCGAGCGGAGCTGAGAGCGAAAGGAAACCGGAACTAGACTGAGGCGCCGCTGCTAGAGCCGCGCCGCACAAATAGGAAGAAACCTCGTCTGCGCCGCGCGGAGTGTTTACTTATAGAGCTTTAGCTCCCACATGGAGGTCACGGCGCCAACCCGGATCTCGCGAGATCCACAGCGGGCTCCGCCTTAAAGAGGAAGCGCCCGGGGAAGTGGCGAGGGAACTACTTGGGCGGGGGGGCGGGGCGGCGGGGCGGAGGGGCGGGGTTGCCCAGAGCCGTTACTTGCTCCTTGGCTTGCACCTAGGTTCTGGGCACGCCCTCTAGTCTTCGGATTTTGAGCGGTTACGAGGGCCTCCTCCACGATGGTTGCAGTTTAGGTCCTTGTTTCGGGGCACTGGGGGCGAGCGACTCCTCAGTTGTAGCGGGTACGGTCCTGTGGTTTAAAAAACACACCCAAAACAAGAAACTGGCGTGCACTTGTATCATCAGCGGGCGGCCGCGGCCTACGTTTCTGAGGAAGCACATAAGGAAATGAGCCCGTTCCATTGCGCTCACTGGGGCGCCGCCCGCCACGCGGCCTGGCGGGGTTGGCTGCTCTGGGGACCCTTCTGCTTCGCCAACTCGTTTGCCGCCAGGCCCGAGAGCTACCTCAGCCCGGAAACCACTTCCGGCGGTTTCCCGCCGCTGAGCCGAGGCGGCGGCGGCCCCAGGCCCACAGGCCCACAGGCCTCGGCCCTGCTGGGGTCGCCCTGCCTGGCCCGCGGGCCTCCCCCCGGACCTCTGGCCGCGGGAGTGCGGCTGTCGCCCCCCGGAGGGCCACTCCTCAGAAACGGGCGTTTCTGCTTGTGCACCCTCCGTTTGGTGCGCTTTTGGCCTACGGGTGGCGTGGAAAACAAAGGCTGCGAAACTACACACCTCGGAAGAAAGAACTCCTAAGATCTTCCTAGGAATAAATTCTCCTCAGAAATAGGCCCATCGCCGCGTTACCTAACCAGTGGGCTTTTTTTTAAAAGTGAAAATAATAATCTTCAGAAGGAAGAGAGCATATGAAAGGAGAAAAAAATATATTTATAACTGGGACTTTGTTGAGACCGGTGCTAATTATTACCATAAGGTAGAGCAACATTTTTCTAATAATCTAATAACTACAAATACAGAGAAGACCAGTAGTGTTAAAAAAAAAAAAAAAAAAAAAAAGCCCGACACAGGAGGGGCAGGAAAAAGAATATTCCTTTTAATAGTATATATAGCCTCTGTCCTTGCCGAAAAGTTTACCTTCATCTATATCCTCTAAATATAATTCATCTTGTCTCCTCCTGATTAAAGTAAATATTGAGTATTCATTACCTGTGTAAATACGATGATGGACATATCTAAAGCACACTTATCTCCTGCCCCAATAGGAGATAGTTATTTGCTATTAAAAGATATGCTATCCCCTTGTGGAGGCATATTAAAAATTTAATTCCCTGTTCACAATGAATTTACAATTCTAAGATTTACAATAATGAAGATATTAAAGAATAATTTAGTACCAAACAGTATGCTTTGGTGTGAACGTGGATGTGAACAGTAAAATAAAAAATTATTTATATGGATGCAGAGCATATACTCAAGTGTATGCCACCAGTTATGATCCAATATTTGTTCAGGTTAAAACAGCAATTAGAAGTGAGAGAAAGGAGACGAGAATGATCTGGGAGCTTTAAGAATAAGGGTACAACTGGAACTGAGAAGGGAAGCATTTACATGTTCAGTTCCTGGATTGAGATGGACCTGAATTGTAGTTCCAGTTTTGCTGTTTAAAAGTATGATCTTGGACAAATTATTTGCTTCAATGTTCTCAATGTAAAATGGTGCTTATAACATACAATGCATGTCAAGTCTGCAGCATAGTGCCTGTCCCTTGGTAGTACACAAATCATTTTCATGCTGTTATTATGGAAAGTATTTAGAATCTAAAGCATACTCAAAAAGGGAAGAGTGCTTCAGCAACGACAGAAGGTATGCATTTTTACAGGTTGGAAGAGGTTTCATATCCAAGAAAGGTTGACTAAATAGAAAAGGGCAGAGTGTGAAAATTAGCATTCAAAGCAGTATATTTTGTGAGCCCCAGGGAGAAACTAAGGTTTTTAAGGAGTCCACTGATGTGATTAAATTTGCATTTGGAAAGACAGCAGAGGAATGTGGAAGGATGCCTTAGGGAAAAACTAAGGGATGAAAGCAGGGGGATTGTTGTCAGAAAGCTTAGAGAAGAAGCAATTGTGTCAGTTTTGGTGAAATATGTGGCAGTGGGTTAAAGAAAGGATAGATTTCAGAGAATTCTAGAAAATCAAGCCTATCATATTTGTAGCAAGTGTGGATATGAGGGATGAGGAAAACAGAATGCTGAGAATAATTCCCCAAGTTTCTAATTTGGGAGACTTAATGGCTTGGGTAAATGGTGATACTCTTAACTGAACTAGAAGAAGAAGCAAGTTGGGAAAATGCAGTGATTTCTATTTGAGCTGTGTTGCATTTGAAATGGAGATATCTTGCAGGTGGAAATATAAATCCAAAGTTTTGAAAGGAAGTAGAAAAGTTCTGAAAGAAGAACTGCTCAAGATCTCCTGTACTCACTTCCATGTGGTGATTTCTCCTTCCCTACGTGGTGGGACTTATTCACGAGGAAGCCTTTGGGGGGAGGGGGGACTACTGTCAAAATTAGGAATCTCTGTTATTCTAATCAAGATCTCAAAGGATTGGCAGGCCAGAGCTTAGAGGTATGAGACTCGGAAAAGACATTATTTGTCATGTGCAGACCAAATTAATTACATCTGTGGAACCAAGCTCGTATGTATAGTAAGTTACTTAAGATATAAATAAATAGGGGGGGGGATGGGAATGGGGGTATGAGGACAAATATGTGACACCTTAATCAATAAAGAAATTTTAAAAGAAAAAAAATTTGAGGAAAAAAAAGAAGAAAAACTAAAGAAAAAAAAAAAGATATAAATAAATAATTGCAAATAGTGATTCTGTATGTAACAAAATACAGCTTTCTGTTTCTCCACACAGTACATATTATAACGAAGGCTTTCTCTCCTTCCCTATGATAGTGTTGTGTCTGCTTAGTTCAAAGCTTCCCAGTTGTAAAAACAAGATAGAAGTTCTCTGTCAAAAACCATAGTAGCAGACAGTTTAAACATACCATGACTTCTTACTAGATGTATAGCTGAAACAACTTAGATGTGAACAGTAAAATAAAAAATAAATTATTTATATGGATGCAGAGCAAATACTAAAGTTTATGACACCAGTTATGATCCAGTGTATGTTCAAGTCAAAATAGGCAAAACATAAAAGTAAAAGATTGACTGTAGAACTAATTATTCTAGAATCTTATCACACCTCAGAATATCTCATTTTCTTAGCTCATGTCCCAAAGTCAAGAACTTTTACAAATATATATATATATATATATATATATATATCGAAATAGTGAATTTTAATATATTCTCTGAAGGTATGATTACTACCTTTTCAATGGCACCTCTATGCTGATTGTCTTCTTTTTGCTCCTCCAGGGCCAACCTCAACCTGCTCGCTGTCCTGGGGTCCCAGGGCAAGAAGTACATCAATGGGGTCAGTGCTTTCAGGCTTCTGAGTTTGGCTAGGGGGAGGAAGCACAGACAGGAAATGCAGGATGAGAAGCGAATGAGGTCAGTATATTTATTTCCCTGGCTTTCTCCCTGAAAGGTTACCTCCAGTTGTCTGTTGCCTTTTTGGGAAAGCACTACTCACTCCGCTTAAAGTGGCCTGCTCTACATGACTCACTCTTTCATGTTCTGGAAACCTCTCCCTCCTCTTGTTGCTTTGGTTCTAGGTGTAACAGCTTTATAGTCTTAGGTTCATGCATATTCCATTAGTTTTCTGTAACTTTTTAGCCCACACCCTTTTAACTGATCCCTGGGAGAGGGAAGGAGAAACATTAAAGTACCTTAACTGGAAGTTTTCTGTTATAATCTCTAATGCTATTTTTAAAAGAACTACATGTTACAAGAAGGAAATTGGAATTTCCATAGATTAAAAAGCACTTCATATTGTGGCTCATTACTTAAACTAGTCATATTTTAAAGTGTGTCCCCTTTCTTTTTAATAGAATCACTGATTTTTACTGTGGCTCAGATAGGATTGGGAATTTGGGATTCTCATTAAAGACTTACAATTTAAACCTGTTTTTAATCACATGCCTTCTTCTGCCTTCTGAGATTGGTCCTTCCTATTGCTGAACCTTTCTGAGGGTCTTTGGATCAATTCAGTTCATATTTCCCGGAAGGCAGTTAGGATTCAACTTCTGATGATGGGGTCAATTTAGGGTTCAACTTCCAGTTACAATTTGCTCTGTAAAACAAATTTCAGAGGTTTAAAGTAACAACTATCACTTTCCTATCACTCACAGTGGGACAGGAATTCTGAAATAATTCAATTGGAAAGCCTGGATTTAGCTCAGACTCTGTCAATCCATTGCAGTCATATATACAACTAAAACGGGAAGAATCAGGACCAGGGCAGTTGAGAACTAGCTAGGCATCTCTTCCCTGAAAGTCTCAGGGCTAGATTCTTTACATGGTCTCTCTCTGTGGGCTACTTTGGGCTTCCTCACAGCATGCCTGCCTCAGAGCAGTAAGGCTGTTTATACAGTGGTTGAAGACTTCAAAAATGAGACTTCGAGTGAACAAAGCATAAGCTGTATCACTATGGCCCAGTTTGAAAGTCACCTAGTGTCACTTGTACCATATTCTTTTGACCAAAACACACTCAGTTTCAGGGAGAGGAACACAAACCCCTACCTCTCGATGGGAGGGGTGTCAGCCAGATTGTAAGAAGAACATGTGGGATGGAAGATATTGTAACCATTTCTGGGAAAAAGAATCTGCCCCATAACAACTCCATCTAATTTTTTCTGTGTAATTTTTTGTATGACCAAAAGGTTTTTAAATTAGGAAATATATCAGTCATACAAAAAATATAATGAGTACTTTTTTTATTTACCACCTTGCTTTAGAAACAAAACATTTCAAATAGTTAAAACCCCACTTTGTGTACATTCCTCTTTTCCTCCTTTTTCCAAAGAGATAAATATTGTCCTTAGTTGGGTATTTATTATTGGTATATCTGTCTTTTTACTTTTAATACTGTACATGTATCTCTAAACAATAGTAAATTGGGGTCTTTTAAAGCGTTATTTAACATGGTTCTTTATAATATTGAAACATTTTTTGAACTCAATACTATGTTTCTGAGATTTATTCATATTGATATATAGCTCTAAACTTACTTAAGGCTCAAATGGTAAATATGTTAAGTTTTATGGGCAGACAATCTCTGTTACAACTACTCATTCTGCAATTGAAGTACAAAAGTAGCTGTATTCAATATGCAAATGAATGAATGTGCCTGTGTTCTGATAAAACTTTATTCACAAATGTAGGTGTCAGAGTACAGAATTTGGCCTGTGGACATAGTTTACTGAGCCCAGCTTAAGTATATAATAAAAGGCCTGTGGCTGTAACGCCGTGATGCCATAATGACCAAAGAACTATTACCAGGAGGTGCATGGAGCACCTTGTGGTCCTGTGGCCCACAGGCTCAGATCGTGTTACTAAGGGAACGAGCCATAAGGTTCGGAGCAGCCAACAGCTCAGACACTCAACACTGGGGAGAGAGGAATGAGGACCAGCCAGGCACAAATGAGCTCACGAGGCCTGCTAGGTGGTGGCGGGGTCTGGGGTTCTGCCCTCTCCCCACCCCCACCTCCTATTCCCCCAGGGCACCGGCAGCGTGCGGACATGGCCCTGATGGCAGGCTTGGCCTAGGGGACCTTACATGTGCACAAAAATTGTGCACTGGGCCTCTAGTAAAATTTATGACACTTCAGATATATTGTGTTCTCTGAAAGTTACTTTAGGTTATAATCCATCCTTAACCTGATCCTTATCATGATCCTCTGCCTTAAGAAGAAATCTTGAGAAACACTGGTCTAGGAGTAAAATTGACAGATTTGCTGGATTTTGATTTGTGGAACACTTCAATGCATTCCAGTTTTTATCTTGAGAGTAAGTTATCAGTAAACTCCTGCCTTTAGACCCCTCTAGCCATCATCTTTTGAACTTGGCCTGTCTCTTTCTTACCATGCCTTCTCAGCCTAGAAAACTTAAAACTCAAATGTCAAGATTTCCCTTAAATGCCACTTCCTGCAGGATGTTTTTTCTGATACCTCCCAGGTGAAGGAAATGCTTCCTTCTTATTTCCCTACTTAATCCATATCTCTACTCAAACACTTAATTTAGAGCTGTAATTATTTGTTTGCATGACTGCCTTCCCCATTACATTCCCCCCTGCCTTTTTATTGAATTTATTGGGATGGCACTGGTTAACAAAATTATACAGATTTCAGGTGTACAATTCAGTGAACACAATCTGTTCACTGTATTGTGTGTTCACCTCCCATTACATTTTCTATTCTCTAGAGGACAGGGACATATTCTATTTATCTTTGTTTCCAACACAAAACTTAGAGCTTGGTACCTAGATATATTTAGTAAGGGGTTGTTGAAGGATGGAAAAAAGGGAGGGAGGTCACAGTTCCATAAATGTGCATAATCTGCAGGCCTCTAAAGGCAGAGATGACTCTGTTCGTCATTCTTACCTTAGAGCATTTCTTCATGCCCTCCCACTTCCTCTTTTCAGGGAGGCAGATAAATCATATCTTCCTTTATACAGATAACCATAATTTTTGCATAGTAAACACTTTACTATACATTTTCTTATAATCAGAATCTCTAGGTTCTAAAAGGTTGAACACATTCAAAGCTATCCTATTTATGAAGAAGATAAGAAAACTGAGATAATTAAAAATAGATATTTTTGCCGAAACTGGTTTGACTCAGTGGATAGAGCGTCGGCCTGTGGACTGAAAGGTCCCAGGTTCGATTCCGATCAAGGGCATGTACCTTGGTTGCAGGCACATCCCCAGTGGGGGGTGTGCAGGAGGCAGCTGATCTATGTTTCTCTCTCATCGATGTCTCTCTATCCCTCTCCCTTCCTCTCTTTAAAAAATCAATAAAATATATTTTAAAAAATAGATATTTTTCTAGACTTGTTTAGAGGGAAAAATGCAATGTTTCAATCTGTTTTCTTTAAACAAATAGCCAGATAGTTCTCCAACAAAATGGGTTTATTTGGGAACAATAAAGAATCGCAATCAGGCCATGTAGTCTAATGGGGAACCATACACACATCCAAAGAACAAAGGAGAGGAGCATTCTTTTATAGAGGAAAGGGAAAGTTCAGACGCTGTTGTAAACAGAGTCCATTGGAGGAAACAGAGTTCGAAGTGTAGTGGCTTTTCATTGGCTGAGTTATAACAGTCTTTATTGGTTGAAAGTTGATGCAGGCAAAGAGAAGATACTCATTCTGCCTGTTGGAGTAGTAGAGTAGAAAAACATCTTCCTATTGAAGTTGGAAACGTCTCTCTTCCTCTTTAGAGTGATTGACAATGAGTGACAGGCCCTCCCTGTAATGCCCAGTGTTCAGAATCCCCAAAAACCCCCCAGGAAGGAGCCAAGACCCGCTGTAACTGCAAGAGAACCTTTATTCGTGCTAGCACGAGCTCTCATCTCCAGCGCTCACCGGGGACCAAGAGAAATTCTCTCGCCAACACAAAGGCTTTAAGGGGGTCTCAAGCAGTGGGCAGGGAGAGTGTTTATGATTGGTCAGGGGTAGGGTGAGGGGTCCAGTTACACAAAGGCACACTGGGTAGCTTGCTTAAGGTGGACTGAGTCCATCTCTCTACATTCCTATTGGCAGGTTCATGCAATTGTTACATTCTCGCGGTTTTCTAAGAAAAAGGAGTTATATACATAGTTACACAGGGTGGAGGGTACAGTACATTTTGTGCTGTCCTGCTCTGCCCTTTCATTCCCCCCTTGTCTTGGGACACCCGGCTCAATCATGAGACGGTTTGCATTTTTACTTTGTCTTTTACTTCTGGTTAAGGCCTTTAGTACTACAGTCCCCAACAGTACTGTCCACAGTGAATTCCAGTTCTTCTCCTGCAGGTGTCGAGTTTCCTCCTGGCCTGCGTGGAGCCCAGGCTAGGGATCTCACGGGTGAGGCCGCTGGTTGCCAGGATCTAGGCCGTTTCCTGGTGCAGGAGCTGGGAGTGGTGTAGCCAGGTCTGGACGCCGTCTACTTCAACAGCCGTGGGCGTGCTCAGGATAACAGTGTAGCATCCCTTCCAGGTTGGGGTGAGTCCTTGGGCAGTGAACTTCTTTACCTATACCGAGTCCTTGGGCTGGAAGGGTTGTACAGGAACAAGCTTATGGGTGGCTTTCTGGGTATACTGCACAGCCTGTAAGGACTTGAGTAAGGGAATGGTTATGAATTCCAGCTTTCAGTTTCTTCCTGTCCCTGGAAAGGAAGCGGCAGGGGGAGGTCTATCATATATGATCTCTAAAAGGGGGAAACCCCTACTGGTAGGGGGTACACCTGGCCCATAAGAGGGTGAAGGGTAGGAGGTTGGTCCAGTTTTCACCAGTTTCTAGGGTAAATTCAGTTAAATTCTTTTTTTTTTTTTTTTGAGTCTCGCGCATGGTTGTCCTAAGGCTTGAGCTATATTTTGAGATATCTTGGCTACAAAAGGCGGGGCTGTTATCTGATCCTATGACTACTGGCAGCCTGAATCTAGGTATAATCTCCTGGAGTAATCTCTTGACAATTATAGAGGCAGTTTCTGTCCTAGTGGGGTATGCTTCAACCCAACCCGAGAAGGTGTCTATGAGAGCTAGCAGATACTTATACCCTGACGCTAGTGGCTTAATCTCTGTGAAATCCACCTCCCATGCTCTCCTGGGGAATTTCCGTGGGGCCCGAATTCTCAGGAGGACCCTCTTACCTTGCTTAGCATTTACCTGTGCACAGACATTACTTCTAGTGACTATGCTTTTAATTATTTTATCTAAGAGTACCTGCCTTGTAGAACTTCAGAAGTCTTGGTGACGCCAAGTGGGTAGCCTGGTATAATTGGGTAACTAACGTCCAACCTATAGCCTCTGGGACCAACAGTCTGTCATCTGGTAGGGTACACCAACCATCCGGTTCTTTAATGGCTTGCTTCTGTTCTGCCAATTCCTCCTCTTGTTTGGTGTAGGAGGGGGTCTGCATAGGTCCAGGTACGGCAGGGTTACTAAAACTTGTAAAGGCCCCACTGGTTTTTGGGCGGCTTCCTTGGCAGTTTGGTCTGCGGCTCTATTTCCTCTGGCTTCAATTGTCTTCCCTTTCTGATGTCCTTTGCAGTGCACTATTGCAACTGCCCTTGAGAGCCAGATGACCTTTAATGTGGCTAAAATGTTTTCCTTATTTTTAATTTCCTTTTTTACTGCAGTTGGTAACCCTCTTTCCTGGTGGATGGCACTGTGTTCCTATTGGAGGGCCTGGATTAAGGCCAAAAGCTCGACCTTTTGTGCTATGGTTCCCCTATTTAGGGACTGCGCCCAAATGGTGTGGTTCAGGGTGACTACTGCTGCCCCTGCACATTGGATGCCATCCTGAACATAACTGCTCCCAACCGTGAACAGTACCTTGTCTGGTGATGATAGTGGGGCATCTTTCAGGTCTGGACGAGCCGTTTGTACTGCGTCTGTTACCTCTGTGCCGTCATGAATGGGTTCCTCTGGCTCATCATCTGGAAGCTCTGGAAGCAGGCTGGCAGGGTTGATGGCCAGTGTCTTATGGAACCGGATGCAGGGCTGGTCCAGGAGAAGAGCTTGGCACTGGGTGATCCTGGTGTTTGACATCTATCTCTCCAGGGTACCTCGAAGGAGGGCCTCCACACCATGGGGTATTATTAGGGCTAGTTCCTGGCCCAGAGTTTGCTTATCTGCCTTCTTTACCAGCAATGCTGTGGTGGCTACTGCCCAGAGGCACGCTGGCCACCCTGCTTCCACGGGGTCTAGTCTCTTAGACAGACAGGCTACAGGTCTCTTCCAGGGACCTAGAGTCTGAGTGAGAACCCTTTGGCAATGCCTCTTACCTCACTCACGTGGAGGTGGAAGGGCTTCGTGAGGTCTGGCAAGGCTAGGGCAGGTGCTGAGATGAGAGCTTTCTTTAGCTCCTCAAAGGCCCATTGTTCTACTTCGGTCTAGTTCAGTGGCTGTGTTCCCCCAGTACTTGAGTCTAGAGGTTTAGCAATCCCTATGAGCCCCGGTATCCATAGGTTGTAGTATCCAACTGCCCCTAATAATTCCCGCTTCATCCCCCGCAATGGATATGATGGCAGTCCAAATAGTTTCTGTAGGAGGTCACATCTACATAGGGGGTACGGGCATTCTGGCATGACCAGAAATGAATGAGTTACCGTGTTCTTTCCGAGGTCCATAGTCCTTTTTGATGTCTAAGGAAAACAGGCAATTTGTCCGGTGGCTTCCTGGACTGCTGTCTTCTTAGAGGTTACAGGTCCCATAGGCCCTGTCAAGACTGAATAGGCTGTTTCAGTGTCCACCAGGAAACTAACAGGTTTGCCCCCCACTTGTAAGGTTACCCTGGAGGCTTAATAGAAAGGAACCCCGGTCCTGTCAGTCCTTTTCTTCTAAGTTAAAGACCCTTGGAGTCTGAGTCTCCCCTTTCTGCTTCTCTAGCTAACCTGCCAGGACATTTTCTCTTCCTGTGCCTCTGCTTCTTACAATAGGCATACTAATTCCTTCCTATTTGCTGCTGGCTTTTTCTTCTTTCTAATATTTCTCTGTTCTTCTTCTTACTAATTATAAACTTTTATAAATTTTATAATTTTAAATTGGTCTTTAAACTTTCTTCTATGTCTTAAAAAAATGCATAACTATGCCTCAAATCTTTTATTACTTTAAAATATTTAGAAAAGGCAGAGGGAGAAGGGAGCAGGCTCAGCCGCTTGAATTTCAAACTGTTATATTTTTCCTATAGATAAGCATCTCAGATTCTGATAAGCCTGGAATGGGGAATTTCTAGCTGCCGCCTTTAAGCCCCCTAACAGAACACGGTGAAAAGTGTCCAAGGAGTTGCCGAGGGTTCTTGGGTCTCATTGGGGCGGAGGGGGTCACAAGGGAATTTCCCTCCTTGTTGCTGCCTCTAGCCACTTAAAACAATCCCTGGAGGGGAGGGACACCGGGTGGGCAGAGGCAGGGAGCGCGGCGCGGGTCCCACCGAGGCGTTTTCATCTGGCAGCCCACTCTCTGTTCCCACTGGGAAAAGTGCTTGCCTCCTGCTAACGAAGGTGGTGTGGGGGAACCGGTGACCCCTACACTGTAATCAGACTCCCTGACCTTTCTGAAAAGCCACTCTGCTTGAGTGTGTTTCTATTAAAAATTACTGATTTCAAAATTATAACTTAAGAGTTGCCACACACACACAAGGACCAAGTGGCCTATACAATATTTTCCTTTTCTTTTAAAGGTTTTACAATGTACAATAATCATATCAAACTTAATGGCCAATTGAGACAAACACTTCTGAGACCGTTCCTCCACCACTGATTAAGACTGGGTGGTGGCGGGTGTCAGAAATAAGATTCACTTAGGTTTTGAGCTTGATGGGCAGACTTGGTGACTTTGCCAGCTCCAGCTTCCTTCTTATAGTTAATTTTAGAATGTGGTCCCTGCTTTAAATCTCTTTGGATTACAATTGTTATAACTTTATATCTTCAAATTAATAAATATAGACAGAAATGTTGTTAGGCAGGCCGATTCCCCCTCTGACAGAGAGAAAACACCCCTGGGAAAAAAAGGATCCCAGTGGCCACTCGGGGGGATTGCTACCTGTCAGAGCACTCAGCCTTAAACAAATTAAATGTGTTGTTGTTTTTTCTTCTATATATGAACAAATAATTATAACCAGGCAGACAACAAAATATCAAACAAACATCTGTCCTTATATCATTTCAGTAAATAAGTATTCTTATATTCTCGGGATCTAAGCAGATAACAGGAACACTGCTTCTAAGTCCCCTGATGGGGGCCTCCCTTTCTTATCGTCGCTTTTTCTGGCTTCTGCCATAGGCCAGTGGGCGGGACCAGTGTGTTGAAGGAAAAATCATCCTGCAGTCCGGCTCAGGGAGGGACAGGTTACACATGGAGCGTTGTTTCAGGAGAGGCAAAACCTTGATAAAAGTTCCGTAATTCAATCACACAGTCAAAGGTTAAACTGGAAGGGAAGAACCACTCAATGTCCTCTAAGAGGATTTTAACAAACTGATAACAAACTGACAAAACCTTGACAAATCAAAATTCAATAAATAATATATACATATAGGGCCCAAGACAAAAAGACAAAACAAACAGTCTTGATACCAACATGACAAAACACAAAACAAACACCTGTTGAGAGGGAGAGCCTCCAGCCCCTTCCGGGGGGTCCCTCTCTCCTCCCGCAGGAGGGAGAGCCTCCAGCCCCTTCCGGGGGGTCCCTCTCTCCTCTCGCAGGAGAAGATTTCTTGTGAGCTTAAAGCCTGGATGGCCTCCTGAAAGAAAAGATTTTTAATCCAGTTACAGATGCTATTAGAATCAGGATGAGAGAGGAAGGGAAAGTCCAGGTTATGTCCTCTCTGAGGATCCTAATAACTGAGAACAGTAAGTTAAACAAACGGTTAACGGGGTCTATAAAGAGTTAATAGTAACTTCAGCCTTAGTTCCACGTTGGACTATGATGTCACAGGCCTGTAAATCTTTCCGCCCTGTGAAGTTGTTAGCTGGGAGTCTCCGAGCACCAAAAGAGATAAGGAAGCTGTAAATAAAAGTTCCTTTGTTCTTTGAAATGTTATAAATGGATTCTTTTAAATCAACCTTAGAACTTTAAAATTCAATTTAATACAGTAAATTCACAAATCAGAGCAAACTGAAACCTTCATTTATACAAACAGAGGAATTTTTATCATCTAAGTGGGCTTATTCCCTCTCTGACGGAGAACAAAGGACTGAGAAAAAGGTGTCTCAGCAGCTGCAGGTCCGCCCTATCTTTAAATAAATTAAACAGCAGAAAGAGATAACAAATATTTTCACATTTATATTTATATACCAAACAGTCCGAGTTTTTGACTCCTACTAGATATTTACCAGAGTTTAAACAGACACCTGATTAATTTGCCTGAGGAAGCTCTATGGCCTTGGGGGGGGGGGGGGGAGATTAAGCTCCCCTTTCCACTCACTTGGAGTGGACTGAGTCTGTCCCATAATGTCCGTCAAGAGAGTCCACAAAACAAAACAAAAACAAATCAACACACACAAACAGAGGATCCTTAAGAAAATCCTTCCAACGCGAGTCCGTTGGAGCAGAACCAGAAGCATGGACGACGGCCTCACGCCGACCGGCGGGAGCGACCCACCTCGTCCCAGAAACCGAGGGGCATACACATCCCTCCTGAAAGAGGATCGAGACGTCTCCCGATGCCTCTAGCCCGTGGTCCTCCAGCACGTCTGCCTAGACCGCTTCGGGCACTGCCAGAAATTCAGATTTGAGCTCACACAAGAGACAAAGGACAAACAGACACCTACCGTGGCCAGTCAGGTTCTCCGGGTTTGGGGGTCCCTCGGAGGGCTTGGGGATCCCGGACGCGCCCCCAAATGTAATGCCCAGTGTTCAGAATCCCCAAAAACCCCCCAGGAAGGAGCCAAGACCCGCTGTAACTGCAAGAGAACCTTTATTCGTGCTAGCACGAGCTCTCATCTCCAGCGCTCACCGGGGACCAAGAGAAATTCTCTCGCCAACACAAAGGCTTTAAGGGGGTCTCAAGCAGTGGGCAGGGAGAGTGTTTATGATTGGTCAGGGGTAGGGTGAGGGGTCCAGTTACACAAAGGCACACTGGGTAGCTTGCTTAAGGTGGACTGAGTCCATCTCTCTACATTCCTATTGGCAGGTTCATGCAATTGTTACATTCTCGCGGTTTTCTAAGAAAAAGGAGTTATATACATAGTTACACAGGGTGGAGGGTACAGTACATTTTGTGCTGTCCTGCTCTGCCCTTTCACTCCCAACTCCAATTAAAGTGAGGTTTCTGTTTATTAATCTTCTGGTCTCACTAATACAATACTTAGTTTGCTATTAAGATTATTGCCTGTGAAGAGGAAAGGTTATTGATATTAAAATGCTTTCTATAGGAAGGTATTTTCCTCTGGTTTTCCAGTTGAAAACACATGTTGACATTATTTTGTTGACTTGCATGAGCAAGAATCCTATATAACTTAATCTATATCCATTTAGTAATTCATTTGTTTAATGAAAATTTAATGAAGATGTGTAGCGTGATAGGCCTGAATTTAAGTTGGATCTGCTCATTACCAGCATTATGAAATTGAGCAATGTATTTAATTTCTCTGAGCCTTGATTAATGTATCTGAAATGGGTATAGCACATCTCATGAGACAAAGTCTAATTGTATAGGCACTTAATAATACGTAATTTCCTCCATTTTTGTTACAATATCTTAGTGCATTCAATCAATAGAATTTATTTTGATTTTCTGTTGGTGATTTCCTGTTAGGGCACATGCCTGGGTTTTGGGCTTGATCCCCAGTAGGGTGTATGCAGGAAGCAGCCGATCGATGATTCTCTCTCATCATTGATGTTTCTATCTTCCTCTCCCTTCTCTCTCTGAAACCAATAAAAACATATTAAAAATTTTTTATAAGCATATTAGAGCTTTGGGTTTATTAGTTTGAGAAAACTCTTTCCTATAGTGTCCAGTCAGCTCAAGATGGACATAAATTATAAAGTGCTAACTTTTGCTTAGCAAATTTACATATCTTATTATCATTATTTTTAATCCTCACTAAAGGATATTTTCCCATTGATTTTTAAAGAGAGTAGAAGAGAGAGGGAAAGACAAGAGAGAAACATCAATGTGAGAGAAATATATCAATTGGTTGCCTCCTGCAAGGCCCTGACCAGGGCCTAGGCCAGGAGGAGCCTGCAACCGAGGTATGTGCCCTTGAACAGAATAAAACCCGGGACCCTTCGGTCCACAGGCCAAAGCTTTATCCACTGAGCCAAACTGATGAGTGCAAATTTACATATCTAAATTATTTTAGTGTTTTGTTAATTCAACAGGGAAATCATAATGTTTTTAAGGTACTTGAAGCAGCTTTCTATTCTCTTAGAAATCTCAGAGGATTTCCAAAACTCAAAAAGATCCATTGTCTTCTCTCTGCCCACTCCCAGACCCCAGATTTAAGACCTAAAACAACTTTGTAAGGTCCCCAAAATCACAATACAGTGCAAAAAATATAACAGCATAACAGTCTCATTTTCTCCCTGGTACCTGTGCAAGTAAACCAAATACATCTAATGCATTCCTTCCAACTATACGTTAAAATTGCGTTTTGTAAGGTTTCCATACAGTGAGGAAATTTTATTATATTTTCTAGGTTGTTGAAAGATAATTTTATAGGATATCTAGCCTAGATATTTTCTTTTACAAAATGCCATGGAGATTTTTATGATGAGCATTAATATGATTTATGTATTATAAAGAATTTTAGCAAAAGACTATGTTGCGCTGGGAATTACAAGGGACTGCTCTGGGCAAAATTATAGCTTTTCTTGGTTATCAACTGTCTATCTGTAAATTGAGATGAACAGGAAAGGTAGGATAGGTATACCTCAGAGATATTACTAGTTCAATTCTAGATTACTGCAATAAAGTGAGTTGTAATATATTTAAAATTTTTTTTATTTTAATAATTCTTTATTGTTGAAAGTATTACATATGCCCTCTTTTTTGCCCCATTGACCCCCTCCAGCCCACCCCTGGCTCTGCCTCAGGCCTTCACCACCCTATTGTCTTTGTCCATGGATTATGCATACAATACAAGTTCTTTTTTTTTTTTTTTTTAATATATTTTATTGATTTTTTACAGAGAGGAAGGGGGAGGGATAGAGAGCTAGAAACATCGATGAGAGAGAAACATCGACCAGCTGCCTCCTGCACACCCCCTACTGGGGATGTGCCCGCAACCAATGTACATGCCCTTGACCGGAATCGAACCTGGGACCTTTCAGTCCACAGACCGACGCTCTATCCACTGAGCCAAACCGGTTTTGGCAAATACAAGTTCTTTGATTCATTAACTCCCACCCACCCACCCTTCCCTGCCTTCTCTCTGAGATTCTGCACTCTGATCTATGCTTCCATGGCTCTGGAGCCACTCCATTCATCAGTTTATTTTGTTACTTAGATTCCACATATGAGTGAGAGCATGTGGTTCTTGTCTTTCTCTGACTGACTTATTTCACTTAGCATGATACTCTCCAGGTCCCTCCATGCTGTCTCAAAGGGTAAGAGATTCTTCTTTTTTACTGCTGCATAGTATTCCATGGTATAAATGTACCACAGCTTTTTTATCCACTCATCTAGTGATGGGCACTTGGGCTGTTTCCAGATCTTAGCTATTGTAAATTGTGCTGCTATGAACATAGGGATGCATACATTCTTTCTGATTGGTGTTTCTGGTTTCTTAGAATATATTCCTGGAAGTGGGATCACTGGGTCAAATGGCAGTTCCATATTTAATTTTTTTAGGAAACTCCACACTGTTTTTCATAATGGCTGCACCAGTCTGCATTCCCACCAGCAGTATACAAGGGTTCCCTTTTCTCCACATCCTCCCCAGCACTTGTAATTTGTTGATGATGGCCATTCTGACAGGTGTGAGGTGATATCTCATTGTCATTTTAAATTGCATCTCTCTGATGATTAGTGACTTAGAGCATTTTTTCATATGTCTCTGAGCCATCTATATGTCCACTTTGGAGAAGTGTCTATTTAGGTCCTTTGCCCATTTTGTAATTGGGATTGTTTGTCTTCCTTTTGTTAAATTGTATGAGTTCCTTATATATTTTGGATATTAACCCTTTTTTAGATGTATCATTGCCAAATATGTTCTCCCATATAGTGGAATCCCTTTTCATTTTGTTGATGGTTTCTTTTGTTGTGCAGAAGCTTCTTATTTTGATGTAGTCCCATTTGTTTATTTTCTCCTTAGTTTCCTTTGCCCTAGGAGATGTATCCGTAAACATACTGCTATGAGAGATGTCTGAGATTTTGCTGCCTATGATTTTTTCCCAGGATTGTTATGCTTTCCTGACTTACATCTAAGTCTTTTATCCATTTTGAGTTTATTCTTGTGTATAGTGTAAGTTGGTGGTCTGGTTTCTTTTTCTTTCTTCCTTCCTTCCTTTCTTTCTTTCTTTCTTTTTTTTTTTTTTTTTTTTTTTTTTTTTTGCATGTATCTGTCCAATTTTCCCAACACCATTTATTAAAGGAGTTGTAATCTTTTTGCTGGTGGAAGGTCTTGCCTTCAATTTTTAATAAATAAATAAATAAATGCAACATCTGTGAAGCATAATACAGCAAAGCATAATAAAGCAAGGTGCAATTAAACGAGGAAGGCCTGTATTGGATTAGAGTAAATCATTAGCTAGTGATGCAATGGTTCAGAGCTTAAGCTTTGGAGTTAGCTTTGAAGACAACTGTGTGAAGCAAACCTCAGTTTCCCCAATTGTAATCTATTAGATACCTAATAGCTTTGTTGTAATAATTAATGAGATATCATATGTAATTACTTATATCATTTAGTGAATGTTGACTGCCATTATCAGCAGCAGCTGTTGGCAGGACTCAGAAGCAATTGATATATGCTTTTCATAATGATAATTAAGAATTCCTTCTCCATCAAGTACTTGTGTTATACTTCTTGCATTTGTTAGTTTTTGCTGCATAATAAGCCACCTCAAAACTTGGAGGGTTAAAATAACAACCATTTATTTAACTCATTATTTTATACTAGAGGCCCGGTGCATGAAAATTCATGCACTGGAGGGGGGGTCCCTCAGCCCAGCCTGCCCCCTCTCACAGTCTGGGAGTCTTCAGGGGTGGGAGGCGACCTGGCAATCAGGGAAAGGTGACACCCATCACACCTCTGCTGCTACCACTGCCAGCAGTGTAAGCCTTGGCTGGCCCTGGTTACCTGAGCCTTGGGCAGCCCTGGGCGGCTGGGCAGCCGCCATCTGAGGCTTGCCTGCACCTCAGGCTGGCTCTGGGCGGCTGGGGGGCTGAGAGGACTGGGGGACTCCAGAGGCAGGTGCGTGGGTCCGCCTGGGGGCCCGGCCTTGCCATGCACCTGCCACTCTGGTGGGACTGAGGGGACTGGGCGCTGCCATCTTGTGGCTCTGGGCACCACCATCTTTGAGGGCATGGCAGATAATTAGCATATTCCCTCCTTATTGGCTGTGGGTGCCGCCATCTTTGAGGGCAGGGCAGTTAATTAGCATATTCCCTCTTTATTAGATAGGATATCAACAATTTGGGCTGGGCTCCACTGAGCAGTTCTGCAGGTCTCAAGTGATGACTGGATGGTCTAGAATAGTCTCACCTTAGATGATTTGTCTCTGTTTCATATGGTTCTAGCCTGGACTTGTTCACATGGTGGATGAGCAGGGTTCTAAGAGAGCCAGTGGCCTAGGCTCGGAATTGGCACCAGATTTTATTGACCAAAGGAAGTTTCAAGGCTAGCCCAAATTTAAGGAGAGAAAATCAGCTCCCCTTCTTAACAGGAGGAGCTGCAAAGACTCATTGCAAAGAGGTAGGCAGGGAAATAATTATGGCCATTTTTGTAATTAAAACACAATCTCCTACTATCCCTAGTTGTAATAGGTTGCCCAATGGCAAATTTTTAAGGCATTAGTAATCTTGTTATTGTATTTATCTTGATCTTCTAATCTTTGGTCCTATCACATGTTACTTCTGTAAGTGTGCTTCATATATTTGCTGGTTCAGGCTGGATTTGTTTGTCACATGACCAGTTGATGCTAGTAAACTTTGATTTACCTAAAATTTGTGACCCAGAATCATTTTATCTAATCCAAGCTAAGTCAAAACTAGATACTTTCTTGAGTGACCCCCTCAGAATATATATCATGGTACTATCTGAAAGACAGTAGGAATTATTGTTTTGTTTGTTTTAAATCCATAGCAATAAAAATTACTTTTAGGAATAAATATTTAGTTTCTTAAAACTTATCACAAGTTACAGTAGAATTAATAAAGATAAAAAGACTGACAATATCCTGTTAGCAAGAATATAGAGCAAGTTGGACTTTCATATATCGCTGGTGGGAGTGCAAATTGATTCAATCAAATTGGAAACCTGGGCAGTTTTTACATACCTACTACCCTAGGAGCAATTCCACTTATATACACTGAGTGGCCAGATTATTATGACCACCTGACGTTTGTAGGCAAATTAGCCGTACACTGAATCGTATGGGATATAGAAGCTGAAGTGCTGTTCGAACACCTTTGCTGTATGCAGTTACCAAGATAAAACGTCTCCAATTCGCACAGGAACACAAGGATTGGACAGTGGAGCATTGGAAAAAAGTCATGTGGTCCGATGAATCACGTTTCCAGTTGCATCATGCAGATGGCAGAGTGAGAATTTCGCGGAAATAGCATGAAAGCATGCACCCCACATGCATGAGTACAACCCTTCAAGCTGGTGGGGGCAGTGTTATGGTTTGGGGCATGTTTTTCTGGCATGATTTGGGCCTTTTAATTCATGTGGAACAACATCTGAATAGCACAACATACCTTGATTGTTGCTGATCAAGTTCATCCTATCATGTTGATGGCGTATCCCAATGGAGATGGCTTCTTCCAACAAGACAATGCTCCATGCCACAGTGCTCATATTGTGCAGGAGTGGTTTCAAGAACATGAGGGAGACTTTACCTTGCTTAGGTGGCCCCCACAATCACCAGATCTCAATCCAATTGAGCATTTGTGGGACGAAGTTAAAAGAGCCATCAGGCAGCTGGTTCCACAACCATCAAATCTCACAGAACTGGACAGTGCTCTTCATCAGGCATGGTGTCAGATTCCTCGCATCACCTTTCAACATCTTGTGGAGTCAATGCCAAGAAGAATCGCTGCAGTATTGAAGGCAAAAGGTGGCCCAGCAAAGTACTGATGGGGTGGTCATAATAATCTGGCCACTCAGTGTATATGCAATATAAATTAGTGCATATATCCAACAAAGTATGTACAAGAATGTTCATATTGGCTTTAGTTATAATAGCTCTAAATTGGAAATCACCAAGATGTCTATAAATAGGAAAATGGATGAACAGTTTGCAGTATATTCATACAATGGAATACTAGACTGTGATAAAAAAAGAATGAATTACTAATATATGCCACAATATGAGTGAATCTCAAAAAATTATGCTGAGTAAATGAAACCAGGCACAAAAACTGCATTCAGTATGATTCCCTTTATGTAAAGTTCAAGAAGATGCAAATTTAGTGTTAGAAGTCAAAACTTTGGGGAAATTGGTGGTGCTGACTAGGGAAAGCAAAAAAGAAACTTTTGGGTGATAGTGATCGTATATAATAAAACCCTAATATGCAAATCAACCTAACGGCAGAATGACCAGTTTCTATGATGTGCACTGACCACCAGGGGGCAGATGCTCAACACAGGAGCTGCTCCCTGGTGGTCAGTGCGCTCTCACAGGGGGAGCACTGCTCATCCAGAAGCTGAGCTCACGGCTGGTGAGTGCAGTGGCAGTGGCGGGAGCCTCTCCCAACTCTGCTGCAGGCGGGAGGTAAGGAGCGAGGGGTCCCGGACTGTGAGAGGGCGTAGGCTGGGCTGAGGGACTACCTCTCCCCCTCCCCCAGTGCACGAATTTCGTGCACTGGGACTCTAATGTTCTATATTATGATCTGGATAGTGGCCACAGGAGAGTTTATATATGTAAAAATAGTAAACTATACACTTACGTAGATATAATAAATGTGTGTATAATAAATGTGTGTACTAGTATATGTCTATACTCACATAATTATATAGATGCCCTTCTTAGAAAAAGTAATTTTTAATATCTATCTATTAATTATATTAATGAAAATATAAATCCTACCCCTGGCCTCAGGGTTGATCTGTATAGAGAAATAAAAAGCTTTTTGTTCTTCCTCCTCCTCTTTCAGAGATTAATTAGGATAAAGCCCAATAACAATTTGATCTGGTCAAAAGTAAGGAAAAGCTAAATTTAAAAGCTGCTGCAGGTTCTGTCATTAAAGATATTGATGAGAGGTTGGTTGTTTTGTTTTTGTGGAAAGGTATGGTAGTGTGTGTATGCATGTGTGTGAATATGTATGTATATGTGTGACCATGTGTGTACATATGCTCTGTGAGTGCATGTGGTGAATGTGTATGTATGTACATGTGCATTTTCTGCTAGATTTCCATAGGAGGAGTGAGGAGGCATAGCTTTCCTCTAAAATTGCAAAGGTTTCATGAAAGGATGTATTGCTTTGAGTCTCAAAATTTTGCTGAAGATCCTGAGTGCTATTATTGTAGATATAAATGCAGATATGGGGAAATGTTCAGTTTCAGATTAATTGCTCTGGGTGGAGCACAGAGCCTAGGACTAGTATATTACTCCTATGTTAGGGAGTAAGATATTTCTAAAGTAGGATTAGCATCTCACTGTGAATAAAAAAGGAAGGGCTCTCTGGGGCAAAGTAAACTTTGAAGGAGGGTGGTAGAAACAAGTCTAGGAACTGTGGTGCTCACCCAAGGGAGCACTTATTTCTGTTCCTTTGGACCTTTAACATCCATTTCTATGTCTTTTTCTACATTGTAATTCACTTTATGTCTCTCACAATTCTCCACAAAAGCCTAGTAGCCATTCTGTAGCCTTATATTAGTGGTGTTGTGGGATCCGTGGGCAGGGAATTAAGAGAAAAGGCAGTAAATGGAAGAGCAGCTTTATCACCTCGCTTCTTCCTGAGGCCAATGTAACTAGAACCACAGGGTTTTAGTGAGGGGGAGGATGGTGATCCTAGAATCCTCAAGGCCATCAAGAGTGAAGTGAACCAAACCCCACTATTGTAGGGGTGGTTGTGGAGTTATGTGACAACAGAGAAGCTGCCGTAGCATGGACAAATGCAGGAGGGGATGGGATACCAATCCCTGAGGTGAGGCAGGGATTGGAAAGGTGGGGGGAGGGAGGAGTGAGCCCACAATTGGCTCACAGTATTTTAATATCTTTGATAAAAAGACTGGAATGACATGTGAATGAGATGATAGGAAAGAATGAGACCTATTGGATTTTTTTTTTCATTTGTTGAAATATACCTTGTGTATATTTTAAACAGTCAAAATAAAGAGCTAAAATGCATTTGCATTTAGCTTCCTGATATAATGAAATTATGGGGACAAATTGAAGCAAGATACAAATTTTAAAAGTGAGGTTATACTCAAAAGATATTACCCATGGACACATGGGGTGGTGAGGGCCTGGGGTGGGGGGGAGGATGGGAGCAGGCTAGAAGAGGTTAATGGGGGGAAAGGAGGACCTATGTAATACTTTTAACAATAATATATATATATATGAATGAAATGATGACATAGAGGAAAAAAAGATATTCCTTGAGGATTTCAGCTATTTTGAATTATTCATAGATCAGTGTGTGTGTGTGTGTGTGGGGGGGGGATCATGGATTAGAAATGAATGTGATTAGAATTGGTGCATATCTTCAGCTACTTTATCCAAAGTCAGCAAATATGCTCAATGAATTTTAATTGTCAAAAGGTCAAAAGGAACTCAAGGAGAGTAAATGTAATTGAGTCAGGGGCATGCACTTGTCAGATTTTGTATTCAGTAACTTCAGTAAAGCAACTCTCACAATATTGCTAGAAGATTTTTATATGTCCCACTAGAGGCCTGATGCACAAAATTCATGCAAGAGTAGGCCTTCCTTTCCCCGGCTGCCGGCACCAGCTTCCCTCTGGCATCTGGGACCTGGGATTCCCTGGCAGCCCCAGCTTCGTCTGAAAGGTCATCTGGAAGGATGTCCAGTCTAATTAGCATATTATGCTTTTATTATTATAGATAGTCTTTGAGTTTAAGTAGAAATAGAATAGATGCCCCTGAATGTCTCTTTTGAAGCAGAAAGCCCAATCGGGCCAATAGTAGAGGTAGTATGGTATACAGAGGAAGTATGATTTCCCTGTATCTCTTCTGGGCTTAATCCCAATCCATATATAGTAACTAGCATTATAACTTTGAATGTGGCCCAGTTTGGGAGCAGTCAATTCAACCATGGCGTAGTCATTAAAGTATCTAGACCTACATGGTCATTCTATTTGCTACTATGTATAGAATCAGTTTATCATTTTCTGGTAAATTATTTTCAAGATTCCTAAAGTGATTATTTTCTATTCTTGTTGGTAGGCATTTATCTGTGGGTTAAAAATACTTAGTCATTTAAATACTCGATGATGTATTATTAGTGTGCTAGGGTTGCCATTAAAAATACCACAAACTGGGAGGAACCAAGATGGTGGCAAAGGTAAACAACTAAACTGCCGCCTCGCACAACAATTTCAAAACTGCAACTAAAAGACAAAACGTGCCAAAACCGGTTTGGCTCAGTGGATAGAGTGTCGGCCTGCGGACTGAAGGGTCCCAGGTTCGATTCCGGTCAAGGGCATGTACCTTGGTTGCGGGCACAGCCCCCGTGCGGGGTGTGCAGGAGGCAGCTGATCGATGTTTCTCTCTCATCGATGTTTCTGGCTCTCTATCCCTCTCTCTTCCTCTCTGTAGAAAAATCAATAAAATATATTTAAAATAAATAAATATAAAAATAAAAGACAAAACGTCTACCACCCAGAACCACGGGAAAGCTGGCTGAGTGAATGATTTACAACTAAGAAGGAAAGAGAAAGGAGCACAAACGCTGAAAAGCTGAGGTACGGAAGCGTGCGAATCGGGCTGGTGGTGGGCGACTGGGCGCGCGGCTTTTTTTCAACCTGAAGGGAGACAAGCTCCTGATCACTCTGAAATCCAGTTTCTGGGGACACGCGGGGGACCCAGATGCCTACGGGGAGAAGCTGGGCTCTTGGGCATCGAGTCGGAAAGTGAGAGTGACTTTTTTGCAGAGGTGCGCCCAGCAATCATTGTTTACTGCGCTGGAGCGTGGGACGCAGGGACTTGGAAACATGGAAAGGCAGAGACTGCTGATGGCAGCCATCGCCGTTTGCCACACCCCAGCCTAGTGACGCCCTGAGACCCCGCCCCACCCTGAGGCCCCGCCCCACACATTCTACAAACCCACCCAGGCTCCACACAGCGGCTTTTGCATATAAATGGCCTGCTCTGTGGAAGCTTAACCAAATAAACTGCAGCTCCAGTCAGACTGCTCCAAAATCGCCAAACCCCAAGCAAAGAGGAGAAAACTGTAGTTCTTGCTGTAGCTCCTGCTGGGTGGCCTCAGACAGTAGCTGACCTGCACCCCATTGGAGATCCAGTAACTAGTGTATCTAGTGGTCGGTGTGAGATGACACCAGATTTCAACCACTCTCATAAGGGACACATTCAAGAGGCAGACTCAGTGAGCACCAAAGCCCTACTGGAACAAGTCCTGTCCCATAAACGTGTCTCCAGCACTGCAATTCTTCCATTATAGACATAGCGGGTCCTCACAGCCAATTGGCCTGGAGGTCAATTCCTGCCAGTGACACCAATAATCAAGGCTTAACTACAACAAGGCTGTACACACAGTCTACAAAGGGGTGCACCAAGAGTGTCCACCTCAGGTAACTGGGAGGCTGACCCATTGAACCAATAGGACACCTAGTACACAAAGCTACCCTACCAACTCAGGGAAGCAGCGAAAATGAGGAGGCAAGAAAACAGATCACAAATGAAAGAAATGGAGGAGAACAAACAAATGGACATAGAGTTCAAAACCACGGTTATAAGGTTTTTCAAGAATTTCATAGAAAAGTCCGATAAATTTAATGAGACCATCGAGGATATGAAAAAGGACCAACTAGAAATTAAACATACACTGACTGAAATAAAAAATATTATACAGAGACCCAACAGCAGACTAGAGGATCACAAGAATCAAGTCAAAGATTTGAAATACAAAGAGGCAAAGGACATTCCTCCAGAGAAGCAAGAAGAGAAGAGAATTCAGAAAGTTGAAGATAGTGTAAGAAGCCTCTGGGACAACTTCAATCGTACCAACATAAGAATTATGGGGGTGCCAGAAGAAGAGAGAGAGCAAGACGCTGAAAACCTATTTGAAGAAATAATGACCGAAAACTTCCCCCACCTGGTGAAAGAAATAGACTTACAAGTCCAAGAAGCACACACAACCCCAAACAAAAGGAATCCAAAGAGGACCACACCAAGACACATCATAATTAAAATGCCAAGAGCAAAAGACAAAGAGAGAATCTTACAAGCAGCAAGAGAAAAACAGTTCGTTACCTACAAGGGAGCACCCATACGATTGTCAGCTGATTTCTCAACAGAAACTATGCAGGCCAGATGGGAGTGGCAAGAAATATTCAAAGTGATGAATAGCCAGAACCTACAACCAAGATCACTCTACCCAGCAAAGCTATCATTCAGAATTGAAGGTCAGATAAAAAGCTGCACAGATAAGAAAAAGCTAAAGGAGTTCATAACTGCCAAACCAGTATTATATGAAATGCTGAAAGGTATTCTTTAAAAAGAGGAAAAAGAAGAAAAAAGTAAAGATAAAAATTATGAACAACAAATACATATTTATCAACAAGTGAATCTAAAAGTCAAGTGAATTAAAAATCTGAGGAACAGAATAAACTGGTGAACATAATAGAATCAGGGGCATAGAATCAGAGTGGATTGATAATTCTCAGGGGGAAAGGGGTGTCTGTGTGGGGGGTACGAGAAGAGACTGGACAAAAATCATACACCTATGGATAAGGACGGGGGGGGGGGGCGAGGTAAGGGCAGAAGAGGGGGTGGGAACCGGGTGGAGGGGAGATATGGGGGGAAAAAAGGAGAAACAATTGTAATAATCTGAATAATAAAGATTTTTTTTTTAAATTGAATTTTCTTTTTTTTTTTTTTTTTTAAATATATTTTATTGATTTTTTACAGAGAGGAAGGGAGAGGGACAGAGAGCCAGAAACGTCGATGAGAGAGAAACATCGACCAGCTGCCTCCTGCACATCCCCCACCGGGGATGTGCCCGCAACCAATGCACATGCCCCTGACCGGAATTGAACCCGGGACCCCCCAGTCCGCAGACCGACACTCTATCCACTGAGCCAAACCGGCCTCTGAATAATAAAGATTTATTAAATTAAAAAAATACCACAAACTGGGCCGAAACCGGTTTGGCTCAGTGGATAAGAGTGTCGGCCTACAGACTGAAGGGTCCCAGGTTCGATTCCGGTCAAGGGCACGTACCTTGGTTGTGGGCACATTCCCAGTGGGGGTGTGTGCAGGAGGCAGCTGATCAATGTTTCTCTCTCATCAATGTTTCTCTCTATCCCTCTCCCTTCCTCTCTGTAAAAAATCAATAAAATATATTTTTTAAAAATATACCACAAACTGGGTGGCTTAAACAAGAGAAATTTATTTTCTCATTGTTTGGAGGCTGGAAATCTAAGATTAAGGTATTAGTCCTGGATGGCATGGATCAGTGGTTAGAGCACTGGCCCTTGCACCAAAGGGTCTCAGATTCAATTCCTGGTCAAAAGCATGTACCTGGGTTGTAGGTTTGATCTCCAGCCTAATCGGAGTGTGTATGGGAAGCAATGAGTTGATGTGTCTCTCTCACATGGATGTTACTTTCTCTTTCTCTCTCCCTTTCACTGTCTTCAAAAATCAGTGGGTGAGGATTAAAAAAATGTGTTGGCAAGTTTGGTTCCTCCTGATGCCTGTCTCCTTGACTTGCAGATGTCTACCTTCTCGCTCTGCCCTCACATGATTTTTTTTCTGTCTATATGTGTGCATCTCTGGTGTCTCTCTCTCTCTTCTTATAAGGCTATTAGTCATATTGGATTAGGGTCTCAACCATATGCCCTTTTTTAACCTTAATTACCTGTTTAAAAGTCCCTAATACAGTCCCATTGCAGGTTAGGACTTGTTGATCTGAAAAACTAAACACTTTATTCAGGAATGGCAGAGAACTGCAATTTGGGACATGTAAGCTATGGCAAAGAGAGGTACATTCTTTTATAGAGGAAAGGGAGGAGCTGTTATAAACAAAGAGTTCATTAGATAAAACTGGGAGTTTGAAGTGTAGTGGCTTTTCACTGGCTGGGCCATGGTTGCAGGGGAGGAAAATAATCTTCCTACTGCTGGGGTAGCAGAGTAGAAAACAATCTTCCTGTTGGAAATGCAAGGAACTTCTCTTTATGTTTGGGTCAGCCCACAAAGAGTGGTAGGGCATGGGACCTTCCCCTTCTGGCTATCACAACTCCAAAATTGGTTGAGTTCTCTTTTATTAATTTTCCCAGACTTCAACATACAAATTTAGGGGAGAGGGAGACACAATTCAGTCCATGGGATATTGATGCACTCATGAGCTTGAAATTCTCTCTTTACCCCTTTTTCTTTCAAGATGACAACTTATTACTAATTATAAACAGCAAAATACCTTAGGTAACAGATAAATTACTATTAGAAAATCTCTTGGAAATAATTTAGAAATTTAAAATTTACTTCAGCCACGTATAAACTCAGATTGCTAGGAGCTGAATAAATTATAACTACATATCAAATTTTTTTTCTTTTTAATTCACTTAATTATGCAAAAATAATTTTGTGACTTTTGTGTTAACAATGAAAATGGTTATAGTATTTATCAATAATTTTATTACTTTATTTTTATTTAAGTGTATTACATATCTTTTTTTATTGTTTAAAGTATTACATATAGTAGTACATATATCTCCTTTTTCCCCCCCCACATTGATCTTCCCCCATCTTCCCCTCCCCCCTGTCGCATGACCTCATCCCACCCCCCCAGTGTCTTGTGTCCATTGGTGTGCTTATATGCATGCATACAAGTCCTTTGGTTGATCTATTTCCCTCCCTCCCCAACACTCCACAGCCTTCCCGCTGTAATTTGACAGTCTGTTAAGTGCTTTACTGCCTCTGTATCTATCTTTTTATTCATCAGGTTATAATGTTCTTTATTCTCCATCAATGAGTGAGATCATGTGGTATTTTTCTTTCATTGCCTGGCTTATTTCACTTAACATAATGCTCTCCAGGTCCATCCATGCTGCTGCAAATGGTAAGAATTCCTTCTTTTTTATAGCAGCATAGTATTCCATTGTGTAGATGTACCACAGTTTTTTAATCCACTCATCTGCTGATGGGCATTTAGGCTGTTTCCAAATCTTAGCTATGGTGAATTGTGCTGCTATGAACATAGGGGTGTATATATCCTTTCTGATTGGTGTTTCTAGTTTCTTGGGATATAGTCCTAGAAGTGGGATTACTGGGGCAAATGGGAGCCCCATTTTTAGTTTTTTGAGGAAACTCCATACTGTTTTCCACAGTGGCTGCACCAGTCTGCATTCCCACCAGCAGTGCATGAGGGTTCCTTTTTCTCCACATCCTCGCCAGCACTTATCATTTGTTGATTTGTTGATGATTGCCATTTTGACAGGTGTGAGATGGTACCAGATTGTCGTTTTGATTTGCATCTCTTGGATAATTAGTGACTTGAGCATGTTTTCATGTGTCTCTTGGCCTTCCTTCTGTCTTCTTTCGAAAAGATTCTATTTAGGTCCGTTGCCCATTTTTTTATTGAATCATTTATCTTCCTTTTATTAAGTTGTATAAGTTGCCTGTAGATGTTGGAGATTAAACCTTTATCAGTGATAACATTTGTAAATATGTTTTCCCATACAGTGGGATTTCTTGTTGTTTTGTTGATGGTTTCTTTTGCTGTGAAAAAGCTTTGTATTTTGATGTAGTCCCATTTGTTTATTTTCTCTTTAGCTTCCATTGCCCTAGGAGCAGTATCGGTGAAGAAGTTCTTTCGGCATATGTTTGAGATTTTGCTGCCTGTGGATTCCTCTAGTATTTTTATGGTTTCCCATCTTATGTTTAAGTCCTGTATCCATTTTGAGTTTATTTTTGTGTATGGTGTAAGTTGGTGGTCTAGTTTCATTTTTTTTGCATGTATCTGTCCAATTTTCCCAATACCACTAGTTGAAGAGACTGTCTTGACTCCATTGTATGTTCATGCCTCCTTTGTCAAATATTAATTGAGCATAGTGGTTTGGGTCGATATCTGGATTCTCTATTCTATTCCATTGGTCTATATGTCTGTTCTTGTGCCAGTACCAGGCTGTTTTGAGAACAGTGGCTTTGTAATACAGCTTGAAATCTGGTATTGAGATCCCACCTACTTTGTTTTTCTTTCTCAGGATTGCTGTGACTATTCGGGGTCTTTTTTTAATTTCAGATGAATTTTTGGAGAGTTCTTTCTAGGTCTGTGAAATAGGCTGTTTGTATTTTAATGGGGAGTGCATTGAATCTATAGATTGCTTTGGGTAGTATGGACATTTTAATGATGTTGACTCTACCAATCCATGAACATGGTATGTTCTTCCATCTGTTTACGTCTTCCTCTGTCTCCTTTTTCAGTGTCCTGTAGTTTTCCACATATAGGTCTTTTACCTCTTTAGTTAAGTTTATTCCTAGGTATCTTAATTTTTTTGGTGCGGTGGTAAATGGGATTGCTTTTTTAGTCTCTCTTTCTGTAAATTCACTATTGGTATATAGAAATGCCATAGATTTCTTGGCATTAATTTTGTATCCTGCTACATTGCCGAATTCATTTATTAAGTCTATTAGTTTTTTGATGGAATCTTTCAGGTTTTTTATGTACAATATCATGTCATCTGCAAATAAGGACAGCTTTACTATATATCAAATATTAATCTTAAAAATTCAGTTATCTAAAATGTTGTCACTGCCGAAACCGGTTTGGCTCAGTGGATAGAGCGTCAGCCTGCAGACTGAAAGGTCCCAGGTTTGATTCTGGTCAAGGGCACGTACCTTGGTTGCGGGCACATCCCCAGTAGGGGGTGTGCAGGAGGCAGCTGATCGATGTTTCTCTCTCGATGTTTCTAACTCTCTATCTCTCTCCCTTCTTCTCTGTAAGAAATCAATAAAAATATATATATAAAATGTTAGTCACTGGCAAGTAAACAACAACAACGAAAAAAACTGCATAGAAAAATGACTCTGTGAGAAAGAATAAAATGATCTGATCTTTTTTTTTAAGAACTAGTGATCTGTCTTTTTTACTTCGCAAATTAAAACAATCTCAAAACCCTTTTTTCCTTTTAACGATCATATTAGTTCTAAAATAGCCAAAGCAAATAATTTTGTTTTCTAAACCTAGATAGTTAAAGTGAAATGTTTTCCTTAAAAAAACAAAGAACCCAATAATTCCAATTAGTAAGTTCTACAAATATGTAGTTAGAAAAGAAAGAGCTTTGCATATATAACCCAAGTGATAGAAGCTCTATGTACATTTTATCTTAATAGCTATTCAAACTTTAGGCAGTGCCAGGTGGGTACTTAAAATATCGGGGGGACCACGTTTTAAAATATATATATTTTTATTGATTTCAGAGAGGAAGGAAGAGGGAGAGAGAGAGAGGATCATTGATTGGCTGCCTCCTGCATACCACCCAGGTATGTGCCCAAATCGGGAATCAAACCAAGACCTGCTGGTTCATAGGTCAATACTCAACCACTGAGCCATGTCGGCCAGGCTCTGGAGGAGACCACTTTGTAAAGTATATGATTGTCTAATCACTATGTTGTATACCTGAAACTAATATAAAATAATATTCAATGTAAACCATAATTGAAAAATAAAAAATAATAGCTATTCATTTTAGAAAAAGAGGAAAGAGTGTACTGAGGTAAATAATTTTAAAAGATGATTATTCTGATTTGGCTCGCCTACTTTTTAAATAATCATGGGATGGATGCAAGAGAAGCAGCCTGTGGTTGCTTGATTGGTTTGTCTGCAAGTCTGGAGTGTCTCTTGAGTGCTGGCAAGGTTCAGTGTGCTTGTTCTCACAGAAATTATCCCCATTTTGAAAGTCCAAACCTTCATTGGGGCTTAAAATAAGACATTACAGCCCCACAGTATAAATATAAAAGACGTTTAAAATTTAGTTTTCAATATTTGAGTTAGAAAAAGTTTGCAATCTGTTCTTTTTCTCCAATAACCATAACCACAGATTTCATCCACTGTAAATATCTTAATTTTACTTTTGTTGTTGCTGCTCAATGACATTTTCCGAGAGAAAAGAAATTTTTATATACCTGTATGTTTCACTTTAATAGTTTCTAGAATGTCTTATGAACATTAAGAGGAAGTCTCACCCCTTTCTCCCTGCCGCCCCCCAACACTGGTAAATAAATGCACTCCGAAAGCCTATAAAGCAATGATAAAAATCTATTACAATATCCACAAAAATTCCGTTATAATGAGAAGTTGCCTTCAAAAGCTTTTAGTACCTTGCTTTATAGGGTAAAGTTTAGAGAACAATGTGGTAATTCACATTGAGTTCCACAAAGGTAAATATGGTTTAAAGTAGTCCAAAAATCAGAATTAATAAATTTTAAAACAATAAAAATGACTGTCTTTCTGAGCCCAAAACTTGTTTCATTTTTTTTATCTTTAATACCTAGGAAATACATATTTGTTTTAGAAAATAGAGATAAACACAATAGAAAAAAATCAATTGAATTTCTACCTTATTCAAGAGAAAACCACTGTGAATTTTAAAATATTAATACCTTTAGAGCCCTAGCCATTTGGCTCAGTGGATAGAGCGTTGGCCTGTGGACTGAAGGGTCCCAGGTCTATTCTGGTCAAGGACATCTACCTTGGTTGCAGGCTCGATCCCCAGCACTGGTGTCTCTCTCACATTGATGTTTCTCTCTCTCTCTCTCTCTCTCTCCCCTTTCCCTTCCATTCTTTCTAAAAATCAATGGAAAAATATCCTCGGGTGAGGAAAACCAAGAAAACAAACAAAAACAAAACCTTTAGACATTTCTCTATGTCTATTACTTTTACTTTGCAGTCAATAGAATAACCTGAACAATGTTCCCTTGTCACTATATAGACCTATTTTCATAGTTTTGATGGTTCTGCATAATATTTAATTGAATGAATAACATAATTAATAAACTCTCATTGATTGTCCTGATCGGTTTGGCTCAGGGGATGGAGCATCGGCCTGCGGACTGAGGGGTCCCGGGTTCGATTCTGGTCAAGGGCATGTACCATGAGTGCGGGCACATCCCCAGTGGGGGGGGTGTGGGAGGCAGCTGATCGATGTTTCTCTCTCATCGATGTTTCTAACTCTCTCTCTCTCTCTCTGTCTCCCTTCCTCTCTGTAAAAAATCAATAAAAAATATATTAAAAAAATAAAATAAAAATAAACTCCCATTGATGGACATTTGGGAAGCTTCAAGTTTTGCTACTCTAATGAATTCCGACATGAACACACACATACATCTATATCTATATATCTACATGTTTATATACCTATATATCTGTACCTGTCTATCTTTATGCACATAAATTATTATTTCCTTAGAATAAGTTCTGGTTGTATAATTATTGGTTTAATGAACATGCATATTTTCACACATAGGAGCCCTCTTAACCAAATAGACAAAAACTGGTAAATAGCTTATTAATCAAAATAGCTGATTAAAGAGGGAATAATATACAGTATTATATATATATTATAATAAAACCCTAATATGCAAATTGACCGAATGGCAGAATGACCAGTTGCAACGACTGGTCGCTATGATGTGTACTGACGACCAGGGGGCAGATGCTTAATGCAGGAGCTGCTCCCTGGTGGTCAGTGCATTCCCACAGTGGGAGCGATGCTCAGCCAGAAGCTGGGCTTATGGCTGGCGAGTACAGTGGTGGTGGCTGGAGCCTCTCCCTCTTCCGCTGTAGGCAGGCAGTAATGATTGAGGGGTTCCGGACTGCAAGAGCCCCGGACTGCGAGAGGGATGTCTGAAGCTGGCAGGTGGACATCCTCTGAGGGGTCCCAGACTGCTAGAGGGCTCAGGCTAGGCTGAGGGACACGCCCCCCCCAGTGCACGAATTTCATGCACCGGGCCTCTAGTATGTGTGTGTGTGTGTGTGTGTGTGTGTGTGTGTGCATACACACACATATATATACACACATATACATATATATGTACATACATACATACACACACACACACACACACTGAGTGGTCAGATTATTATGATCTCTGAACCCATAATAATCTGGCCACTCAGTGTGTGTGTGTGTGTGTGTGTGTATGTGTGTGTGTATGTGTGTGTGTGTGTGTATTTATATATATATATATATATATATATACATACATATATATATATATATATATATATATATATATATATATATACATATACATATATATATATATATTAGAGGCCCAGTGCATGAATTCGTGCATGGGTGGGGTCCGGCCAGCCTGGCCAAAGGGAGGGGACATGGGCAGTTGGCTGGCCTGCCTGCTGGTCAAACTCCTGGTCGAGGGAACAATTTGTATATTAGCCTTTTATTATATAGGATATACACTGAGTGGCCAGATAATTATGCATTTAGAGATCATAATAATCTCACCACTCACTGTGCACGCGCGCGCACGCGCGCGTGTGTGTATGTATATAATTGATTTTAGAGAGAGAAAGGGAGAGATACACACACATCAATGTGAGAGAAGAACATCAATCCATTACCTCCTGCACATGCCCCAACCAGGAATCAAACCCACCACCTTTTTGGTATATGGGAAGATGCTCCAACCAGCTGAGCCATATAGTCAGGACAAAAATGTTATATATATAACATGAATAAACACACATATATCTTAAGTACTTTATTTTGACTTGAAATATATATGCATATTAATTCATTAGATGACATTTTAAAATTTCTTTTTAGGACTAAGGATTTTGTTGTTGTTGACAATGGGACCCTTGATTAAAATTCTGTGTAATTTTTTTTGGATAAATGAAATTCATAATGACTTGTTTAGTATTTCTAGTTTCCCTTTTTTTAAGGTAGAGCAAGAACTGAAAAAACTTACACTGCTCCTCCAATCTTTTGCTCCTAATTTGACAACATTTGTATGTGTGTGACCTGCCTTTAGAATCTAACAAAAGCATTCAAATTAGTTTTCCTTGGAACAACTCTTTTTCTTTTCTTTTACATAATATTGATTAAATAGAAATTATAAAACAAGTATAATGACATTAAAATTTTTAAAATATGTTTTTAAAATTATAATTGACATACAATATTATATTAATTTTGTATAACCCAGTGAATAGATATTTATATAACTTACAAAGTAATCACCCTGATAAATCTAGTACCCATCTGATACCATACATAGTTTTTACAGTATTATTGCCTATATTTCATACACTATACTTTACATCCCTGTCACTATTTTATAACTAGCAATTTGTGCTTCTTTTTCCCTTCACCTTTCCACCAGTTCCTCAACCCCCATCCTCACTGGCAATCATCAAACACACACATACAATGTTCTCTGTACCTATAAGACTGTTTCTGTTTTGTTTGTTCATTTATGTTGTTCTTTAGATTCCACATATAAGTGAAACCATATGGTATTTGTCCTTGTCAGACTTATTTCACTTAGCATAATACCCTTTAGGTTCATCCAGGTTGTTGCAGATGGCAAGATTTCATTCTTTTTTAAGGACGAGTAATATTCCACTGTATATATTTACCACATATTCTTATCCATTTGTTTATTGATGGGCACTTAAGTTGCTTTCATATCTTGGCTATTGTAAATAATGCTTCAGTAAACATATGGAGCCCAACCAGTGTGGCTCAGTGGTTGAACATCAGCCCATGAACCAGGAGGTCTCGGTTTGATTCCCTGTCTGAGCACATGCCTGGGTTTCAGGCTTGGTCCCCAGTAGGGGGCATGCAAGAAGCAGCTGAGCGATGTTTCTCTCTCATTGGCATTTCTATCTCTCTATCCCTCTCCCATTCTCTAAAATCAATAAAAATATATTCAAAACAAAACAAAACAACAACAACCCACACACATATGGATGAAATGTCTTTATAAATTAGTGTTTTGGGTTTCTTTGGATAAATACCTAGAAGTGGAATTGCTGGTTCCTTCTTTATCTCTTATTATAACATTTGTGGGGTTTTTTGTTTTGTTTGTTGGTTTTGTTGTTAATCTTAAGCTGAGAACATTTTTCCATTGATTTTTAGGGAGAGTGGAAGAGAGAGGGAAAGACAGAGAGAAACATCTATTGGTTGCCCCCTGCACATCCGGGCTGGAGAGGATCCTGCAACCAAGGTACATGCCCTTGACCAGAATCAAATCTGGAACCCTTTGGTCTGCAGGCCGATGCTCTATCCACTAAGCCAAATTGGCTAGGGCCCTTTGTTGTTTTGTTTTGTTTTTTAACATTTTTTTTTTATTGATTTCAGAGAGGAAGGGAAAGGGAGAGAGTGATAGAAATATCAATGAGAGAGAATCATTGGTTGGCTGTCTCCTATATGCCCCTTACTGGAGATCAAGCCCACAACCTGGGCATATGCCCTGAATTGAACCATGACTTCCCGGTTCATAGGTTGATGCTCAACCACTGAGCCATGCTGGCAGGCTCTAGCCTTTGTTTTAAGTCTGTTTTGTTTGGTAAAGTATTGCTACCCCAGCTTTTTTTCATTTTCATTTTCATGAAATACCTTTTTCCATCCCTTTACTTCTAGTCTGTGTGTGTCTTTTGACCTGAAGTGAGTCTCTGTTAGACAATATATGTATGGGTTTTGTTTTCTTTTCCATTCAGTCACCCTGTGTCTTTTGATTGGGGCATTTAATTCATTTGCATTTAAATATGTATTTATTGCTATTTTATTCATATTTTTTTCTTTTTCTTCTTGAAGAAAACCTTTTTGCTTGTAATACTGGTTTGGTGGTGGTGGACTTTTTAAGGTTTTTCTTATCTGGGAAGCTTTTTATATGTTTTTCTATTCTAAATGATAGTTTTGCCAGATAGAGTAATCTTGGTTGTAGGTCCTTGGTTTTCATCACTTTGAATATATGTGCCAGTTCCTTCTGGCCTAAAAAGTTTCTGTTGGGAAATCCGCTGACAGTCTTATGGGAGCTCCCTTGTAGGTAATTAACTGACTTTCTTTTGCTGCTTTTAAAATTCTCCTGTTGTCTTTAACTATTGGTATTTTAGTTATGACGTGTCTTGGTGTTGGCCTCTTTAGGTTCACCTTGTTTAGGACTCTCTGTGCTTCTTGGACTTGTGTGTCTGCTTTCTCCACCAAGTTAGGAAAGTTTTTTGTCATTATTTGTTCAAATAGATTTTCAATTCCTTGCTCTTTTTTTTCTCCTTCCGGCACCCTCATAATGCAAATGTTGGTATGCTTGATGTTGTCCCAGAGGCCCCTTAAACTATCCTTTTTATTACATTCTTCTTTCTTTTTGCTTTTCTGATTGGAGGTTTTCTGCTACCTCAGATTCCAAGTTGCTGATTTGCTCCTCTCCTTCATCTAATCTGCTGTTGTTTCCTTCTTATGTATTCATAATTTCAGTTATTGTATTCTTCATTTCTGACTGTTTTTTCTTTTCTATCTCCATTTTTATGTTTTATATCTCTTTGTTAAAGTTCTCACTGAGTTGATCTATTCTTTCCCTAAGTTTGTTGAGCATCCTTATAATCAGTGTTTTGAACTCTGCATCTGATTGACTGCTTATTTTCATTTTATTTAGTTCTTTTCCTGGACTTTTGTCCTGTTTTTCCATTTGGGACATGTTTCTTTGTCTGTTCATTTTGGCTGCCTCTCGGTGTTTGTTTCTATGTATTAGGTAGAACTGCTATGTCTCCTGATCTAGACCTTATGTAGTGGGTGTCCCGTGGAGCCTAATGGCGCATCCTCCCCAGTTACCTGAGTGGGGTGCTCCAGGTGTCTCCCCCCCTCCACCATCTATATGGGCTGTGTGCACCCTCCTGTTATAGTTGAGCCCTGATTGCTATTGGCAATTCAACAGGAAGGATTGACCCCCAGGACAGAAAAGTTTGTGTGTGTGTGTGTGCGCTTGCAGATAATTCAAAATGGCAAGAGCTGAGCAAAGACTAACCTACTGGTATCAAGGACTCGATGGGTCCTGGCCAGTATTGTGTTTTATAGAAGGACTATTTTCAGTTTACCTATTAACTTACTTAATCTAGGTTTGATTGAGAGAGTTTCTACTCAACTGCCTTCCAATAAAGTACTATCAACTTGTCCTCTTATCAGTAGTGTATGAGAGTCTTCATCTCCTTCCACCCTAGTTTTTATTTTTTATTTTTTTTAAATATATTTTATTGATTTTTTACAGAGAGGAAGGGAGAGGGATAGAGAGCTAGAAACATCGATGAGAGAGAAACATCGATCAGCTGCCTCCTGCACGCCCCCCACTGGGGATGTGCCCGCAACCAAGGTACATGCCCTTGACCGGAATCGAACCCGGGACCCTTCAGTCCGCAGGCCGACGCTCTATCCATTGAGCCAAACCGGTTTTGGCTCCACCCTAGTTTTTAAACTTCAGTGGCCATAGGAATCACTTGGAGAGCTTGTTAAAAATAGATTCTTGACACACCATTCTAATAGGTTCTGATCTGTGACATGCCCTAAGAATCTGTAAAGTATCAACCAAACATTTCTTATGCAGAGCTCAGTAAAAATATTTAACTCAAGGATGAGATTCTATGATTCTCATTTGTCCACAGTCTTCTAACAAAATTTGTTTAAGATAACAGAATAACCCATACAGGTCATTTCCCCTCTTGGATTCAACCTATTATTTTTAGAAAAATGGCTCTTAGGAAAATAATTCTCTCTCTCTCAAAAGGAATTCTCTTAGTACCGCTTTTCTACAATAGAGATTTTGACAATCTAATAATCAGATTTCTTTAACAAATTGAAGCTATATGTTTGAAAAGTTTGACTACATCTTAGCAGTAGGTGGCAGATCCTCTGAAGCACACCAAGTGTCACAGAGTTGGATAGGATTTGGAGGTAACTCAGATTCTTGATTATGTATTAAACAATTTCAGAGGGGCAAGCTCTCCTTAGTTTTATGCAAGTCACTTTGTCATGAAGCTGAATTAAAATAAACTCACAGACAAGTAAATGGAGGAATTTATTCTTTAAAGATCATGTCTCTAGTAAGTCAATGGTAATAAAACCTGAATTTTTAATAAGTAGGAGGTAATGCCCATATTTTCTAAAGAACGGCAGCAACATAAGCAGCAAAATACTCATTTTTTTTTGCATAATAGAACACCAGAGTTAATTTATTAGCACCTTAAAAGGTTTAAGGACTTAATTAATCTTTACTAAATTGTAGTATAGCTACCCAGTGTCTTGCAGAGAAGAGTTGGGGTGAGGGAATATTTATCATGTTTTCTTGCTGTTTTGTCAGGGTTGAGGGAATGGTACTCAGCTGCAAAGGAAGATGATCTCTTACTAGGATGAAAGTTTGTGAGCTTTCCTTGCCAACTTAGGACCCTGGGACACTGAGTTAGCCTGGAGAGCAAGGGCTAGCTAGCTGGAGTTAATGGATATCAGGAAGGGAATATCCAGATTTGCAATGTCAGATAGAGATATGTATTAGATACCAGAGTCCTTAGTTCATAGATGTACTCACAAAGATTATTTTCTTGATCAAATGCAGGCTCCTTTGAGCCCTCTTTTTTTTTTTTTTTTTTAAGGTTTTTTTTGTTTGTTTGTTCAATACATCTGAAAAGAATGCATATACAAAGAATTGAGACATGAGAAAGCATTGGTTCAACATGAATGAAACTACAAGAATTAGGATTTGGGGAAGGTGGAGAATATTACCTAAACATTTTTTAAAATGTTGGAAACTGCAACCAAAATCAGCTGATAAAATCCCTATTAACACTTAGGAAGAGTCTTCATAAGACTCTCTCCATGATTTTTATTAAACTAGAGAGCCTCAACTGGCTGCTCTAGGGTTCTTCATGCAAAACAGAAATAAGGGGATTCCCCTGACTGGTCCCCATGTTGTTAAATGTTCTCCCTACCCCCATCCCACCCCTAGCTTCTTAATGAAGCAGGTCTCCATCCTCATAACTTGAAGAGGATGTGAATCATTCCAGACATCTGTCTTCTAGCACCTTTCATATATACCAGGTCTTCAGTTGTGTTCTAGGAACCATATCATACACTATTAAGCTGCACATCTATGCTGAGCATATAAGACAATGACTGACAAGAAAAAAATGTTTTTTTAATTAGATACTTAATCCATTTGGTATATTTCAAAAGGTGCAATACTTTCCTTCATTTATCAGTGAAAGAAGTTAGACATTAACTTTAAAAAAATCAGCAAACAGCTAACAAATTTCCTTGAAAGTCAGTCACGTATATAGTGCATCCTAGAAAAGAGGAGGGGCAAGACAGGTTCCACCCACTTTTATGAGTTTCATCAAATACTGAACCTACTCAAGGGTGGAGAGAAAAGGCAACTTTCAAAAAGGAGTATGTTATTAAATGAGGCATTTACTATACTCCTTCCTAAGAGCACCGGTGGGGAACATGTTTTCTAAACTAGATCTAGGAAGTGGAATGCGGAATCACTCCATCCTCTTCACCTAAAGGGCTGTCCAATGGTTAACAAATTTTTAAAAAATGACTAAATAAAAACAAACTCCACACACACACCCCTCCCCTCCCACCACAAAAAAAAAAAAAAAAATACTAGATGTTTCAGATCACTTTCCAGCGTGGAATCCGGGAGCAGCTTCAACAACCCGAATTAGTCTGTTACAGAGTCATCACAAGCATGCCTTGTTTTAAAGAAAACAAAAAACAAAACAAAAACTAGTACTGATCGCTTTTCTGACAATACACAATTACTCAAAATTAACTAGTATTGGGAGGGGGAAAGGGACCATATCTATGGGCCTTGTTTTATACGAGTGCATATGCGTAGGTGCAGGGCATTTGTCATTATTGCAAAAATGAATTTTAATTTTTAATCTTTAGTTTGATTTAAACATTGCTTTTAAAATATATTTTATTGATTTTCTACAGAGAGGAAGGAAGAGGGATAGAGAGTTAGAAACATCGATGAGAGAGAGACATCGATCAGCTGCCTCCTGCACACCCCCCACTGAGGATGTGCCCGCAACCAAGGTACATGCCCTTGACCGGAATCGAACCTGGGACCCTTCAGTCCACAGGCCGACGCTCTATCCACTGAGCCAAACCGGTCTTGGCTAAACATTGCTTTTAGTATGATGCCGAAACCAGCTGTGCAGAAAGGGCTCTGGAGAGATGTTCATAGCAGCACACATCTGCGGCTCTTCTTCAGTTCTGGAGGCTTCAGGGCAGCCAATATTGCTTCATCAGTTACATTCTTTAGGCCTTTCTGTGTGAGTACAGAACACTCCACATACTTGACAGCCTCAGGTCACGGGCCAGCTTTTCAGCAGTCTCTGGAGTGATAGGTTTCTGTTTGTTCTTGGCAAGTTTCTCAATCATAGAGGGGTCATCTCTGAGATCAATTTGGGTCCCAACAAGCAAAAAAGGAGTCTTTGGACAGTGGTGAGTTATCTCAGGCACCCACTTTTCTTTTACATTTTCAAATGAGGATGGAGAGACCACTGAAAAACAGACTAGAAATACATCTGTTTGTGGATAACTCAGCGGTCGTAATCTGTCATAATCCTCTTGCCCTGCAGTATCAAAAAGTCCAAGAGTATATGGCTCTCCACCAATCATAACTGTGACTGCATAGTTGTCAAAAACAGTTGGTACATACTCAGATGGAAATTTGTTTGTTGTGTAGGATATCAGAAGACATGTTTTACCAACAGCACCATAGCCCACAACAATGCACTTAATTGTCTTCATTGCTGAAACAGTTTTATATCCACTTTAAATGTTTCAAATCCAATGATGACCTCAGCCTCTCTGCTGGGGCATTGGCAGCACTGCGTGAGCCCTCTTTTGGACTAGGCCTCAACCTTGACCTATAGAGATTGTAGATTCTCAGCATAAACAATTTTATTACACTCCTGCTCCCACCCTTCAACACCTGCCCACCCCAAAAGACTTGAATAAGCTTTAGCATGGTTTCTAACAGCTCAGGCCCATATATTTGGGATGATCAAGCACCCATTAACTTCCCGCCTGGGAAATCTCAAATCTGCCAAAACAATCTACTATTTGTTTCAGTTAATACCTGTCTCCTAGTCTCTATGCGAGGGCATGAGCCTGACTTCGATAAATACCAGTAGGAAAACTCAAATGTTCTAATCACATTGACCAAACTCCCTATGTGCTTTTTTTTTTTTTTATAAACATATTTTATTGATTTTTTTACAGAGAGGAAGAGAGAGGGACAAAGTCAGAAACATCGATGAGAGAGAAACATCAGCTGCTTCCTGCACATGTTCCACTGGGGATGTGCTCGCAACAAAGGTACATGCCCTTGACCGGAATCAAACCTGGGACCTTTTAGTCCGCAGGCCGACGCCCTATCCACTGAGCCAAACTGGTTAGAGCTCCCTATGTGCTTTTTGTAGTTTTTACTTCCTTAATTCGGTTGAACTTCTACTTATTCTCTCTTTCTAATCCCTTATTCTTCCTTTAGGACACCCATTCACCTCTACATGAATCAAAGTTGAGCTTGGTTTACACTGGACTCTCTTTCCTGCTGCAGTAGTTAGTGAGTAAATCTGCTTTTACTGACTTTAGTGTCTAGCTAGAATTTTAACTGGTGTCAAAGTTCTCTTTGACAGTTTACATACTAAGTTTGCATGGCTCTAATTGTGAGCTATCCCTAACCTCAACCCCACCCCATTTGTGCTATGGCTATACCAGACCTAGCTTATGTGCTTTTTCTGATCCATTCAACCCCACAGGTTCCATGGTTCTTGGCTGTTTTTCACAGTATCTCTAGGGCCTTGTCTATTCCATCTGGAACCAGTGGATGTCCAGAGGGAATGTGGAAGTACAGGGCATCGATGCTGTAGGGGGAAAACTTAAACAAAGAGAGATGGGAAACAAGAAGGAGTCAGCAGATAAATTTACTACCCTTTTTCTCCCTAGCAGATGATTTCAAGACACAGTATCTCCATATGGCCTTTCTAGAGAGGTCCCATGACATTGGGCAATTAATTTATTATGTGCTTAACAAAGCTATGGTCAGCTTAGTATTTGCCTTCTCTCCTTTCCTGACTGACTTCTTTTCCCTCATTCTTGCTTCCTTGGGATTGTATTCTCCATTAAAATATCAGCACAAAAGCTTTACCTCAGGCTCTGTCTTTTTTAGGGAACTGAGGCTATGAAAATGGATTTCAGGATTAGCCCTAAAAAGCAAACTCTCAAGGTAGAATTTTGGAGTTGGATTGTCTACTTGACTATAGGCAATAGAGACCACATTGCTGGTGGTAAGTGGAGCAATAATAACCCTAAAGAGTAGGGTCATATTAATGAAGTCTTGCCTGTGATTAGGTGGGAGGAGTTACAAAGTATTATGTGGGAAATGATAATGATAAGATTTGTTGCTGCTTTTATTGGCAGCAGAAGTCTTACAAAAAGAAAATGATTGTCGCAGGGCAGCTAATTGCTAATTTAAGGGATTCTCTGGAAACTGGAGGTGTCAATGGCAGCCTGGAAATGTAAAGGAAATTCAATGTGTGGCTTTCATGAATATACTATATTAAAGCCAGAACCCAGATGGGAAGAGGGCACAGAGACTTATGATGCAGATACTTGAGTGGATCAACCTAAGAACTCTGACTTGAAAAATTCCCTGGAATGTTCCTGTGCCAGTAGAATTTACCTGCTTCCTTTGCCAAAGGAAATCAGCCTCCTTTTTTCCTAGAGGCTGTGCAATGGCCTCACCTGAAGCAGGTGTCTTAACAAGATGATGTTTATTCTCCAAAAATTGCTTCCACCATACCTCAGTGCCTCCAAGCCAGTAACCAGGATCATATTCCAGCACATTCTGAGAGGAAAGAAACAGTCCCTGCTTAGGGAGGAAATGGACTACTAAGCTCACAAATGGCAGAATCTGGCTATTATATACTAGCAGGTAACAGAATATGTGTAGGAGTGGATTTTGAAGATATCAGATCAGAGGAATATAATGCTGGAAAAATTTACTGGTATGGGGTATTCTCCCATGACTCAGGATTCAATGTTTTAGGACCTAGAGCTGATCTAAACACACTGTCAGGTTGGCTCCTTGAAACATAATTCATGACAATGACCTAGAAGATGTGAGGTTGGCAGTCATTTGGCATTATATTGAACAAAGAGACCATATAGATCAGGGAAGCAGGAATGTTAGAGTGAATTTACTAAGTACAAGCTGAGAACCTGTCACTAATTGTGTTCCCTGGAAAGACCCAGTGCTCACTCTCATTTCTGAGGCAATAGAAAATATACTAGCACTGGGTCCATCAGTTTCTTTAGGAAGCCCCGTGATGTCTGTTCTCTACAGGCCATGCCTGCAGATGTGATATGGAAATTAGGCTGCCTGATATCAACGAGGATGATGGGATTTCAGAATGAGAGGCCATGGCAGGTTTTAATTCTCAGAGACAAGTTGGACATAATTATTGCACATGGCATCAAAATCAGAGTAGCAATTAAAGTGCCTTGGCCTACATGGATCTATGGTGATTTTAGGGGCAAATAGATGGAGATCTGACAAGGGCATTGATTCATGTGTATAATAAAAAATTGAGAGCTGGGAAGCTGACATAAGTACTGCAATGAAAAAAATCACCCAGTTTCTAGAACTAAAGTAGGATATAGACCCAGAGTTCATTGACTAAAGGGGAGACCAGGACCCATTGAGGAAAAACCTGGAAATGTTACTATAGTGTATATGTCACTGAGTCATATGATATGCAACACAGAGTCTAGAGATGTACATACCAGTGGGAATGGTCATCTCAGGAGGATGGACCTGAGAAGAGGTCCTGCAGGCTCTAGGATCAGGTTTGAGGCTGTGTGCACAGAGCCCTTTGTGGTCCCAGGAATTCCAACTGTGATCTAGAAGGGGGGGGTACTGGGTGTTTGTCCAATGGTCTGTCGACCTCAACTTATAGGGAGGGGCACGGATGAAGGAAAGCTAGATGGGACATAAAATGCAGGACTCAGAACAGGGCCTGGGTCTAGGAGTGGTATGGGAGTTTGGCATAGTTAAGGACCAAAAAGACTGGTGAAGCTGGAATAAGATAAGCATGGGAGGCTGTGGTAATAAGATGAAATTGATGAGGTAAATCTTGAAGACCCTGACAAGGCATTGGATTTTTGTTCTTTTGGTATGCTTTTTTTTTTTTTTGCCAGTCAGACTGCACTTAGGCCTGCAGAGCCTTAAATGGTAGCTGATTGGGACCTTGGCTGAGGCTTACCTGAAAGCTTTGGTACAGGAGACCTTCTGAAAGAAGGGGCTTGAGATCTCACCTAATCTGTGGTCAAGCAGTGGTCAAAGTAGACAAAAGTCACTAGACTGGAGCCAAGGTAATATCACAGCTCTGACAAAGGAGCTTTTCTATAATATGATTCACTGATGTACACCCATGGGCCTGGAACTGAATGGAGACAGGACCTGTTCCAACTCACCCCCAAACTGTCAGGAGGGAGAAGGCTGCATACTTTGCTCTGAAGCTAATAAATCTACCCATGTATCCTTTTATATTTCATGGTATCTTGGTTTCACTTATGAACACTCTGAGGTTCTTTACAGCAGTGCTCTTGGACACCTTTCTTTGTGCCTTACCTTCTTGTAAACTGAACGAACCCCAGTCTGCCAGATTTTCAAGTCCTAGTTCTACCCCATCCTTGGCCTTTGGGTTACATATTAACTCTTTGTCTTGCCAGCTCAATGTAAGCTGATTTAGCTGGCTCATCTGACCTTCTGATGCCACATGGCAAACACTGTTCCAGTTCTGACCACTTGGAATGTAACTTCTACCCTAGCTAGAACAACCTTTGCCTCCCAGCAAGGAGAAATTGAGTGTTTTGTTATGAACCACTGGATTCAGAGCACCTGCTTGGTTGCCCTAGCAACAAGGCAATGGCTCTGCTTTTCTTTAGTCCTTGGGCCTGGGGAATATGACACTACAGAAGGAAAATTCAGAGCCCTGAGAACAAGTTCCTGCTGGGCCCACCCAGTCAGTGGAGGATGGGATACAGATACAAACCCTGCTTTCACAGATAGTGGGACTAGCAGTTGCTGTGGGCAGCTAAACCCACCCCTATTCACCATCCAGAGAAATTTAGAGGCAAATCAGCAGACCTCTCTGAAATGAAACAGTCATAATGATTCATGAATATCCAGAGCTTTGGTTGGAAATTGGGATGGAGTAGGTTCTATTGGGTACAAACTGATTGCATTTCTAACATACTGAATTTTAGGAGATATGGAAGGTCATAGCTCTGCTCCTGATGCTTAACAGCCATGTCCAAAGGAAGAGCAACAAAGGTCTACCCACAAGAATGGATAGACATTGCTCATCTTCCAGGAGGAAGGATTTATACCTCTACAGCTTTATGGGCTATCCTGGGGTGAATGAGAGTAAGTGATCCAAACTTCCACCACAGTTTAGCCATAGCCTCAAGAGAGCTAGCTCAGGTCACCAGGCTTGAGCCTCCCAATATTAACAAGCCTCTACATAAGGCTAGAGATAGGACTAGCACACACATGCCTTGCCTCTCTCTTTTGTGTGGTAGCAAGGCCACTCCACAAGGTGCATGCATGTGTGTGCACACATGTCTATGTGTGCATGCTTGTTCCCCTATGTCTGCCAGTTCCCCCAAGCAGGGCACCTATATCCCCTATAAGCCATTATGCCTGTTTTTATGCAGATTGCATTATTCATATTCTACTTCTAAAAGATACTTACTTAAAGACCATCTATTGCATAAAGTAGATTAACTTTAAGGACTTGATATTGGCAATAATATTCAAGATCACCTTCCTCTTGCAAGTGCCCTCTTTCCTACAGAGAAAACCCTTGGGAGGGTTTTACATGTGATGCTTGCACTACAAAGATGCCCCTGGGCAATCCTTGGCCATAGTGGCTAATGTTTAATAGTGGCAGCAGGACTTTTGCCATTTTGGAAGCAACAGTTTAGCTGAGTGCTTGGCTCTGAGTCAGAAGCAACTGGATTCAAATGTCCACTCTGCTATTTGCAAGCTGCAAAGACTTGGGCAAATTCCTTAATCTTTCTGCCTTAATTTCCTCATTTATAAAATGGGACTGTTAATTTTTTCCCCAAGGGCTTTAGTGAGGATTATAGAAAATAATAGATGTAATGTACTTAGCACATAGCATGTGCTCAAATGCATGATTATCAAGGTTTACTGAACTTTGTCACTATCCTCACACAGTTTAGCCATAGCCTCAAAAGAGACTTATTTGAATGTTCTTTAAATACTTGCAGGACATTTTTTTGTATGTAAAAATGTTAATTACCAATGCCTCATATGAAAAAGCATGTTTCATCTCTTACTGTTTTCAAATCATGTCTTTTTCCCCCTCAGAAAAAACTTGCAGTGTAGAAACATTTCCATGTATTAGAAGTTAATTGCATTGTTTTGCTAAGTGTCCCCAAAAAGGATAAATATGATTTGTTGGCTAGCTTGCATATAAACAATGAAGCTACAGCTCACTTAGTAATGGCATCTTTTCAGAGTTAGCTAGACTTCAGCTTCACTGAGAAGACTGCATGAGTCAACCCCATCCCCCAAACACATATACAAATATACTAAAGTGGCTAGAGTACAGTTCAATAATCTGAATTTAGATAAACTCAAAATCTCTGAGCTTTGGTAACGAAGTGCACTTCTATCAGATATGCTCTAGTTTTCATGACCAAAGTGCCCAAAAGAAGCTAAAATTAAACTTCCTTTTGACTTTTACTTGTTTTCTTACATTTCTAAGCAAGTGAGACACAACACCTTTGTTTGACTCTACAGGAAATAACGGATATTTTGGTCAGTGCCTCAGATTCCTTTGAGACCCAGCAAAAAAGGAAGAGAACATGTTTCTTTATCTCTAGAATGATCAAAAGGCAATGTAAGAAAGCTCTCAAGCAAAAAGAACACACAATCTTTCTTTATCCTATGAACCTGTCAGTCTTGAAAGACATGAATACATCTTCCTCTCATTTGAGAGTTGCACAGGCAGTCCCTATATCAGAATGGCAGAATTCCAGTGGTTCATTTGTAGAAGTGAGTTAGTTATGTGGAAATCAGAATGCATTCTCCATAGAAACCATTTTATGCATGGTGATTAGCTGTAACCTGCAATGCTCTAAAGTAGAGTTCCAACAGAACTACTGTACTTGGCCACTCGATAAACAGTATTTTTGCAGGGAGATGTGGTCAGGGGTTCAACTAATGATGTCAGGAATGGGGGACTCTTCCCTTTTCCACTATCCCCTACTTGTAAACCTCTGTCAGATTAGGGCAGGGAATCCCCTTATGAGGTGATTGGGAGGAGGGTAAAAGTGTGGAGCTGGAGGTTCAGAATTTGGGGCTCACGGGATGGCGTGTTGTGAGAACTTGGGAATTTTTTCTTGCTCAGCTTCAGAGCAGCTCCTGGTACATTTCCTTTCTTTTCATCCACTGACCCAAATAATTTATCTTCTTTCTTCTTTAATAATGGGAATGCCACAAATAATCTCTTCCTTCAGAGCAGGATTTTTCTTTTCTCGTTTCAATCAGAATAAGAAGTTCACTCTACTTGCCTGGTCCTGAAGGAAATACATGGACTTTGTTAGATACTCAATGGAGTTAACAACAACAACAAATCCCCTGACTTCCTTCTCAGTATTTCAAGTAGGTTCTATAGGTTAAGGTCAAAATCCTAGTTAATGGTAAGTCTTTTTCTGCTTAAGGAACTGGTGCAAGATTTACCCATATTTCAGGAGGAATCATAGATTTAGGCTTTAATGATAAACATTTAATCAAGAGACACGGCTGATGGAGGTTTAGGGGTGAAGAGCAAAGCAGTGGGATCTGTATGGCACAAAACAGGATAAAATGACTGTGTGAGTAGCACCCCCTAGTGTTGAGGAGAAGTTGTGAGTGGGGGGAGATGGCTATGAGAAATGTTATGTTCCAGTTTCTCTCTATTCCTTTGCTCTAAACCACTCCTGTAGGAGTAGGATCCCCAGATGCTGGGTTTAGCTGCTCAGAGACTTTTGAGTAAGGTGCTGAAGGTAATTAAAGAGACAGCATCCAGAAATTAAATCACAATTCTGATGCCACTAAAGGATCCAGGGAGAGAGGTGAAATCCAAGTGGCAGGCAATGAGATAGACAACGGGGGCCAAAGCAAGAGATTCCCAGGGGGAGCCTGGAGAGTCTACTAGGTGCTACCTGGGGGAGTGCTATCACCATTTTCTTTTTTAGGACTCTCAAACTCTAGGGAGGGAAGGAAACTTTGGAAGGCACGGAGTAGACTTGCATATCATTCCTAAGATCACCAATCCTGCCTGGGCTGAGGACAAAAGTGCCAAAATAAGAGTGAGAAGTCTTTAAAGCCTTCTGGAGACAGATATATAAGCAGGTGAACCAAGCAGAAGTAAAAGCCACAGGCTTAACAACTAGGTATGTGGCAGAATTAGTTGTTGGCTGCCTAAATGCCCTTAATTTTTTAGTCATTTAAGATGCCTGCTTGGTTTGGACCTAGTTTGCCTTTCTGACTCTGGCTATTCTGATCTTTTGTTGAAGTTGATATTTGTCATCATGCTGATTCATTTTAAGTACAAATCAGATTTTACTTACTGGCCAAGTTCTGCCTCCTTCCTCTCCTGTGGAGTTTGATGAATTATAAGGAGGACCCAGTCAGTTTGTGGATTTCCTTCCCTCATGTCATTTATTTTTTTAATTTTTTAAAATTTTTTGAATAAATTTTTATTGTTCAGATTATTACAGTTATTCCTCTTTCCTCCGCCCCCCCCCCCATAGCTCTCCTCCACCCGGTTCACACCCCACTCTCTGCCCTTACCCCCCCAACTGTCCTCATCCATAGGTGTACGATTTTTGTCCAGTCTCTTCCTGTACCCCCCACATCCCTTTGGCCCCAAGAATTGTCAGTCCACTCCCTTTCTATGCCCCTGATTCTATTATGTTCACCAGTTTATTCTGTTCATCAGTTTTTTTATTCACTTGATTTTTAGATTCACTTGTTGATAGATATGTATTTGTTGTTCATAATTTTTATCTTTACCTTTTTCTTCTTCTTCCTCCTCTTAAAGAATACCTTTCAGCATTTCATATAATACTGGTTTGGCAGTTATGAACTCCTTTAGCTTTTTCTTATCTGTGCAGCTTTTTATCTGACCTTCAATTCTGAATGATAGCTTTGCTGGGTAGAGTAATCTTGGTTGTAGGTTCTAGCTATTCATCACTTTGAATATTTCTTGCCACTCCCATCTGGCCTGCATAGTTTCTGTTGAGAAATCAGCTGACAATCGTATGGGTGCTCCCTTATAGGTAACTAACTGTTTTTCTCTTGCTGCTTTTAAGATTCTCTCTTTGTCTTGTGCCCTTGGCATTTTAATTATGATGTGTCTTGGTGTGGTCCTCTTTGGATTCCTTTTGTTTGGGGTTGTGTGTGCCTCCTGGACTTGTAAGTCTATTTCTTTCACCAGGTGGGGGAAGTTTTCTGTCATTATTTCTTCAAATAGGTTTTCAGTATCTTGCTCTCTCTCTTCTTCTCGCACCCCCATAATTCTGATGTTGGTACGCTTGAAGTTGTCCCAGAGGCTCCTTACACTATCTTCATATTTTTGGATTCTTTTTTCTTTTCCGGTTGGGTGTTTTTTGCTTCTTTGTATTTCAAATCTTTGACTTGATTCTTGTGATCCTCTAGTCTGCTGTTGGATCTCTGTATATTATTTTTTACTTCAGTCAGTGTATGCTTAATTTCTAGTTGGTCCTTTTTCATATCCTCGAGGGTCTTGCTAAATTTATTGGCCTTTTCTAGAAAATTCTTGAAAAACCTTACAACTGTGCTTTTGAACTCTATATCCAGTAGTTTGCTTTCCTCCATTTCTGTCATTTGTGACCTGTTTTTTTGTCTCCGCATTTGGCTTCTTCCCTGAGTTGATAGAATGGCTTTGTGTGCTAGGTGTCCTATAGGGCCCAGTGGCTCAGCCTTCCCATTTACCTGAAGTGGGCACTCTTGGTGCACCCCTTTGTGGGCTATGTGCACAGTCTTGTTGTAGTTAAGCCTTGATTGTTATTGGTATCACTGGGAGGAATTGACCTCCAGGTCAATTGGCTGTGAGGATCAGCTGTGTCTATGATGGGAGAACTTCTGTGCTGGAGACACCCTTATGAGGCAAGACTTGCTTCAGTGGGCTTTGGTGCTCACTGAGTCTGCCCCCTGAGTGTGTCCCTTATGGATCTGAGGAGTTGTAATCTGGATGTTCCTACTCTGACCCCTGGGTACAGTGGCTCTTGGATCTCCAAGGAGGTGCTAATTTAGCCTCTGCCTGAGGCCACCCAGCAGGAGCTATGGAGAGATCTGCAGATTTCTTTGTTTGGGTTTTGGAGGTGCCCAGATGAGGCCCAGCTGTGAAGCAATACAAGCTGCTGTGGGGCCTTGGGCCTTCTTTTGGATGTTCTGGGTCTCACTGACTCAGCTGCAGTTTGTTAGGTAAGTTTAGATTTCAAAGGACCCGGCTATTCATATGCAAAAGTCTCTGTGCACAGTTTGGATGGGGCGGAGTCTCAGGGTGGAGCAAACAGCAATGGCTTCCAGTCAGCCCTGCCCGGGTTTCAATGTCCCTTGGTAATTGCTGCAAGCACCTCTGAGAGAAAGCCGCCCTCGAGTTCTGTCCACTTCCAGACAGTCCAGTTTCTCCCTGTATGAATCTGGGTCCCCAGAGTCTCGCCCGGAACTGGAGTTCAGAGCAGTTCGGGAGCTTGTGTCTCCCTGTGGATTGAAAAAGACAGCCGCGTACTCAGTTGCCGGCCCTCTCTGCACGCGCGCCTCTGTACCTCTGTCTTTACTTCCATAGGTCCTGTGAGTCTCAGTGTGCTTTTCTCTTTCCTTCTAGTTTTAGAATTTCCACTCAGCCAGCTTTCCTGTGGTTCTGGATGATGTCCGTTTTGTCTTTTAGATGTAGTTTTGAAGTTGCTGTGCGAGGCAGCAAATTCAGGTGTTTACCTATGTTGCCATCTTGGTTTCTCTCTCATGTCATTTATTTATTGAACACTTACTATATGCCAGACACTGCATTAGAAGCTGGGGATATAATAGTGAACAAAACTGACAATAAAAAACTCTGCCTCTCTGCAGTTTACATTTCTAGTTGAAGAGACAATGAGAAAGATAAATAGCAAAATATAATCCATGACATGTGCTAAAGCCAAAAATGTGGATATGGTGGTTAAAATTGTACATAGGATGGCTAAAATGGGTGACTTTTGAGTTAAATTTTTTTTATTGTTTGAAGTATTACAAATAGTAGTATGTATGTCTCCTTCCCCCCCAGCCCCCCAGTTGACCTTCTCCCGGCCTCCCCTACCCCCAGCACATTCCCTCACCCCTCCCAGTGTCTTGTTTCCATTGGTTATGCTTATATGCATGCATACAAGTCCTTCGGTTGATCTCCTACCCGCCCCCCAACATTCCCCAGTCTTCCTGCTATAATTTGACAGTCTGTTCGATGTTTCTCTGCATCTGTATCTATCTTTTTTGTTCATCAGGTTATAATGTTCCTTATTATTCATAAACTAGTAGCCCGTTTGCACGAAGATTCGTGCAATAGACCTTCATTCACCTGGCTGCCTGCACCAGTTTTCTGCCGGCACCGGGGACCCAGGCCTTGGCTGTGGCCACCGCCTTCTGCCTTCTTTCAGGGTCCCGGCTTGGCCCTGGGCGGTGGCCTTGGGCTCGGCTGCACCCAGCGTCCCTGCAACCCGATCGCAGGAGCAAGCCGACCTGGGGGGTCGGCTTGCTCCTGCGATCGGAGCAGGCACCCGGCTGGCGCCCAAGGCCCGGAAAGCCCCGGGCGGCTTTCCGGGCCTTGGGCTCCACCGCACCCCAGCGTCCCTGCAACGGTTTCCTGGTGGGCGTGGTTGGTGGGCGTGGCTTGGTTGGTGGGCGTGGCTTTGGCGTAGCGAAGGTGCGGTCAATTTGCATATTTGTCTATTATAAGGTAAGATAAGTGAGATCATGTGGTATTTTTCTTTCACTGCCTGGCTTATTTCACTTAGCATAATGCTCTTCATTTCCATCTATCCTGCTGCAAATAGTAAGAATTCCTTTTTTTTTATAGCAGAGTAGTATTTCATTGTGTAGATGTACCATAGTTTTCTAATCCACTCATCTGCTGATGGGCATTTAGGCTGTTTCCAAATCTTAGCTATTGTAAATTGTGCTGCTATGAACATAGGGGTGCATATATCCTTTCTGATTGGTGTTTCTGTTTTCTTTGGATATATTCCTAGAAGTGGTCAAATAGCAGTTCCATTTTTAAATTTTTGAGGAAACGCCATACTGTTTTCTACAATGGCTGCACCAGTCTGCATTCCCACCAGCAGTGAAGAAGGGTTCCTTTTTCTCTGCATCCTCTCTAGCACTTGTCATTTGTTGATTTGTTGATGATAGCCATTCTGACAGGTGTGAGGTGGTACCTCATTGTTGTTTTGATTTGCATCTCTCGGATGATTAGTGACTTTGAGCATGTTTTCATATGTCTCTTGGCTTTCTGAATGTCCTTCTTTGAAAAGTGTCTATTTAGGTCCTTTGTCCATTTTTTTATTGAATTGTTTATCTTCCTTTTGTTAAGTTGTATGAGTTTCCTGTAAATTTTGGAAATTAAACCCTTATCAGAGATAACATTGGCAAATATGTTCTCCCATGCAGTGGGCTTTCTTGTTGTTTTGTTGATGGTTTCTTTTGCTGTTCAGAAACTTTTTATTTTGATGTAGTCTCATTTGTTTATTTTCTCCTTAGTCTCTCTTGCCCTAGGATCTGTGTCTGTAAAGATATTGCTACGACATATGTCTGCAATTTTGCTCCCTATGGAGTCTCGTAGGATTTTTATGGTTTCCCGTCTTACATTCAAGTCCTTTATCCATTTTGAGTTTGTTTTTGTATATGGTGTAAGTTGGTGATCTTGTTTCATTTTTTTCATGTATCTGACCAAATTTCCCAGCACCATTTATTAAAGAGGCTGTTTTGGCTCCATTGTATGCTCTTGCCTCCTTTGTCAAATATTGAGTATAATGGCTTGGGTCAATTTCTGGGTCCTCTATTCTGTTCTGTTGGTCTATATGTCTGTTCTTGTGCCAGTACCAGGAAGTTTTGAGAACCGTGGCTTGGTAATATAGTTTGATGTCTGGTATTGTGATCCCTCCAACTTTGTTCTTCTTTCTCAGGATAGCTGTGGCTATTCGGGGTCTTTTTTTAATTCCAGATGAATTTTTGGAGAGTTTGTTCTAGATCTTTGAAATACGCCATTGGTATTTTAATAGGTATTGCATTGAATCTATAGAATGCTTTAGGTAGAGAGGGGGACGCTGAGCCTCAGGAGCTGTGGAGGTGCGGAGATCCGTGAGCGCGGAAAGGGCGGGCGGCTGAATACGCGGCAGGCTTGCTCGCGGCGCGCGCGGAGAGGGAGGGCAGCAGACGCTGCGTGGCTGGCTTTCTCGTTTGGGAGAAAAGCAGGGCCGCCGACTGCACTGAAATCCAGCTGCGGTCGGGGAGAAACTGGGCTGTTTGGCAGCGGACGAGGCTTGAGAGCGGCCTTATCTCAGAGGCGCGCAGCCATTAATTCGGGCACGGAGGAACCGGCCCTCTTAGGGCTCGGACAGAAACCAAGTTTGTCTGTGCCACCCTGAGACTCCGCCCCATCCAAGCTGAGCACAGCCCTCCCAGTGACTGGATTTCTCATTCGGGAGAAAAACAAAGCCCCAGCTGGGGAGAAACTGGTCTGTTAGGCAGCGGGAGAGGATCGAAAGCTGCCTTCTCTCAGAGGCACGCAGCCATTAATTCGGGCACGGAGAAACCGCCCCTCTTAGGGCAGAGCAGACGGGAAAACAAAGCTTGTCTGCGCCACCCTGAGACTCCGCCCCATCCAAGCTGAACACAGAAGCTCTCCCAGCGGAGACACTGCTGATCCTCACAGCCAACTGGCTTGGAGATCAACTCCCGCCAGTGATACCAACAATCCCAACCACTCTGAACTCCAGTTTCTGGGGACACGCGGGGGACCCAGACGCCTACGGGAAGGACTCTCGGCCGATCGGCGAGTGAGAGTGACTTTTCTGTCGGTGTGGACGTCACCAGATTTCAACCACACTCATAAGGGACACATTCAAGAGGCAGACTCAGTGAGCACCAAAGCCCTACTGTGTCTCCAGCACAGCAATTCTTCCATTATATAGACAGCAGGCCCTCACAGCCAATTGGACCGGAGGTCAATTCCTCTCAGTGTACCAACAGCAATCAGGGCTTTTAACTTCACCAAGACTTTCCACACAGCCCACAAAGGGGAGTACCAAGAGCGACCACCTAGGGTGATTGGGGAAGCTGAGCTACCGGCCCCTATAGGTCACCGACCACACAAAGCCACTCCATCAACACAGGGAGGCAGCCAAAATGTGGAGACATCGGAGTATGTCACAAGTAGGAGAGATAGATGAAAGCAAACTAATGGACGACACAGTGTTCAGAACCATAGTTATAAGATTACTCAAGAATCTTCTAAAAACCGCTGAGGAACTTGAAGAGACCTTCAAGGACCTAAATGAGAATACTAAAAAAATGGAAAAGGACCAGTCAGAAATTATGCATACACTGTCTGAAATAAAGAATATACAGAGTAGACCACCGCACCTGAAGAGTCAAACCAAAGAGCTGAAATATGAGGAAGTAAAAAACACCCAACCAGAGAAGCAGAAAGAAAGAAGAATCCAAAAGTGTGAGGATAGCATAAGGAGCCTCCAGGATGGCTTTAAGCGTACCAATATCCGAATTTTTGGGGTGCCAGAAGAGAGAGAGCAAGATACTGAAAACCTATTTGAAGAAATAATGACAGAAAACTTCCCCCACCTGGTGAAAGAAATGGACTTACAAGTTCAGGAAGCGCACAGAACTCCAAACAAGAGGAATCCAAAGAGGACCACACCAAGACACATCATAATTAAAATGCCAAGGGCAAAAGACAAAGAGAGAACCTTACAAGCAGCAAGAGAAAAACAGTTAATTACCTACAAGGGAGCACCCATACGACTGTCAGCTGATTTCTCAACAGAAACCATGCAGGCCAGACGGGAATGGCAAGAAATATTCAAAGTGATGAATAGCAAGAACCTACAACCAAGACTACTCTACCCAGCAAAGCTATCATTCAGAATTGAAGGGCAGATAAAGAGCTTCACAGATAAGAAAAAGCTAAAGGAGTTCATCACCACCAAACCAGTATTATATGAAATGCTGAAAGGTATTCTTTAAAAAGAAGAAAAAAGTAAAGATAAAAATTATGAACAACAAACATCTATCAACAAGTGATTCTAAAAATCAAGTGAATTAAAAATCTGAGGAACAGAATAAACTGGTGAACATAATAGAATCAGAGGCATAGAATGGGAGTGGATTGATAATTCTCAGGGGGAAAGGGGTGTCTGTGTGGGGGGTATGGGAAGAGACTGGACAAAAATCATACACCTATGGATAAGGACAACGGGGGGGAGGGAACCAGGTGATGGGGAGATATGGGGGGAAAAAGGAGAAACAACTGTAATAATCTAAACAATAAAGATTTATTTAAAAAAAAAAAAGAATGCTTTAGGTAGTATGGACATTTTAATGATGTTGAGTCTACCAATCCATGAACATGATATGTTCTTCCGTTTGTTTCTATCTTCCTCTGTCTCTTTTTTCAATGTCCTGTAGTTTTCCGAGTACAGGTCTTTTATGTCCTTGGTTAAGTTTATTCCTAGGTACCTTAACTTTTTTGGTGCAATGGTAAATGGGATTGGTTTTTTTTCCATTTCTCTTCCTGTGAGTTCATTATGGGTATATAAAAAGGCTGTAGATTTCTGGGCATTAATTTTATATCCTGCTACACTGCCAAATTCATTTATTAGGTCTAGTAATTTTTTGATGGAGTCTTTGGGGTTTTCTATGTATAGTATCATGTCATCTGTGAATAAGGACAGTTTTACTTCTTCTTTTCCAATTTGGATGCCTTTTATTTCTTCTTGTCTGATCGCTTTGGCTAGTACTTCTAATACTATGTCGAACAGGAGTGGTGAAATTGGCATCTTTGTCTTGTTCCTATTCTTATGGGAAATGAGTTTAGTTCTTGCCCATTGAGTATGATGTTGGCTATAGATTTGTCATAATGGGCTTTTATTATGTTGAGGTATGATCCCTCTATTCTGACTTTGCTGAGAGTTTTTATCAATAAAGGGTGTTGGGTTTTGTCAAATGCTTTTTCTGCATCAATTGATTGATTATGTGATTTTTGTCTCTCAGTTTGTTTATGTGGTGTATCACATTTATTGATTTGTGGATATTGTACCATCCCTGCATCCCTGGAATAAATCCCACTTGGTCATGGTGTATGATCTTTCTAATGTATTGCTGAATCCAATTAGCTAGAATTTTGTTGAGGATTTTAGCATCTATGTTCATCAAGGATATTGGCCTGTAGTTCTCTTTTTTTGTGGTGTCTTTATCTGGTTGTGGAATTAGGGTAATGCTGGCTTCATAGAAAGAGCTTGGAAGTGTGCCTTCCTCTTGAATTTTTTGGAATAGTCTGAGGAGGATAAGTTTTAGTTCTTCTTTGAATGCTTGGTAGAACTCCCCTGTAAAGCTGTCCGGACCAGGTCAGCTTGTTTGCTGGAAGATTTTTGATTGCTGTTTCAATTTCTTCAGTAGTAATCGGTCTATTCAGGTTTTTTGATTCTTTTTGGTTGAGTTTTGGGAGCTTGTATTTTTCTAGGAATATGTCCATTTCCTCCAGGTTGTCCATTTTGTTGGAATAGAGTTGTTTATAGTATTTTTTCATAATCGTTTGTATTTCTGTGGGATCGGTTGTTATTTCACCTTTTTCATTTCTGATTTTGTTTATTTGGGTCCTCTCTCTTTGCTTCTTGGTGAGCCTGGCTAGAGGTTCATCAATTTTGTTTATCCTTTCAAAGAACCAGATCTTGGTTTTGTTGATCTTTTTTGTTGTTGTTGTTGGTCTCTATGTCATTTATCTCTGCTCTGATCTTTATTATTTCCTTCCTTATGCTTATGCTGGGCTTTTCTTGTTGCTTTTCTAATTCTTTGAGTTGTAAGGTTAGGTAATTTATTACCATGGTTTCTTGTTTTTTGAGGTAGGCCTGTAGAGCTGTGAACTTCCCTCTCAATACTGCTTTCGCTGTGTCCTATAGATTTTGGATTGTTGTGTTTTCATTGTCATTTGTTGCCATGATGCTTTTTATTTCTTCTTTGATCTCTCTGGTAACCCAGTCATTGTTTAATAGCATGGTATTTAGCCTACAGGTTTTTTATTTTTTAAATTGTTTTTATCGTAGTTGATTTCTAGTTTTATGCCATTGTGATCTGAGAAGATATATGATATGATTTCTATCTTGAATTTGAAGAGACTTTGTCTGTGTCCCAATATATGGTCTATCTTTGAAAATGACCAATGTGCATTTGAGAAGAATGTATATTCTGTAGCTTTGGGGTTAAATGTTCTGAAGATGTCAATTCCATCTGGTCTAGTGAGTCATTTAGGATTGATGTTTCTTTGCTGATTTTTTGTTTAGAGGATTTGTCCAATGGTGATTGTGGGGTATTAAAGTCTCCTACTATGATTGTATTGCTGTCAATCTCTTCCTTGATATCCTCCAGAAGTTTTTTTTTTTTTTTTTAATGTATTTGGGTGCTCCTGTATTGGGTGCGTATATGTTTACCAGAGTTATTTCTTCTTGTTGGATTTTTCCCTTTAGTATTATGAAGTGGCCTTCCTTATCTCTTGTTATGTCCTTCACTTTGAGATCTAACTTGTCAGATATAAGTATTGCTACCCCAGATTTTTTTTTTCATTTCCATTCGCCTGAAAAACCTTTTTCCATCCCTTCACCATCAGTCTGTGTGAATCCTTTTTTCTGAGGTGGGTTTCCTGTAGACAGCAGATACATAGATCATGTTTTCTTTTTTCTCCATTTATTTTTATTTATTTTTAAATTTTTTATTAAGGTATTATATGTGTACATATCTTACCATTGCCCCCCCTACTCCATTCCCATACATGCCCTCACCCCCCAGTGTTTTACGTCCATTGGTTATGCTTATATGCATGCATACAAGTCCTTTGGTTGATCTCTTATCTTCCCCACCTCTCCCTAAACTTCCCGCTGTAATTTGACAGTTTGTTTGATGCTTTACTGCCTCTGTATCTATCTTTTTGTTCATCAGTTTATAATGTTCTTTATTATCCACAAATGAATGAGATCATGTGGTATTTTTCTTTCATTGACTGGCTTATTTCACTTAGCATAATGCTCTCCAGTTCCATCCAGGTTGCTGCAAATGGTAAGAATTCCTTCTTTTTTTATAGCAGCATAGTATTCTATTGTGTTGATGTACCATAGTTTTCTGATCCAGTCATCTGCTGACGGGCACCTAGGCTGTTTCCAAATCTTAGCTATTGTAAATTGTGCTGCTATGAACATAGGGGTGCATATATCCTTTCTGATTGGTGTTTCCAGTTTCTTAGGATATATTCCTAGGAGTGGGATTACTGGGGCAAATGGGAGTTCCATTTTCAGTTTTTTAAGGAAACTCCATACTGTTCTCCACAGTGGCTGCACCAGTCTGCATTCCCACCAGCAGTGCACGAGGGTTCCTTTTTCTCTGCATCCTCGCCAGCACTTGTCATTTGGTGAGTTGTTGATGATAGCCATTCTGACAGGTGTGAGATGGTACCGCATTGTCATTTTGATTTGCATCTCTCGGATAATTAGTGACATTGAGCATGTTTTCATGTGTCTCTTGGCCTTCCTTCTGTCTTCTTTCGAAAAGATTCTATTTAGGTCCATTGCCCATTTTTTATTGAATCATTTATCTTCCTTTTATTAAGTTGTATAAGTTGCCTGTAGATGTTGGAGATTAAACCTTTATCAGTGACAACATTTGCAAATATGTTCTCCCATACAGTGGGATTTCTTGTTGTTTTGTTGATGGTTTCTTTTGCTGTGAAAAAGCTTTTTATTTTGATGTAGTCCCATTTGTTTATTTTCTCTTTAGCTTCCATTGCCCTAGGAGCAGTATCGGTGAAGAAGTTCTTTTGGCATATGTTTGAGATTTTGCTGCCTGTGGATTCCTCTAGTATTTTTATGGTTTCCCATCTTATGTTTAAGTCCTGTATCCATTTTGAGTTTATTTTTGTGTATGGTGTAAGTTGGTGGTCTAGTTTCATTTTTTTGCATGTATCTGTCCAATTTTCTCAACACCATTTGTTGAAGAGACTGTCTTAACTCCATTATATGTTCATGCCTCCTTTGTCAAATATTAATTGAGCATAGTGGTTTGGGTCAACATCTGGATTCTCTATTCTATTCCATTGGTCTATATGTCTGTTCTTGTGCCAGTACCAGACTGATTTGAGAACAGTGGCTTTGTAATACAGCTTGAAATCTGGTATTGAGATCCCACCTACTTTGTTTTTCTTTCTCAGGATTGCTGTGACTATTTGGGGTCTTTTTTTATTCCAGATGAATTTTTGGAGAGTTCTTTCTAGGTCTGTGAAATAGGCTGTTTGTATTTTAATGGGGAGTGCATTGAATCTATAGATTGCTTTGGGTAGTATGGACATTTTAATCATGTTGCTCTACCAATCCATGAACATGGTATGTTCCTAGTTAAGTTTATTCCTAGGTATCTTAACTTTTTTGGTGCAAATGTAAATGGGATTGCTTTTTTAGTCTCTTTCTGTAAGTTCACTATTGGTATATAGAAATGCCATAGATTTCTTGGCATTAATTTTGTATCCTGCTGCATTGCTGAATTCATTTATTAAGTCTATTAGTTTTTTGATGGAGTCTTTCAGGTTTTTTATGTACAATATCATGTCATCTGCAAATAAGGACAGCTTTACTTCTTTTCCAATTTGGATACCTTTTATTTCTTCTTCTTGTCTAATTGCAATGGCTAATACTTTCAGTACTATGTCAAACAGGAGTGGTGAGAGTGGTCATCCCTGTCTTGTTCCTATTCTTAGGGGAAATGGTTTTAGTTTTTGTCCATTGAGTATGATGTTAGCTGTGGGTTTATCATATATAGCTTTTATTATGGTGAGTTATGATCCTTCTATTCCCCCCTTGTTGAGAGTTTTTATCAAGAAAGGGTGTTGGATTTTGTCAAATGCTTTTTCTGCATCAGTTGATATGACTATGTGATTTTTATCTCTCAATTTGTTTATGTGTTGTATCACGTTTATTGATTTGCGGATATTGTACCATCCTTGCGTTCCTGGGATAAATTCTACTTGGTCATGGTGTATGATCTTTCTGATGTGCTGCTGGATCCAATTTGCTAGAATTTTGTTGAGGATTTTGGCATCTATGTTCATGAGGTATATTGGCCTCTAATTCTCTTTCATTGTGTTGTCTTTATCTGGTTTTGGTATTAGGGTGATGCTGGCTTCATAGAAGGAGCTTGGAAGTGTTCCTTCCTCTTGAATTTTTTTGTAATAGTCTGAGGAGGATAGGTTTTAGTTGTTCCTTGAATGTTTGGTAAAACTTTCCTGTGAAGCCATCTGGCCCTGGGCTTTTTTTTGCCAGAAGCTTTTTGATAACTGCTTCAAGTTCTTCCATAGTTACTGGCCTATTGAGCTGTTTAGATTCTTCCTGATTGAGTTTTGGAAGGTTATATTTTTCTAGGAATATATCCATTTCCTCCAGATTGTCCATTTTGTTGGAATAGAGTTGTTCATAGTATTTTTTAACAATCCTTTGAATTTCGGTGGGGTCTGTTGTTATTTCACCTCTTTCATTTCTGATTTTGTTTATTTGGGTCCTCTCTCTTTGCTTCTTGGTGAGCCTGGCTAGAGGTTCATCAATCTTGTTTATCCTTTCAAAGAACCAGCTCTTGGTTTTGCTGATCTTTTGTATTGTTTCTTTGGTCTCTATGTCATTTATCTCCGCTCTGATCTTTATTATTTCCTTCTTTCTACTTACGCTGGTCTTTTCTTGTTGCTCTCTTTCTAACTTTTTGAGTTGTAGGGTTAGGTAATTTATTACCATTGTTTCTTGTTTTTTGAAGTAGGCTTGTAGAGCTATGAACTTCCCTCTCAAGACTACTTTCGCTGTGTCCCATAGATTTTGGATTGTTGTGTTTTCATTGTCATTTGTTGCCATGATGCTTTTTATTTCTTCTTTGATCTCTCTGGTGACCCAGTCATTGTTTAATAGCATGCTGTTTAGACTCCATGTGTTTGATTTCTTTGGATTGTTTTTATTGTAGTTGATTTCCAGTTTTATGCCATTGTGATCTGAGAAGAAGCTTGATATGATTTTTATCTTCTTGAATTTGAAGAGACTTTGTGTATGACCCAACATATGGTCTATCTTTGAAAATGACCCATGTGCACTTGAGAAGAATGTATATTCCAGTGATTGCGATCCTATGACACGCGTGTCAGCACTGACACGTGTAGCCATTTCTGATGACACGCGGCCGCATGCTGAGGATGAAACATTTGCTGCTCCTGAGGATGAAAGATTTGCGACTAGAGTCTTGGAGTTAGAGTCTATTAGACACTCTTTGCTGGAGGTCTGTAGACCAAAACAACAGAAATCCGGCACAGAGCGTCTAGTTCTGGGACTTCCGGTTAAGCCGGGATCTGTGCCCTCACTTCCGCCGGCAGAGCAGGGAGCAGCGGAATGCAGCGGGGGATGCATCTCTGGGGGCCCTGCCATTACCAGTAACCAAATAACAATTAACCACAGCAACCATTATCTACTGTTCTGGGGTGTCATGGATTTCTAATATATCATTACTGAGATAAGTGAAGGGGAGGCTGGGAGAGGCGAGGGTTTCTGGGGTGCTATAGGTGCTGTTTCCCGCCATTAGAAATAGCAGCAACCATTTTAATTCACATAAGGAACACCATCTTGCTCCATAGTGCAGACTCCATTTCACCACTATTACTGTTGTGCATCCTTATTAACCCCTATTTCTGCTTATTAACCCTGCCCTTTCCTAAAAGACAGTTATATGCACCATTTTGTGGTTAGTTAGGCTAGTTAACCCCTAATTGCCTGCAGGCCTAACAAGCTATCTATAATTCTATCTTCTGTCACTGCCCCTGATGGAGAACCCAAAAAATAAAAAACTAAGGTTAAGTAAAGGAAGTGGTAGTAGTAGTGGCCGACCCTTTCAAGAGACATGGACTGAGATGTATGGCTTTATAGAAAAAAATGGCAGATCATTTTGCGTTCTATGTACTGAAACGGTAGTAAGCAGAACATGGAATATAAATAGACATTTTGAAACTAATCATTCCCAGTTCTTGGAAAAAAGTGAGGATGAAAGGAAGGAATACATTTCCAGGCAGCTACACCTTTATAAGAGCCAATCTAATTCCATCCTTAAATTTATGAAAGGCTCTACAAATTTAACATCTGCAAGTTTGAGCATTGCTCACTCTATAGCTCAGCATGGAAAAGCGCTCAGTGAGGGAGAATTTATTAAAGAAACTCTCCTAAGATGTGCACCAGTTCTATTTCACGATATGCAGAATAAAGATGCAATTATTAAGAGAATATCTGAGTTACCACTCAGTAGAAATATCATAAAAGAACGAATAATGAGACTGAACACAAACGTACAATATCAATTAAAGAGAGACATAAGGAAGTGTAAATATTTTTTGATCTCTCTTGATGAAACTTCTGATGATGTCACATCACATGCTCACTTGGCCATTATTGGTCGATATTCTGATGGTCTCACAATGAGAGAAGAGTTGATAAAGTTAGTATCAGTGTCAACAAGTAAATCAGGAAGCGAAATATGTAATGTTGTTATACAAACATTTCGTGACCTAAGCATTGATATCTCTAAAATTGTGTCAGTGACAACAGATGGGGCACCAAATATGGTGGGGGAAAAAGTCGGATTTGTCAAATTGTTTACAGAAGCTATTGGACATCCGATTGTGCCTTTTCATTGTATTATCCATCAGGAGGCTTTATGTGCCAAGGCAGGATTCACCGATTTAAACGACTTAATGTCAGTTGTTACAAAAATAGTTAATTTAGTAGCTGCTCGCCCCCTTCATAAGCGAGAATTTTCGGCACTTTTACTGGAGGTTGATTCCACCTACAGTGGACTGCTGATGTACAATAATGTAAGATGGCTGAGCCGAGGCAAAGTTCTTGAGCACTTTGTGGAGTGCTTTGAAGAAATTAAGGTATTTCTTGATGATAAGGATCTGGGAAACTTTCCTCAGCTTAACGATGATAAGTGGGTCAACACCCTGATGTTTTTTACAGATCTCTATGTTCATATTAATGAACTGAACTTAAAGTTACAAGGTTTTGGCAAAAGTATTGACGTTATGTTTGGATACATAAAAGCTTTTGAAAGTAAAGTTAAAATTTTCAAGCGAGATGTAGAAACTAAAACTTACAAGTATTTTCCTCGAGTAACAAAGTATTTTGAGAAGGCCAGTGCAGCTGTACAAAATGAAATGGAACCCTTGCATATGAAGTACCAGCATGTTTTAGACTCGTTGCTTGACCAGTTTAGTGATAGATTTAGTCAATTTAGGAGTCTAGAACAGACCATGAAAATAATTAAGTATCCTGATGTAGTAGTCTACAGTAGTTTGGAATTAAATGGTTTCCAATGGATGCAAATTGATGATTTGGAGATGCAACTTGCAGAATTTCAAGACAGTATCTGGGCTCAGGTGTTTGTCGACTTGAGGTCAAAGCTTGAGAATCTGGAAAGGTGCCGCTTGGAAAATCAAGAGGAGTGCCACTACGAACAGGAAATTTGGAGTGCCTAGAACCAACTACCAGACACTTTTAGCACTCTGAAAAATATAGCAATGGCTTTACTCACAATTTTTCCCTCTACATACTTTTGTGAGGCCTTATTCTCAGCGTTAAATAATATCAAAACCAACAAAAGATTGACAGATGAAGTTAGTAGCGCTTGCTTGGGCCTGAAGTGTACAAAATACCAACATTCAATTGAAGATTTAGCCAATGAAATTCAGCAACAAAAAAGTCACTAATAGGCAGGTTAGTTAAAGAATTCCCCCTCCCCCTCACTTATCTTAGTTCACGGCACCCCACACAAGCTAAATAATATCAAGACCAACAAAAGAAACCGACTGACGGATGAACAAAGAAGTAACTAAGCAGGTAAGTTAAATATTTGGTTTTTGGTTTGTTAAATACAATTATATATAACAATTATACATTTATGTTATTTAAACTATAAATATCGCCAAATAATGTTTTTTTCCTCAAAGTGACACACTACCCGAGTTATGCTCAGTTTTTTGGTGAAGTTTGACACACCAAGCTCAAAAGGTTGCCCATCACTGGTATATTCTGTGGCTTTGGAGTGAAATGTTCTGAAGATGTCAATTCCATCTGGTCTAGTGAGTCATTTAGAATTGATATTTCTTTGCTGATTTTTTGTTTAGAGGATTTGTCCAATGGTGATCGTGGGTATTAAAGTCTCCTACTATGATTGCATTGCTGTCAATCTCTCCCTTGATATCCTCCAGGAGGTTTTTTTTTTTTTTTTATGTATTTGGGTGCTCCTGTATTGGGTGCGTATATGTTTACCAGAGTTATATCTTCTTGTTGGATTGCTCCCTTTAGTATTATGAAGTGGCCTTCCTTATCTCTTGTTATGTCCTTCACTTTGAGATCTAATTTGTCAGATACAAGTATTGCTACCCCAGCTTTTTTTTCATTTCCATTCGCCTGAAAAACCTTTTTCCATCCCTTCACCCTCAGTCTGTGTGCGTCTTTTTTTCTGAGGTGGGTTTCTTGTAGACAGCTGATATATGGGTCTTGTTTTCTTATCCAATCCGTTACCCTATGTCTTTTGATTGGGGCATTTAATCCATTTACATTTAAAGTTATTATTGATAGGTACTTATTTGTCGCCATTTTTATTCTTTACCCCTGTGTTCCTTCTTCGCTTCTTTTTTTTTACGGCAGACCCTTTAGCATTTCTTGCATTGCTGGTTTGGTGGTAATAAATTCCCTTAGTCCTTTTTTGTCTGTGAAGCTCCTGATTTCACCTTCAATTTTTATTCTGTCCTTTTTTTTTTTTTTTTAATATATTTTATTGATTTTTAACAGAGAGGAAGGGAGAGGGATAGAGAGCCAGAAACATCGATGAGAGAGAAACATCGATCAGCTGCCTCCTGCACACCCCCCCACTGGGGATGTGCCCGCAACCAAGGTACATGCCCTTGACCGGAATCGAACCTGGGACCGTTGAGTCCGCAGGCTGACGCTCTATCCACTGAGCCAAACCGGTTTCGGCTCACCTTCAATTTTGATTGATAGCCTTGCTGAGTACAGTATTCTTGGATTCAGACCCTTCCTTTGCATGACTTTGTATATTTCATTCCATTCCCTTCTGGCCTGATGAGTTTCTGTTGAGAAATCAGTTGCTAGTCTGATGAGGGTTCCTTTGTATGTAATTTTCTGTCTCTCTCTGGCCACTTTTAAATTTTTACTTTGTCATTGGTGTTTACCAATTTAATTATAATGTGCCTTGCCGTCAGTCTTTTGGGGTTCATTTTGTTTGGGACTCTGTGAGCTTCTTGGATTTGTGTGGGTTTTTTCTTCCCTATATCAGGGAAGTTTTCTGTCATTTCTTCAAGCAGGTTTTCTATTCCTTGCTCAGTTTCCTCTCCTTCTGGAAGCCCTATTATGCGGATGTTGTTTTGTTTGTGTTGTCCCAAAGTTTCCTTAGGCTCTCCTCCTGTTTTTTAAGTTTTTTTTACTAGATGCTGCTTTGCTTGGGTATTTTTTTCTACCTTGTCTTCTAGCTCACTGATGCGGTCCTCCACTTCTTCTAGTCTACTGTTGATGCTTTCTATTGAGTTCTTTATTGCAGTGATGTCATTTTTCATTTCTTCTTGGTTCTTCTTCATTTCCTCCTATTTCTTACACATATTGTTGAATTCGTCTTCCACCTTTTTCAGCAACCTTATGACCATTTCTCTGAGTTCTTTCTCTGACATATTCCTTCCTCCATTTTGTTTACTTCCTTTTTTGGTGATGCCTCCTTTTCTTTCATATGTGGGCTGTTTCTTTGTTTCCCCATGATCTCTCTTCTCTGGGTATCTGGTTATGTAGCTCTCTCTGTCCTGCATTGATTTAAAGGCACAAAATACAACACAACAAGGCACAACACACAAGGCACTGAACACCAATGTATTCATAATACTAATAACCCCAAATAAAGGTGGCCACCAGAGAAAAGAGAATTAGGGGATAAGAAGAAGAAAAAAAAAAGGACTGCAAAAATGATATTGAGAAAAGGAAAAAAAAAAGTAAGAGAGAAAAGAAAGAGAATAAAAAAGAGGGGGGGGGAACTATTTATATGGGAAGAAAACTCCAATAAAACAACCACTAATCCCAAAAAATGCAAACAACAAACACCCAGAGATGAATGCAAACTACAAACAACAACCAATAACAAGCGAGGAGAGGAAAAACAGAAGCAAAAAACAAAAACAAAAAGAGTAACAATCTCACCAATAAGCACAACAATAACCAATCTAATCAGCATTTAAGCAAACAACAACAATAGGACAGAGAGAAAGCAAGACAAAATAAAGAAAAAAACCTAGAACGAAAAACCAAAACAGAACAAAAAAACAATAATAATAACAACAAAAACCCCATACAAACAAAAAAATGGCAGAGAGAAAAAAAATTTCGATAGTGAAGAAAGAGAAGAGAGAGGTGTGTATGGACTTAGAGCAGGGGATCAGGAAGTAGATATATAAATAGGGTGAATTTTTAACAGGGGGTAAAAAGAAGGAATAGGGAAAATCTAAAGCGGAAATAGGGTAAGAGAAACAGGACAACAAAAGGGGAAAAGTGAGGTAGAGAGTGTTGGCATAAAGGTAAACTTGAGATAGAATAAAATGATGCTAAAGGAAAAATTAAAATAAAATGTAGAACACTAATCCCAAAATAAAATAAAATAAAGAGAAAATAAAATGACACTTTTTTTTAAAAAAAAGGTAAAATAGCAGTAGTGATAATACTGATTAAAAATAAAAATATAATAAAAAGGTAAAATAAAGTGAGGAAAAACGATAAAAATTTAGTTTCTTTAATAAAAGATGAAAAAGTAAAAATGTACAGTAGTGAAGGTCATTCACTTCCTCTGCTGGTTTGTTTGGTACACCTGTTTCCTGTCTGGTAGTCAGGACAGTATTAAAGTTCCCTGTGTCCCACTGCTCCTCTGTGTTGTAAACCATAGTCCTGATTTTCGAGCAGGCAGTATTTCTTTTTTTTTGAATTTAATAAATCTTTATTGTTCAGATTATTACAATTGTTCCTCTTTTTTTCCCTCATAGTTCCCCTCCACCAGGTACCTACCCCACCCTCTATCCTTACCTCCCCTCCACTGTCCTCATCCATAGGTGTACGCTTTTTGTCCAGTCTCTTCCCACACCCCCCACTCTCCTTTTGCCCCAAGAATTGTCAGTCCACTCCCTTTCTATGCCCCTGATTCTATTATATTCACCAGTTAATACTGTTCATCAGATTTTTTATTCCCTTGGGTTTTAGATTCACTTGTTGATAGATATGTATTTTTTATTTTGTTGTTCATAATTTTTATCTTTTTTATTTTATTTTTTCTTCTTCCTCTTCTTAAAGAATACCTTTCAGCCTTTCATATAATTCTGGTTTGTGGGTATTGAATTCCTTTAGCTTTTTCTTATCTGTGAAGCTCTTTATCTGACCTTCAATTCTGAATGATAGCTTTGCTGGATAGAGTAATCTTGGTTGTAGGTTCTGGCTATTCATCACTTTGAATATTTCTTGCCACTCCCTTCTGGCCTGCATAGTTTCTATTGAGAAATTAGCTGACAATCATATGGGTGCTCCCTTGTAGGTAACTAATTGTTTTTCTCTTGCTGCTTTTAATATTCTCTCTTTGTCTTTTGCTCTTGGCATTTTAATTATGATGTGTCTTGGTGTGGTCCTCTTTGGATTCCTTTTGTTTGGGGTTGTGTGTGCCTCCTGGACTTGTAAGTCTATTTCTTTCACCAGGTGGGGTAAGTTTTCGGTCACTATTTCTTCAAATAGGTTTTCAGCGTCTTGCTCTCTCTCTTCTTCTGGGACCCCCCCATAATTCTGATGTTGGTATGCTTGAAGTTGTCCCAGAGACTTCTTACACTATCTTCAACTTTTTGGATTCTTTTTTCTTTTTGTTTTTCTGGTTGAGTGTTTTTTGCTTCTTTGTATTTCAAATCTTTGACTTGGTTCTTGCAATCATCTAGTCTGCTTTTAGGTCTCCGTATAATATTTTTTATTTCAGTCAGTATGTGCTTAATTTCTAGTTGATCCATTTTGATATCCTTGAGGGTCTCATTAAATTTATCGGCCTTTTCTAGGAAATTCTTGAAAAAACCTTATAACCGTGGTTTTGAACTCTATATCCAGTCATTTACTTTCCTCCATTTCCTTCATTTGTGACCTGCCTCTTTGTCTCCACATTTTGGCTGCTTTCCTGAGTTGATGGAGTGGCTTTGTGTGCTAGGTGTCCTAGCAGGGCCCAGTGGCTCAGCCTCCCCACTTACCTGAGGTGGACACTCTTGATGTGCCCCTTTGTGGGCTGTGTGTGCAGTCTTATTGTAGTTAAGCCTAGATTGTTGTTAGTATCACTGGGGGAGTTGACCTCCAGGCCAATTGGCTGTGAGGATCAGCTGTTTCTCCACTGGGAGAGCTTCTGTGCTCAGCTTGGATGGGACGGAGTCTCAGGGCTGAGCAGACAGCCTTGGTTTCCCGTCAGCCCCACCCTACGAGGCCCCTGTGTCTCAGTGTCCTGCGGCAATAGCTGCACGCACCTCTGAGAGAAGGCTGCCCTGAGTTTCGCCCGCTGCCAGACAGTCCAGTTTCTCCTTGAATGAGTCTGGGTACTCAAAATCTCACCCGGAACTCGATTTCAGTGCAGTCAGGAGGTTTTGTTTCCCTCCCGAACAAGAAAGTTAGCCGCGTGCTTGCTGCCCACCCTCTCCGAGCGCCATGAGTAAGCCAGCCGCATATTCAGCCACCCGCCCTTTCCTCGCGCGCGGGTCTCTGCACCTGTCTTCCACAGTTCCTCTGGGTCTCAGTGTCCTTTTATCTTTCCTTCTAGTTGTAGAATTTCCACTCAGCCAGCTTTCCGGTGGTTCTGGACGATGTCCACTCTATCTTCCAGTTGCAGTTTTGAAATTGTTGTGTGAGGCGGCAGTATAGGTGTTTACCTATGCCGCCATCTTGGTTTCTCAGGCAGTATTTCTTTGTTTCTTATACTCCTCTATTTGTGTTTACACAAGAGTCAATTTTTGATTCAACCCCTGGGTGGCATTGTTTCTGGATTGACCTCCAGAGCTATAAGTCGTTGCTAGCCAGTATTTCGATTTTGTTTTCCCTGTCACACTTAATACTGGTTTGGGAGTATGGACTGTCCCAGAGCAGGTTCTCTGAGCGTTACTCCCTGCTCTGATCCCCAAGTTCCACAAAAACAACTTTCCCCTGCAGTCTCTGAGGGTGTCCCCAATTGGGTGATCCTATGAACTGGGCTTAGTAATCAAAAGCAAGGATTTAAAGAGAGAAAAAAAAAAGAGCCAGAGTAAGTGCACAAATTTGCGACTTTTACCCTCTGGCACTGTGCGCATCTCTTTTAAAGTCTCTGTGCACGTCTTCTCCCCCCCCTCTGTGGCACTAAGCAGCCAACACACTGTTAAAATTTCAGGCTGCCTTTTTGCACCCAGTCCAGCTATGGGTTGCTTTTAAGAGTTCTCTTCTGGCTGAAACCGGTTTGGCTCAATGGATAGAGCATCGGTTTGCGGACTGAAAGGTCCCAGGTTCGATTCTGGTCAAGGGCATGTACATTGGCTGCGGGCACATCCCTGGTAGGGGGTGTGCAGGAGGCAGCTGGTCGATGATTCTCTCTCATCGATGTTTCTAGCTCTCTATCCCTCTCCCTTCCTCTCTGTAAAAAATCAATAAAATATATTTTAAAGAAAAAAAGAGTTCTCTTCTGTCAGCAGCCCTGTGGATCCCCTTCCACATTCGTGAATCACACTAGCCCAAACGGCTGTGGATTTGTGGGGTGCAGACTTCTCCGGAACCATTAGCTCCCCGTTGTGTGCGTTTCTCTCTCCTGCCTGAATCACAGACCTCACCTTTTCCTAGCTTGGATCCAGTGTTCCTGGGTTCGCAGTTGTATCCTGGGTGTTGTTGTAGATTCCTGCGATGTATAGGCTTCCGATAACAGCCACTCTCCCCTTCAAGATGGCGCGGTCTCCGCACCAGAGCCAGTTGCTCTGGGAGAGATTTCAGCAGCAGTGGAGGCTGCCTGGTCAGGGGAACCCAGTCCAGCAATCCCCAACAGTCCCTTGGAGTATAGCTGTCCCTCCCCCAGAAATATACACTCCCCATGCGACCACACACACTTCTTTCGTTCTCTCACACACACACTATCCTGCAGTCTGGCTTCCTGTCAGCAGCTATCTTCCTAAAAATCCTGAGTTAAAATTTGAAGTAAATTTTATTATTCTGGTAGGACTATCATAAAAAGATATCACAGACTGAGTGGCTCAAATAGCAGACATTTATTTTCTCACAGTTCTGGAGGCTGGAATCCAAGATCAAGGTGCTGGTAGGGTTAGTTTCTGACGAGACCTCTCTTCCTGGCTTGTAAATGGCTCTGACACTAGTTGTGTATTTTGGGGCAAGTTATGTTACCTCTTTGAATCTTGGTTTCCTAATACGTAAAATTGGAATAATAAAGAACCTACATTGAAGAGCTATAGTGAGGATTAAATGATTTAAAACATAAAATGCATTAGACTAGTTTCTGGTCCATAGTAAGTGACATCTAATGTTAGCTCTTATTATTACAAATTAGTGGCCCGGTGCACGAATTTGTGCACATGGAAAGGAAATTAATTAGAAGATATATTTTAATATCGCTATTTGCCCTTTCTCTATAACAGTGTCAGCCAAATTCATGATCGACAGTGACAGATGGAAACACACGTGTGTGATTGGCGCCAGCAAGAGCTTTATATGTATCGCCCATGCATGAATCAACTTAGCCTTTTATATATATAGAATAAACTTGCTTAATTAGACTTGCTTTCTGATGTAGCTAAACTTTTTCCAGCCCAGGGAAGCACCCCAACTTCTCTTTCAGGTAATTGTCAGCAACACAGCAATAAATATCAACACAAAGCATATTTTTTATGTAGATCATGCAAGGAGAACAAAGGGTAAAATATTTAACTGCAGCAGTGTTTTTTTTTTAAATATATATTTTATTGATTTTTTTACAGAGAGAAAGGGAGAGGGAGAGAGAGCCAGAAACATTGATGAGAGAGAAACATCAATCAGCTGCCTCCTGCACACCCGCTACTGGGGATGTGCCTGCAACCAAGGTTCATGCCCTTGACTGGAATCGAACCTGGGACCCTTGAGTCCGCAGGCCAACACTCTATCCACTGAGCCAAACCAGTCAGGGCACTGCAGCAGTGTTTGACTATATTCTGCACAGTGAGAAAACCTGAAGTAATTTTCAAGGTCCACCATTTCTTACTACTTTTCAGTCGGGTCACGTTTCTAAACTTTCTAAATCTACGTTTTCTGGCTAATGAGAAGAAAATAGGAGTCCACTAAGTCTCCTATCTACCTACTCCAGGACTTCTGTGAGGATCAAATGAGATGAGGCACGGGGAAATGCTTCACAGACTTTTGGTTAAAGTGTGAAATGTTTCCACCTGGCTATAAAGCAAGTTGTGTTCCTGGGCTGAAGAAACTGCAAGGAGGCTAGTTGTCGCTAGGGAGAGGAAGCCAGGCATTGCTATGTGACGTCATTACCCGGACAGACACTTAGCATATTAGCCTTTTATATGTATATAGATATTTGCCTTTTTGCAACTATACACATTGTAAACTAGCCAATCTTTAGTAACTCTAAATGTGTAGGGTGCCCATTTCCTCTCCTATAATGTTCAGATGGGTTTGTCAGGCTTTCATAGATAGCATCACAGAGTCAGAGATAAAAGGCAAACTAAATTTTTATTTATTTATTTATTTATATTTTGGGGGGGAAAGAAAGGGGAGGGAGCCGGCCTTTGGCCCCCCTGGGGGACAAACTACATTTTTTAAAGTTCATTATGAAAAGACAAGAGCCATTTGATGGGACCACTTGGTTTGAATACCAGATCCACAAGGCCAGACATAGATTGAAAATTTGGGCTATAGAAAGCCAAAGGTTTGGAGTGAGACAGAGGCTAGTGGGAGGCTGGTTCCCACCACCATTTTCCTGGCTTCATAACTTCTTCACATTATCCTATATAATAAAAACCTAGGTGGCATAATGCCCTCGTGCAACGCCCTCGTGCGATGTCATCACAAGATGGCCGCCACAAGATGGCTGCCAAAAAGATGGCCACCACAAGATGGCTGCATGCACAGTGGAGGTGGGGGCTGACGGCCACTCTGCGCAGTGAGGCCTGGGGGTCCCACAGCTCTGTGTGGCGTGGAGGAGGCCAGTCCCGGCATCTCCACCACCTCATGCGGAGGAGGCGGGTCCTCGTGGAGGAGCTGGGTCATGGCAGGGGAGGGCAATCAGGCCTGCAGGGGAGGGCATTTGGGGGCTATCAGGCCAGCAGGGGAGGGCAGTTGGGGGTGATCAAGCCAGCAGGGGAGAGCAGTTGGGGGCCATCAGGCCAGCAGTGGAGGGCAGTTGTGGGCAATCAGGCCGGCAGGGGAGCAGTTGGGCAGCAATCAGACTGGCTGGGGAGTGGTTAGGGGGAAATCAGGCTGGCAGGCAGAAGCAGTTAGGGGCAATCAGGCCGACAGGCAGGCATGCGGTTAGGAGCCAGCAGTCCCAGATTGTGAGAGGGATGTCTGACTGCCCAAACAGGCAGTCGGACATCCCCTGAGGGGTTCCAGGTGGAGAGGGTGCAGGCCGGGTTGAGGGACACCCTCCCTCTGTGCATGAATTTTGTGCACCAGGCCTCTAGTTAAGTATAAAGGCAGCTAAGGCATCAACCAGTAGGTGTTTAATAGTTCTATGTGCTCTGGCTTCTGAGCCCAGGTTTTTGGGTATGGGAGATAATACATGAAGGTGGATAAAGTCTAGATGAACCAGGCTCCACAAGGAAAGTCTTCCTGGAGATGTGGCACCATGTTGGATGCATCAGTTTTGATGCTATGGTGTGAAGCCAAGTAGCCATGACTGGGGTTGAGGTTACCAAAACCTTCATCTTCCAGAAGAATCTATTTCCCTTCTTGAGGTGGTCAGTTATTTGAGTGTAGTATAGATAAACCAAAAATGAACTTTAAAACTACCTGGTGAACTCCCAGGAATTGTCAGACATTTTTAACATAAGGACCTGCTTAGTAATTTCTGACAGATGACGAAGTGACAAGATAATATGTTCATACTACCTGTCCAAGGTGCATCACCTAGAAGGCATTCTTTCACTTGTCATTTTCCTTATATGGACAATGCTAGGCACTGGAAATTGTGGCGTTACTGAGCATCCCATCAATAGATCTGGTCAGCAGGAGTGAGACATGGTCTCAAATGATGATTGCATTGAGGCCTCAGTAGTTGTTGTTTTTTAATATATATACATACTAGAGGCCCGGTGCACGAATATGTGCATGGGTGGGGTGCAGCAGGCCTGTCCCAATCATGGCTAATTGGGTCAGGCCAGCAAGGGGTGAGTTGGCAGGCCAGCCCCCCACCTGGTCGAACTCCCGGTCGAACTCCTGGTTGAGGGAACAATTTGCATATTAGGCTTTTATTATATAGGATATATATGTGTTTTGTGTTTTTCTTTTAATCCTCACCCAAGGATATCTTTCCATTGATTTTTTTGAGAGAGTGGAAGGGAGGGGGTGAGGCAGAGAGAGAGAGAAACATCAATGTGAGAGAGACACATCAGTTGGTTGCCTCCCACACATGTCCTGACTGGGCTGGGGATCAAGGCTGCAACTGAGGTACATGCTCTTGTCCAGAATCAAACCTGGGACCCTTCAGTCTGTGGGCCAATGCTCTATCCATTGAGCCAAACGGCTAGGGCTAAAATGTGTTTTTATTCATTTTTAGAGAGAGGAAGGGAGAGGGAGAGAGAGATAGAAGCATCAATGATGAGAGAGAATCATTAATCAGCTGCCTCGTGTACAACCCCACTAGGGATCAAGCACACAACCCAGGCATATGTCCTGACCGGGAATCGAACAGGTGACCTCTTGGTGCATGGGTTGACACTCAACCACTGAGCCACACTGGCTGGGCAAGGCCCCAGTAGTTTTGATAGAGTAACACTCATCCTTTTTTCTTACAGTGGAGTTAATGGGCAAAAACTGAAAATCCATGGCCCAGATCCAACTGACCTTTTCCCCTAACAGTATCAACAAATGGCATCATTGTTCTCTTGGTGGGTAGGGCTATCAGGTACCCTACCACTGTGAGAAGACCTACATAGTTCTAGATCACTGATGATTGCTTACCTCCTTTCAGTCCATGAAGGAAGGTATGTAATATAGTTTCTCTCAAATCTGGAGCTAAGAAGTAAAGTAGTCTCCAGAAGTTCCTGGTGAATTTCTCTGGGGGTGATGATAGCAGTATGCCAGGGTATGCTATCATGCTAATAAACAGGGCTTGGTACTCTGTTCCCTCTCTTGCCAGCTGCATGGGGAGTGTCATCTGGGGGGAATTAGAACTTTCAACCCTTGTCTCTACTTTTCCACCCCTACTCCTTCACTCATCTGGGTGATGGAAGACCAAGAAAATTGGGAGCCTCAGGGAATTTTGTTCCAATATTCCTCTCAACTAGTGGTTCTCAGGGGTAGAGCCAGATTCAGATATGGAGCATTTTTGGAGATTCACATATTCTAAGAACTATTGGAAATTGTATTCTATTGGAAGTGGCCAGGTTACAGTTAAATAGACTGAAGCTAGGCTCCATTAAAATGAATGGAGAGTGGCCCGGTGCTCGCTGCATACAGCGGGGATGCGGCCAGGCCGTTTTTGAGCTCCCCCCTCCCCCACACACACACCTTATGCGGCGACCTTATGAAAGCAGCAAGGGCGGCGCTGTACAAGTACGGTAGAAGAAAATCCAGTCACCAGGATTCGTGGAAAGAAGTGACTTAACGTGGTCCCGATGACAAGGTGAGGGGTTGCCTCACCAGGAAGGTGTAAGTGAAGGGCGGAGCAAGCTGCAGGCATCCGGGACGCCCGGGGTATGGAAAAAAGAGATAGAGCGGCGCTGTGCCCAGAAAAACATGCCTCTTTCACCCGTCTGGCCCGTCCTTGTATCCTATCACCGTACGTTTGTTTGCACTTCAGTGGGCCAAATCTAACCCAGATCACAGCAACAGATTTAAGGCCACTGTACCCTGGTGTACTAGATTCATGGGAAGGCATAATATGGTACTGAGGCAAAAGACGAAAATTGCCCAGAAATTACCTGCAGATCTTGATAGCAAAGTAAATAGTTTCCATCGATATGTAATACAACAGCGCACTAAACATGGCTATGCGTTAAGTAGTATTGGAAATATGGATGAAACTCCATTGAATTTTGATATGGTTGGAAATAAAACTGTCCATCAAAAAGGTGAAAAAACAATTTTAATTAAAACAACAGGACATGAGAAGTCCAGTTTTACAGTGGTACTAGGATGCACAGCTGATGGCGCCAAACTGAGACCAATGATTATTTTTAAAAGAAAAACAATGCCGAAACTCAAGTTCCCTGTTGGTTGTTTTGTACATGTGAATGAAAAAAGCTGGATGGATGAAGAAGGGGTAAAGCTATGGCTTGATAATGTATGGAGCAGGCGACCAGGTGGACTTATTCAAAAACATAGTCTACTGGTGTGGGATATGTTCAGGGCTCATTTAACTCCCAGCACCAAGCAAAGGCTTGCAAGACTAAACACAGATGCGGCAGTTATTCCTGCAGGATTGACATCGTTGGTACAGCCACTGGATGTGTACCTAAACAAGCCATTTAAAGATCGCATTCGAGAACAGTGGAATGAATGGATGGTTAGTGGCGAAAAGTCATTCACAAAAGGAGGAAACATGCGTGCTCCACAGTTGGATGTTTTGTGCAAGTTTGTCATAAAAGCCTGGATATTGATGCAGAAACAGTAATCAAGTCTTTCAAGAAGTGTGGCATATCAAATTCATTAGATGATATGGAGGACAACTACTTGTGGCAAGATGAAGAGGAAGCCGAAGCTGAGACCACACCATCTGATACGGAATTCAATCCATACGATGACTGCCTTACAAATGTATCACAAGATGTCATTGATGTAGTACTTATGATATCAGATGACGAACAGGAGGATTTTGAAGGCTTTTAAAGGGAAACTGTCACGCTAGCAAAACCTGTAAAAATACCGTAGCTTGCAGTTATGATGGGCGTTGCTAACTTGCCAGGGACTTGCCGGCACTTGCTCTCTCTATTGTTTGTTATCTTCCTCCTGTCATCATCAGTTCCAGTTTGGTTGACAGCTTAGAAAACAAACAGCATGGCAGCTCCCATGGGTTTATTGTCTTATCCTTCCTTTCAGCTTTAGAGTGAATTAGGAAAAGTTTAATCCACTTGCACTGTTTTATGTTTACATGTTTGATGACAAACATCCTTAGTTTTCCTGCTAAGTACCTGCATGTCATAAGCATTTGAATTAAAATTACCATATTGAAATCAAATCTGATGTTTTTTTAATTTTTATTTGTTGTGCGTTGGAAGAGGGGTAGTCTTATACGGAGAGTATATCCCAAACTCTATATTTTAACTGGAAAAGTTGGAGGTCGTCTTATACGGCCAATCGTCTTATACGAAAATACGGTATCCATCCTTCTTGCCCAATCAGCTGTTTCCTAAGTCTTGGAGATTCTGCCTCTTAAATACATTTGAATCTATTTCTGTGGTGACCAGAGTGATCTATCAGAAACACAAATTTGATTTAAGTACCTTCCTCCCCATTTCCTATAGGATTAATACTGTCTGATTTAGCATATAAGACTATGATCTTGCCCCTGTTTATTTCTCCATCCTTATCTCTCACCACTTATCCTTTCTCTCTAGCCACAATGGCTTATTGGTATTATTTGAAACATGACATTCTATTATATTCCTTCCTGACTTAGTTCCTCTGGCTATTGTCTGGAATGTTCTACTTTTATATGTCTGGCAAATTCCTACTATGTCCTTTAAGACTTTCTGTCTTTATGAATTTTTCTGACCTATCAAGGCAGAGGTGAATACTCTTTCTTTACAGACTTCCTCTATTTTAGCACCCACTGAAGTGAATTATAACAATTAGAAAATCTATTTCTAGAGAGCATTCACCATGTCTAATTAATTTATGTGCCTTCAGAGCTTGACATATAAGTAGAGTCTTAAATTTTCTTTTCTTTTAAAATATATTTTTATTGATTTCAGAGAGGAAGGAAGAGGGAGAGAGAGATAGAAACATCAATGATGAGAGAGAATCATTGATTGGCTGCGTCCTGCACGCCCCCACTGGGGATCGAGCCCGCTACCGGGGCATGTGCCCTTGACCGGAATCAAACCTGGGACCCTTCAGTCTGCAGTCCGAGGCTCTATCCACTGAGCCAAACCGGCTAGGGCAAATTTTCTTTGAATAGGGAACTTGTCAACCAGTTCATGTTGTTGATAGTCTCTTTGGTCAAAGATTTAATGTCTGAAGTATGTGATATTAATTCATTAATTCAGCAAGGTATTTATTGAATGTCTACCCTGAGCCAGGCATGGTAATACAATGATGAACAAAGATAGATATGTTCTTAATGCTCTCAGTGAGTTGAGGATTTATTTGGAGAAACTGTTACTACATGTTTTTGATTTATTAAATAAAATAGAACATATTCTGGTTTGGCCCGTGATGTCAGTCTGAGATTTTTCTCAAACACAAGGCTGTCTGCAATGGGGTCAAAGCCTTTGCCTATTGGAGTATTTTGGCTTTATGCATGCTGCAAGTTTGTTTCCAGTTCTTTAGCACAGAAAATCATTTTAGTTGATAAATACAACAGATTAAAAAGCAAACAGATTAAAAAATAGTTGAATATCTTATTTTAATCCAAGCAAAACTTTGTCTTCAGAAATCTGTGGAGGGTTGGGATACATTATTGACTTTATAGTTTACCAAGTACTTTTGCATTTATAGTGGTATTTGGTTTTGCTTATAGGAATATAGGGGGAGCATTCAATAATAAATAAAACAGGATAATCTTCTTAGGCTGGAGGGGCTACCTTTAGGCAGTGAGATGTTATCAATGTATACCCACTGCAAATAAGTGTCCTAGTCCCCCTGCTGAAAGCCATTAAGACATAAACTTTTACCTCAGGCAGTGTGAACTGGAGGAATGAAAGAAGCTGCCAAGTCCTGGCATTTTGAAAATGGGAGAGGAAAACAAAAACAAAAAACATCATAGCTCCTGTAAAAATCAGATATGAGAAAGTTCAAACAAACTCACAGGATTCTGTTTCCTTTCAGTTGGGGTTAGCTATAAATAAGGACAGACCTGGAGTCAAGGTGACCAGTGATGTATAATCAGTTAGTTATGCCATTCAAAGGGATAACAGTCAGCATTACAGGGGATGGGCGTTCTGTTTAACCCTTTGCACTCGCTTGCTTTTTTCTCGATTCCTTTATTCTACTCAGGATTTAATTTTTTAAATACCCCAGATTTTACAAAGCGCGGCAGTAGAATAAAAAACTGGAGTTTCTTTTCATACATACTTATTTATTTGGATTTTTTAATATTTCAAATTATTGATACATTCAAAGAGTAATTTTAATCTCGACATCGGAGTGCAAAAGGTTAAATGTTACTTAAGAGAGGGTTTTTTTTTTTTTCTGGAATGTGGCTATGCTGTTTTCCCTCCAGACCTTCAGCTGGAGGTGGTAACTAGGAATTGCTGCAGAACTGAGGAGCAACTTTCTCCCTTTTAGGTGGCATGCTGCTATGGCAGAGACATGCTGCCACAGGTTTAAACTTTAAAACCCTCATTTTGCTATATAAAAAGATAACTAACACAGCATAAGGCAAAGTAAAGTTGCAATTTTGGCTTGAATCCAAAGTAGTTAACTAAACTGAAGCTAAAGTTACTTTGCTTAATTAGGAACTTTTAAAAAGTCAAGTTTTATAAAAGTTATAGTATTATGTAACAATTAGTTTACTAATATTCTTTCCCTTTCTGAGGGTCTCAGAGAAAAAACATGTTTTCTTTTTTTAAAAAATGTTTTCTTGAACATCTTTTTAAAATAAAAATCATAGGCTAGTTGAAGCTTTCAAGTTTTCTTCTGAGATTTAGTGAAGGAAGGAGATGAGGAGTAGATAGATTTATAGCCTATTTTATACATTTTCCCAGTTTTAAACAGAAACCTACTTTGCCTTCTGATGAGACTAGTTTTCAAAAAAAGTTTGGACTTTGGCCTTAGACCCCTCTGGAGCCATTGTTTTGTCCATTTAAATGCAACCCCAGGAAGGCTAGTATAGTGATGAATTTGATCTACACACTTTAGTGTAAAATAACCAGGTACAAAACATTAGATTTTCTATCTCAACAGCAGCAAGTACCTGTGTAAAATGGACATTATTTTTCTCAAAGTCGGACTCTGTCCATTTCCTGAAGTAACTTTACCACTGTGGTTAGGTTGCTTGTTTTTGATGGGCAGAGTTGCAATTGTGATGAGGGAAGGGAGTTCTTGCATTGGTTAGGTGGCCAGGCAAGTTATAAAGGGCTCATTCCTACTCCAGAAAGGGAAGCAGGTCATCCCCAGTTCCTGTAACCAGATCATCTCCACTCCCTGGAACTGAATCATTCTCACTCCCTGTAATTGGGGGTGAATCATCTCTATTCCCCGAAACTGGGGGCCAATCATCCCCACACCCCTCTGAAGAAGGAAGGAAGTCATTGTCAAGCTCTCTGCCACCTGCAACTCTGGATTTGATTGTCCCCACCAGACCTTCAAAGGATCTGAATGTGGCTGACGACTTCATGTCTCCAAGCTTCTTGGAGATGGCCGAGCCCATGGTGGACAGTGCAGCTGACGTCTTTTGTTTCATGTAGGCGTTGGAGACCTGAACCTCGTGCCAGCTCTTGGACAGATTCTGCTTCAGCCCCACCAAGGCCGTGAGGCCCAGCTTCCTCTTGAGCTCCACGCAGTGTCTTTCTTTGGCTGCCAGCGCACGGCGTAGGGTTACAATTTCAGCTTCCAATTTAGCGAGCTCGGACTTGAGCTTTTTTTGCTCCGCCTCTGTGAGATCCTCTGGTTTGGTAGGTGGATGGGGTTCATACGCGCATGCAGAGGTCTCTGTCATGGCGCCTGTCACGGGCTGAGAAAGATCTTCGTTAACAGAGTCCAAGTCCAATTCTAGGTAGAGAGAGTCGAATTCATGGCTAGTGGAGAAATAATCTTGGCCAGGAGAGTAGAAATCTAGGTCTGCGCGGTCAGACTCTTGGGGGGGAGGGTGGGACTCTAGGCCGGAGGGATCCATATCTTGGTGGGTAGAATGGACGCCACCACCCGCGCATGGAAGACCTAGAGCGCAGAGTGGACAGTCAGACCCGTGGGGTCCACTTCCGGGTGACAGGTGAGGAGTGATGGGGGTGGTGGTGAGGAGGGTCATGGAGACGGGACTTCCGGCTGGAGAAAACTGCAGTGGAACCCAGGCTCAGCCCTTTACGCCTCCCACACTCGTAGTGGTGTTTCGACATAAGGGCGAGCCTGTGAGGTAGGCAGTGCGGAGATTATTATTGGAGAGGATAGGTGCTTTCCCTCCTACTACAGTAAGTGGCAGGTTCTGGCCTTCTAACCAAGTCTGAGTCCCCTTATGTACCACACCAGCCATTTTCAAACCTTTGAAAATCAATTGAACTCTTTGTACTGACGGAAATTTATGAAAAAGCCCAATACATAAATAAAAACTGCCCCCAAATGGGGCAGGGAGTCACTCCTGGCCTCATATCCTACCTATTTTCCCCTCCCAGATTCCCCAAGTGACTCCGAGAAACTCCTAACACCACTTATAAAGTGGATCTGAAGTCTCCTCAGAACTCTTGAGCTCAGTAGTGACTAACATGCCCCCCCCTGGCATGAAGTATCAACAGTGTCAGAGGCTTGGGATAGCAGAATTCAGAAAGTGAGTCTGATCAGTCACAATTGTCTGTTGTTTTGGAGGGGAGAAGGAGTAAATCTATAATAGTTGAGTCAAATTTAAGCTTAATAAATAACACATACTATTGTACAGTGAGAATTTAGGAGAGAAGGAATAAGACATATGCAAATGGATAGTGCATGGGTTTTTAATATTGCAGTTGTATCTTCTTTCTTTTTGAAGCGTTCATTCACATTTCTCAGAGCGTCTGCCCACAGACATGGTTATCAGTTGAGGAAGGTGGTCTGCACAGTAAAGTAGAAATAGTTGGATAAGGTCTGTCAGGATGTCAACCCACCATATTCCCCTGTTTCTAATTTCAGAGCTAATTTATACAGAGGAAATATCAGGACTTCAATCCAGTGAGGGCAGGTGGTCAAGTATCCCATAGCTGGCTATTGATTCCCAAGGAGTGGTTTTGAGCAAGTCTTAGATTCTAGTGATTTTGTTGGATACTGTGGTAGTTCTTGCAAACATTATCTTGTGGAACATGATATGATTCTCAGCAAATTGCAGCAATTTGCCATAGTCATGCTTATGTATCTGTAATAAAGCATCTAACCAACTTCAGCCCTTCTTTGGGTTTATATTTAACAATTCTTTCACATAATTGAATAGTGTTTAGTGTCTTGTCCTGATTGTCCCTCCCTAGATTAAAAAGTGCAAATTGTTCTTGGAACAATGAAAACATTGGAATTGGAAACATGAAGGGATTTGACTACGTGAATAGAGGCCTGAAAAGGGCAGCCAGGACTGCCTAAAAACTATTTTTTCCAGAGAGTGGACTCTTCCTCCATTGCCTGCAGAAACATGAGTGGTTTCAAGAATGCTCTGACTTCTGAACCAGAACTCCTCTTTCATGAGGATGAAGGGTAAAGAACCTCCTGGATTAAGCTAAATTACATGGAACATACATTGTCTATTCAAAGTTGAGATTCTAAATCACCAGATTTGAACTTGCACTTAACTATCCTTCTCTGAATTATTTTAGCCATCAACCTCACTGTCTAATTTCTTGTTACTATGCTTCCTCATCTTTCAATTCAGAGTATGAAATCTTTTGTTAAACTTTGATTCTTGTAGGTACTGATTTCCCTCGTAGCAAAATTAACTTGACTTCTCTCAGCAACTTTGCTTCCAGATGCCAAATCAAAACATAGCCTCTGGAAGGGGGCTTCCCATCTAGCAATGTTCTGATCCTAAGTAGACCTAGACAAATAAGTAACACAATGGAGCAATCCATTTTATTAGGCTTATATATCCTATCTAATAAAGAGGGAGTATGCTAATTGACCATCACTGGGTTACAAAGATGGCTGCACCCACCTCTGAGGCCAAGTTCCCTTAAGGAGCCTTAACGAGCAATCAGCAGGGACCTGAGACTACACTCTCCCCCGCCCCTGTGGGGCTTGACAGGGGACCTCAGGCCGTGCCCCCCACCCAGCAGGGCTTGACGGGGACCTCAAGCCTTGCCCCCTGCCCCGACGCCAGGCCGGGGGACCTCAAGCCATGCCCCCCCACCCCGGCACCAGGCCGGGGACCTCAGGCCACACCCCCCGCCCCAGCACCGGGCCAAGGGACCTGAGGCTGTGCCCCCCTGCCTGGCGGGGCTTGACAGGGGACCTCAGGCCGTGCTCCCCACCCAGCGGGGCTTGACGGGGGACCTCAAGGTGCACCCCCAGTGCTGGGTTGGGGGAACTCAGGCCGTGCCTCCGTACTGGCGCCGGGGCAGGGGACCTGAGTCCACGCCCCCTGCCTGGTGGGGCTTGACAAGGGTGGGACTGGCTGGGTCTGGATCTAGCCCAATTGGGGGGGAGGGCAGCCGGGTCTGGGTCTCATGCAATTTTGAGGCACATGTGGGTGGGCGGGGACTTGACTCTGGATCCCCCTTTTATTTTATTTTTATTTTTTAAAATATATATTTTATTGATTTTTTACAGAGAGGAAGGGAGAAGGATAGAGAGTTAGAAACATCGATGAGAGAGAAACATCGATCAGCTGCCTCCTGCACACCTCCTACTGGAAGGTATGTGCCCTTGACCGGAATCGAACCTGGGACCTTTCAGTCCGCAGGCTGACGCTCTATTCACTGAGCCAAACCGGTTTTGGCTGGGTCCCCCTTTTAATGTGCACAGATTTCGTGCACCAGGCCACTAGTAACCACATAAAAAAGAACAGTTATATTTTTAAAACATAGACCTATCAAATGAAATTTCATTTAATTTATAGTGATTTTAACCAGTTATTTGAATAAACTATTTTTTTAATCTTTGTTGAAACAAGGCCACAGAAAATTAGGTTGCTTCTTTCCTCCCAAAAATGGGAGAGAGGATGAATAAATTACTTTTTTAGTTTATTAAATAGTAAATTATCAAACCATTGCCCCATGGTTTTAGAATTTTACATCTCTAGATTAGATAATGAAATAATCTATATTACATAGAAAGGCTCATAAAATTAGTCATCTGAAACGGGAAGATTTTTGCTGCTATTTTGGCACTAAAAACAGCCAAGAAAATTGATTCAGCAACCTATGAAGAAAGAGCTTGAGAATTGTTTTTAATTCTACAATGGTTTGCTATCTTTTGTTTCCAAGGAAAATATTATTGACCCATTTTTAGTAAAAAGTGAATTTTGAATTATTTCTCTAGTAAGGTTGATAGATTCATACCAATCCTTTTCAAACATAAAGGTAAATGGTACAACAAAATGATTTTTTTAATCTTAATTTTTAGAAGCCTGTATGATATGTTTTATAAATAAGTTATTGAAACTTGAATTAAAAAAACAAAGCCATACCCTTCATTAGGTCTGGGTTGTTTGGGGAAGAAAGAAGTGAGATTGTAGTAATCGATATTAGATCTAGAAATGAATAGGGATTTGTACCACTGCCAACAGGTTTAAACATTTGACATCTTTTGTTATAAAAGATCAATATGGTGCTTCCTGATTACATTGATTTATAAAATAACCCACATTAGTGGTTCCAGCTGCTTCTAAAGAACTGACAGCCCTGGCCAGGTAGCTCAGTTGGTTAGAGTGTTAACCTGATATGCCAAGGTTGTGGGTTTGATCCCCAATCAGGACACATTCAAGAATCAACCAATGAATGGAAAAACAAATCCATGTTTTTTTCTCTCTTTTCCTTCCTTTCTCTCCCTCCTCCCTCTCTCTTTCTCCCCACCCCCTTCTCCCTCTCCCCATTCCTTTCTCTCTCTAAAATGAGTTAAAAAAAAAAAAAAGAATTGACAATTTACCCTGCAGTCCAGTCATATGCACTGCTAGATTTAACTACAGTGAGTTCTCTAGGGCTTTATCTCTGTTATTATAGAACTATTACCATAAACATTTTGTTCATTTTAGCTGAATACTAGGAAAAATGTTTAAATATTTAATTGAGTCTGAAAACAAGTAATATAGTTGAAACTCTAATCCAGTCAGAATGTTTTAAGAGTAGGAGGAGAAAATTGGTAGTTGGGCTTTTCTTGTGGAAAGTCAGAATATTATATTTGATTTTTATTTTCACTACAATCTCATATCATAGCCCAGCTCCATCAAAAATATATGCAGTGAGTCACCTCCCATAGATATCCTTCAGCATGAACTGGAGTATTTGTAGCAATTTACAGCTACTAATAGAAAATTCATGTTTTTTTTGAAGATTATGACTATTGTGATAGGTTTGCAAGTGTTATTGCTAGCAATCCTCATATTTCAGTAATTAACTTGATCTTCGTTTAGGACCAGGATGACATTTCCTTGCAGCATTCCTCCTACATGGACCAATTAGAATTTTTTAAAAAATGATTAGGTATATTATAGAATAGGATTTTTCTCTCTGTAGCCCAAACATACTATCAGGATATTAAATTGGAGCTTAATACTGTTATTCACTCTCTTTGGTGGTGTGTATAATTGTGGTAGGAGTCCCCAGGGGAATCAAGTTAAATTCAAAATCTGGTTGAATCTGAAGAATTAGTGTCCCCCTGCCCCCAAATGTTCATTTACATGAGTTGATATGTACAGGATGAAGGGGTTTGTAATTTTGTGTGTACAGATCCTCAGAGGTTGAAGAAGAGGAATGACAGGGAGATGAAGACATGGAGAGGAGGGAAAGGAAAATGATCAAAAGATGTCGGACTTCCCTAGATTAAAAATGAAGATTCTTCTTGTTGGAAACATCATGGGCTGTATATATAAATGCCTGCAAAGGGTTGTAAGGGCTCCTTAAACACTGTGTTTTGTTCTAGAAGAATGGACTTTTCCTTTGATGCTTGCAGAAAAGCTAGTGGTTCCAGAAATTCTCTCAGACTGAATCAGAAACTGCTCTTAAAACTGAAGATAAAGTACAAGGAAGCTCATGAACTACATATTAAAGCCCCATGGGCTCTATTTAGGACAGTATGGACAAACTGTAGGGGAAATTTCACAATGGAAGTTGTTCTTATTCCCTTTTTTCATTTGGATGAAGAAAGTGGGGGAGAACTTCCTAGAAGTCTTGATCTTTTTACATTTTGGAGGATAGCATGTTGGAAGATAAGTCCTGGTGGCAATAGTGGGGAATCACCTAAGAGAAGAAAGTAGACAAAGCTGGTGCATGAGCCAGAAAAGACTTCATCAGTTACATGCTGATGGATGTAGGTCAGGCGTCCTCAAACTACGGCCCGCGGGTCACATGCGGGTGTTTTTGCCGTTTTGTTTTTTTACTTCTAAATAAGATATGTGCAGTGTGCATAGGAATTTGTTCATAGTTTTTTTTTTTAAACTATAGTCCAGCCTTCCAACGGTCTGAGGGACAGTGAACTGGCCCCCTGTTTAAAAAGTTTGAGGAACCCGGAGGAACCAAGATGGCGGCATAGTTAAGCAGCTAATCTGCTGCCTCACACAACAATTTCGAGGGTACAACTAAGGGACAGAGCGTCTACCACCCAGAACCACGGGAAAGCTGGCTAAGTGGAAGATTTACAACTAGGAAGAGAAAGGAGCACAAACGCTGGGGAGCTGAGGTACGGAGGCGCGCGAATCGGGCTGGCAGCGGGCGACTGGGTGCGCGGTTTTTCTTCAACCCGCAGGGAGACAAGCTCCTGATCATTGTGAAATCCAGTTTCTGGGGACACTCGGGGGACCCAGACACCTACGGGGAGAGGCTGGACTCTCGGCCATCGGGTCGGAAAGTGAGAGTGACTTTTTTGCGGTGGTGCGCCCAGCAATCATTGTTTACTGCGCTGGAGCGCGGGGCGCAGGGACTTGGAAACGGGAAAGGCAGAGACGGCTGACGCCAGCCATCGCCGTTGGCCACGCCCCAGCCTAGTGATGCCCTGAGACCCCGCCCAGCCCTGAGACCCCGCCCTGCACATTCTACAAACCCGCCCAGGCTCCACACAGCGGCTTTTGCATATAAATGGCCTATTCTGTGGCAGCTCAACCAAATTAACTGCAGCTCCAGTCAGACTGCTCCAAAACCGCCCAAGCAAAGGAGGAGAAAACTAGTTCTTGCTGTAGCACCTGCTGGGGGACACACAGTCACACAGTACACAAGGGTACACCAAGAGTGTCCACCTCAGGTAACTGGGAGGCTGACCCGTTGAACCAATAGGACACCTAGTACACAAAGCTACCCTACCAACTCAGGGAAGCAGAGAATATGAGAAGGCAAGGAAACAGATCACAAACCAAAGAAATGGAGGAGAACAAACGAATGGACATAGAGTTCAAAACCACAGTTATAAGGTTTTTCAAGAATTTCATGGAAAAGGCCGATAAATTCAATGAGACCCTCGAGGATATGAAAAAGGACCAACTAGAAATTAAACATACACTGACTGAGATAAAAAATATTATACAGAGACCCAAAAGCAGACTAGAGGATTGCAAGAATCAACTCAAAGATTTGGAATACAAAGAGGCCAAGGACACTCCTCCAGAGAAGCATGAAGAGAAGAGAATTCAGAAAGTTGAAGATAGTGTAAGAAGCCTCTGGGACAACTTCAAGCGAACCAACATCAGAATTAGGGGGGTACCAGAAGAAGAGAGAGAGCAAGATGCTGAAAACCTATTTGAAGAAATAATGAACGAAAACTTCCCCCACCTGATGAAAGAAATAGACTTACAAGTCCAGGAGGCACACACAACCCCAAACAAAAGGAATCCAAAGAGGACCACACCAAGACACATCATAATTAAAATGCCAAGAGCAAAAGACAAAGAGAGAATCTTACAAGCAGCAAGAGAAAAACAGTTAGTTACCTACAAGGGAGCTCCCATACGATTATCAGCTAATTTCTCAACAGAAACCATGCAGGCCAGACGGGAGTGGCAAGAAATATTCAAAGTGATGAATAGCAGGAACATACAACCAAGACTACTCTACCCAGCAAAGTTATTCAGAATTGAAGGTCAGATAAAGAGCTTCACAGATAAGAAAAAGCTAAAGGAGTTCATCACCACCAAACCAGTATTATATGAAATGCTGAAAGGTATTCTTTAAAAAGAGGAAAAAGAAGAAGAAAGATAAAAATTATGAACAACAAATACATATCTATCAACAAGTGAATCTAAAAGTCAAGTGAATTAAAAATCTGAGGAACAGAATAAACTGGTGAACTTAATAGAATCAGAGGCATAGAATGGGAGTGGATTGAGAATTCTCAGGGGGAAAGGGGTGTTTGTGTGGAGAGTATGGGAAGAGACTGGACAAAAATCATACACCTATGGATAAGGACAGCGGGGGGGGGAAGGTAGGGGCAGAGGGGGGTGGGAACTGGGTGGTGGGGAAAAAGGAGAAACAATTGTAATCTGAACAATAAAGATTCATTAAAAAAAAAAAAGTTTGAGGAACCCTGGTGTAGGTCATCTGTGTTCTGTCAAGGAACGTAGGGCTTAGCTTTTTTCTCTAGTCAGAATCTAGAAATTCAGAGGGTACCTTAAAAGGGAGCAGGGGATTGCAAAAAGACAAGATTGAAACTTGCTTTTCACTATCACGCTCCTCTCTGACACTTCCTGAATTACATGCAATTTCAACAAAGACTGCACTGTTGCTAACATGTCTGCAGGGGACCCAGATTACTTGACCTTTAACCAAGCAGAAAAATTTAGCAGGAAAATTTATCTGGAGAATGTTTAGATTTTGAGTAGTGGTAGATACACCCTCCCTCAAGTGACTGGGCACAAAGTGGAGACATCTACAGAGTGTAGAGCAGAAACACATGGAAGGGCTGGCCTGAGCATAGAGGACTCCCAGAAGTAACTGGGGAGACTTGAAGGTGGAGTGTTAAATCCTGAAGCTTGACACTGAAGCTTTAGAACCAGCAAAATGTGGGGGCCAAAGCAATTTAACTCTGCAGAGGTCTGGGGAAAATCAGACTACTAATAGAAAATTCATGTTTTTTTCAAGGTTGTGACCATTGTGGTATTTTTACACAAAAAACCTGAGGCCTGAACTCTCTGGTTGCATAGCTATTCTTGTTTAAAACTGTCATGCCTGCTATAGTGACAGCACAATTATTTTATTTCCTCAATTCTGAGACACAATTTTAAGACATCTTTTTAATAAAAGGTTTCTAGGAGGAAAACCTATACCAAATTGTACATTGATTTTAAGATGTAATCCTAATTTTAGAAGCATTAAAATTTCACATAATAAGCATTTTAGAATTGAAGAAACACTGTAGTAATGCAGCAAACTACAAACAGTAATGACTACTTGATTCTTCAACTGGAATTCTGAATGGACTGTAAAGTTTCCTCTTTCCTTTCTGAATGAAAAGACAGAAGGAAATTAGCATTTATTAAATATCTTCTTACCTTATAATAGACAAATATGCAAATTGACCGCACATTCGCTACACCCAAGCCCCGCCCACCAACCAAGCCACACCCACCAACCACGCCCACCAGGAAACCATTGCAGGGGTGTTGGGGTGTGGTGGAGCCCAAGGCCGGGAAAGCCTCCTCCCGAGGCTTGGGCACCAGCAGGGAGCCTGCACGGATCGCAGGCAACGACCAGGGGGTCGGCTCCTGCGATCCTTAGCAGGGATGTTGGGTTCGGCCGAGCCCAAGGCCACCGCCCAGGGCCAAGCCCCGACCCTGAAAGAAGGCAGAAGGCGGGGCCACAGCCAAGGCCTGGGTCCCCGGTGCCGGCAGAAAACTGGTGCAGGCAGCCAGCCAGGTGAATGAAGGTCTATTGCACAAATCTTCGTGCAAATGGGCTACTAGTCTATAATAAAAATAGTGGAAATGTCTAATGTTTATTGACTGCTTATCATGTGCCACAAATTGTTCTAAGTGCTTTCACATTTTATTTTATTTAACCCTCATAATATTCCTAAAAGGTAGGTATTAGAAATACTGTTACCCTCTATGAGACTCAATTTCCCCACTTTTGAAGATTAGGAAACCAAGATGCATAGAGAATAACTTGTCTGAGGTCACATAGTTGTTAAGTAAAAAACTTAAGAGATTAATCTATAAACTCAGGGCTACTTAGGTTGTGTTTTTATAAAACTCATGTTTAGCTCTTTCTTAAAACTGAAATAAATAATATGTACAAAAGTATATATGCACCTTTAAAAATTATAAATGTAAATAACTAGGAACTCACCACTCAAGTTAGAAATAATTCCCATGTTTTTGAAATTCGCTGCATGTCCTTCTCCTTCTATCCCTCCAGTTAACCTCTACTCCAAATTTTGGGGAGATCATTTCTTCTCTTCTTTGTAAGTTTTTAACACCTATGTATGTATCTATAAATAATGCATTATTTAGTTTTGCTTGTTTTGGGACTTATTTATTTATTTATTTATTTTAATTTAGGTATAATTGACATATAACATGTTAATTTCAGGTGAAATAATTCAATATATTTGTATATATTATGAAATGATCACCATAATAAGTCTAGTTAACATCTGTCACCATTTAAAAAAACATATATATATATTTTAAATTTCTTTATTGATTAAGGTGTCACATATTTGTCCTCATCCCCCCATTCCCATCCACCACCCCTCCCCACGGATGCCCCCACCCCCCTGTTGTCCTTAACCATTGGTTAGGCTCGTATGCATGCACACAAGTCCTTTGGTTGATCTCTCCCCGCTACCCCCACCCTTCCCTACCCTCCCTCTGAGGCCCGACAGTCCGATCGATGCCTCCTTGTTTCTGGTTCTGTTCTTGTTCATCAGTCTATGTTTTTCATCATTTCCCCTAGATGAGTGAGATCATGTGTTACTAGAAATATACTTATAAGAACCGAATGTGAGACGAGCAATAATAGTTATGCTGACAGGCAAATGAATCAGTCTGTAGTGAGTTTCTTTCTGGACCAACAGTTCTTTTGAGACCCAATTTCAATGTCCACCAGTTCCTTATGTGTACATATCGGCACTGACTTTTCAGCTCTGGATGGTGGACAAATGGTGGTAATGCAGGTCCGACTCCCTCTGGTTTGGTCTCGCCTGGACCCAGGGGCGCGGCTTCACGCGGACTCAGGGGCACGCGGCCTCAACTGGACCTGGGACCCAGCATCACCCAGGCCCCGGGGCGCGCGGCCTCACCCGGTCCCGGGATCCAGCCTCACCTGGACCCAGGGGCACGTGGTCTCACCCGGATCCAGGGGCGCGGCCTCACCAGGACCCAGGACCCAGCCTCACCCGGATCCAGGGGCGCATGGCCTCACCCAGACCTAGGTGCGCGCGGCCTCACCCGGACCTGGGATCCAGCTTCACCCGGACCCAGGGGCGCGCGGCCTCGCCCAGACCCGGGATTCAGCTACACCCAGACCCAGCGGCGCGTGGCCTCACACCCAGACCCAAAGGCGCGTGGCCTCTCCCGGACCCAGGGGCGCGTGGCCTTACCCGGACCCAGGGGCGCGTGGCCTCTCCTGGACCCAGGGGCGCAGCCTCACCCGGACCTGGGATCCAGCTTCACCCGGACCCAAGGGCGCGTGGCCTCTCCTGGACCCAGGGGCGCAGCCTCACCCGGACCCGGGATCCAGCTTCACCCGGGTCCAGGGGCGCATGGCCTCACCCGGACCCGGGATCCAGCTACACACAGACCCAGGGGCACGTGGCCTCACCTGGACCCAGGGGCGCGTGGCCTCACCCGGACCCGGGACCCAGCGGGGCTTCGTCTTCTTGATCCCAATTCCTGTCGGTCAATTCCCTCTCAGCAATTCCTTCGGCCATTTTCTCAAAGCTCCGGGGTGGTTGTCACGGAACTTGCTGGGCGGCGGGCTCAGCGAAGTTCCAGTGCGCCCGGTGCGCAGCGGCGGGCTGGTCTGAGGTCGCTGCGGCGGCACTCGGGTCTGCAGCGGCAACCAGTCGCCGGGCGAGCGCACCTGGATCCGGGACCCAGCGGGGCCTCGTCTTCCCGATCCCAACTCCCATCGGTCAATTCCTTCTCAGCAATTCCTTTGGCCATTGTTCTGGATGGTGTCTGCTCTGTTTTCCAGTTGTAGTTTCAAAATTGTTGTGGTAGGCAACAATCAGGCGTCTGCCCTATGCCGCCATCTTGGTCCTCCAGAAGATTCTTAAGTAGCCTTATAAATGTGGCTCTGAACACTGTGTCGTCCATTAGCCTACTTTCCTTCATCCCTTCTATTCGTGACCTGCTTCGGTGTCTTCACCTTTTGGCTGCCTCCCTATAGCTCAGCTTCCCCAATCTCCCTAGGTGGTCGCTCTTGATACCCCCCTTTGTGGGCTGAGTGCAAAGTCTTGGTGTTGTTAAGCCTTGATTGCTGTTGGTACACTGGGAGGATTTGACCTCCAGTCCAATTGGCTGTGAGGATCAGCTGTGTCTATGCCGGGAGACAGCCTTATTCAACTAGACTTGCAAAATTGTAAAAGCCTCTGTGCTCAGCTTGGATGGGGCAGAGTTTCAGGGTGGAGCCTACAGCCTTGGCTTCCCGTCAGCCCCACCCTATGAGGTTCCTGGGTCTCAGTGTCCCTCTGTATTCCTTGCAAACACCTCTGAGAGAAAAGCACCCTGGAGTTTCACCCGCTGCCAAACAGTCTAGTCTCTCCCCCAATGAATCTGGATTCCCAGATTCCCGCCCGGAACTGGGTTTCAGTGTAGTCGGAACTGGGGCTCAGCACAGTCTGGAGCTTTTGTCTCCTTCCCACCAGGGCAATTCAGCGGCACAGTCAACAGACCATTCTCTGCGCGCATTCCCATGCGCGCTTCTGGTGCTCTGCCTTTCGCCACTTCTCTGCATTTCCGCCTTACAGCCCAGGTTCCCCCAGTATGAGCCTGGCTTCCCAGGGTCTTGCCCAGAACTGGGGTTCAGTGCAGTCGGAACTGGGATTCAGCACGGTCCGGAGCTTTTGTCTCCTTACCGCTAGGGCAATTCAGCGGCAGAGGCAACAGTCCGTCCTCTGCGCGCATTCATGTGCGCGCCTCTGGAGCTCTGCCTTTCGCCGCTCCTCTGTGTTTCTGCCCCACAGCCCAGATTCCCCCAGCATGAGCCTGGCTTCCCAGGGTTTCGCCCGGAGCTGGGGTTCAGCGCAATCTGGAGCTTTTATCTCCTTCCTGCTAGAGAACGCTGGCCAGGCAGTCAGCCGCCCCTTCCTCTCTGGCTCCATCCTCCCCGCACACGCGCGTGCTCATGTCTCCGCCCGTGTCTCCATACCTCAGGCTTTTACGGTTCCTCTGACTTTCCTTGTGGTTTTCTCTTTCCTTCTAGTTGTGGGCATTTCAGTCAGCCAGCTTTCCTGTGGTTCTGGATGATGTCCGTTTTGACTTTTAGTTGTATTTTTGAAATTGTTGTGCCAGGCTGTAGGTTAGGTGTTTAATCTATGCCGCCATCTTGGTTTCTCTCTAAAAAAACATATTTTTATTAATTTCAGAGAGGAAGGGAGAGGGAGAGAAAGATAGAAACTTCAATGGTGAGAGAGAATCACTGATTGGCTGCCTCCTGACGTCCCCTACTGGGGATCAAGCCCACAACTTGGGCATGTACCCTGATTGGGAATTGAACCATGACCTCCTGGTTCATAGGTTGATGCTCAACCACTGAGCCATGCTGGCTGGGCTGGGGCTTCTTCTTGAGCTAACAAAGAGGGTTCCCTCCTATTATTTCAGGATTTAGTCAGAGATGGTTTTTCAAAGTCTAATATATTACTGAATAAAATCCCATGTTGCACTTGGTGCCTGGAAAGACTGTATAAAAGGTCTGTTTTGTATAGTAGTAACTGTAATGAACAGGAAACATGGAAATTCCCCTTAGAATTGTCAGTACCGAACTTTTAAAATGTCCTTAAAGTGAGGGTAGGGCACACATCACATCCTTATTGATAAAGAAAGAGATGGATAAATTCATATTATTTTTCATTTGCCTTCAGGACTTTTGGCTAGATTCCAGAAGACTTTCTCCAAGATCAACAAGATAAAATCCATCCTCTTTGCCTGGAGTACCGTAAGTCCTCTGGCATGGCAAAGAAAACCTCTTGTTTGTTTTCCTCTTTGTGTTTTTCTGACATCAGCTGCTATTCTGTTCAACATCTCACCAATAAATACCTCAAGGGATGGGTGGTGATGGGAAGTAAAAATCAAATTACTTTGTTACATACTTTATAAAAAAAAATCCTTACCAGAGAATAGGTTTATTGATTTTCACAGAGGGAGGAAGATAGAAAGAGAAACAGCAATTGGTTACCTCTTGTACATGCCCCCTACTGGGGATCAAATTCACATCCTAGGTATGTGCCCTAACCAGGAATTTAACCCACAACCTTTAGGTGTATAGGACGATGCTCCAACCTACTGAGCCATCCAGCCAGGACCTTTGTTACATACTTTAAAAAAAAATAAACTTTTGATTTTAACCAGTTAACTGCCACGATATTTTGAATTTAATTATAAAAGATCTGCCCCTTGTGTCTATAGACACTTATGGTGTACAAATGGTTAAGTATCCTATCTAATAAAGAGGGAATATGCAAATTGACCATCACACCATCACAAAGATGGTGGCGCACATAGCCACAAGATGGCGGCACCCAGTCCCCTCAGCCCTGCCGGAGTCCCCTGTCCTTTTAGTCCCGAGGTGGGGGGATTTGCAGGTGCGCAGTGCGGCCAGACCCACCCTCAGGTGGGTCCAGCCGCTCCTTGTGCCTGCCGCAGGAGTCCCACAGTCCTTACAGCCCAGCTGGGGGGTGGGGGTGGGGAGAGAGGAAGGTGGCAGGCACACAATGTGGCCGGACCCGCCCTCAGCCACCCGGCCACCCGGGGCTGGCCCAAGGCACAGGCAAGCCTTGGATGGTGGCTGCCCAGCTGCCTAGGGCCGCCTGAGGCCCAGGTAACCAGGGCTGGCCGGGCTGAGGGACCCCCCCACCCCCGTCCAGTGCATAAACTTTCATGCACTGGGCCTCTAGTCTTATTATATTTTGTATTTTATATTTAAAATCCAGGAAGCATAGCATGCCTATTATATTCCCTTTCCCCTCTACTTCCCCCATAGGCCTGTATCTCCTAAACTCCAAGGGACCCCACAAGACTTGCAACGAGGGGACCAATGGGCAGTGGCAACTCATCCCAGGCTAATCCCCTGAATCTGTCTTTGAGGCACTCTTTTTTCTGACTTCTCAGAAAGTCAAAGCAGCCCACAGCCTAGACTCTCCTGTTGCTTCTTCTATACCCTTCCTTGTGTTTTCACTGTCCTAATTGTGTTTTTGTTGTGGTCAGTAAATTCTTGCTTGTTTTTCTAAATAACTAACTAAATTAATTAATTAATAAAGTAATTCTTTATTTTTCAATTACAATTGACTTTTATTATTATAGTAATTTCAGTGTACAACCTGATTGGACATTACTAGTATATAATTTACTAAATGATCATCTCAATAAATCTTGTGCCCATCTGACACCATACATAGTTATTAGAATATTATTGACTATATCCCCTATGCTGTCCTTTACATTCCCATGACTATTCTTTAACAACCAATTTGTACTTCTTAATCCCAGCATCTTTTTCACCCATCCCCCCAACTCCCCTCCCATCTGGCAACCGTCAAAATGTTTTCTATACCTAATTGTCTGTTTCTGTACTGCTTATTTGTTTGTTATTTAGATTTAATTGCTGATAGATATGTATTGCCATTTTAAATCTTTTTTTCCCCTTCTTTTTTTAAAAAAGTATTTTTTTTATTGATTTAAGAAAAGGAGAGGGAGAGAGATAGAAACATCAATGATGAGACTCATTGATTGGCTGCCTCCTGCACGCCCCCCACTGGGGATCAAGGCCACAACCCAGGCATCAAACTGTTACCTCCTGGTTCAACCTCATGGTTCATAGGTTGAGGCTCAACCATTGTGCCACATCCTGCCAGGCTCTGTGTCCTTTTTAATGCTGTTGAAGTTCTCACTAAGTTCCTTGAGCATTCTTATAACCATTGTTTTCAATTCTGTATCTAGTAGTTTGCTTGCCTCTATTTCATTTCATTATTTTTCTGGGGATTTCTCCTGTTCTTTCATTTGGGACTTCTTTCTTTGTTTCTGCATTTTGACTGTTTCCCTAATAGTGGCAGGGCTGGAATTCAAACCTAGGTCTAGGTCTACTTGATTCCATCTTTACCATTGCATGTTCTTTGGAACATCCCCCTTATTCTTTTTTCTCTTAAGATATGGCATATATAACTCTGATAATATCTTTGTGCATATATTGTAGAAATATATCCCTCTAGACTTAATTTTACAAATAGAGATATAATATACATAAAGTGGCCAAATCTTGCATATATAACTCAAGGTACTTGTACATATGTACACACCCATGTAACACCCCCACCAGATCAAGACACAGAGTATTTCTGACACTCCAGAAGACTATCTCATGCCCTTTTCCAATCACAGCCATCCCTCCCCTTCTCCCCTCCACACAGGTAGCTGCTGATCTGGCCTCTATAAACATAAGTTTTGCCTGTTTTTGAATAGTCTATAAATGGAATCATATAATTACTCTTTTGTGTGTGTGTGGCTTCTTTTTAAAAGAAAATATGTTTTTATTGACTTTTAGAGAGAGAGGAAGGGAGAGAGAGAAATACCAATGAGAGAGAAACATCATTGAGAGCCTGTCTCCTGCACACCCCCTACTGGGGATTGAGCCTGCAACCCTCAGCATGTGCCCTGACTAGTATTCGAACCAGCAACCTCTTGGTTCATGGGTCAATGCTCAACCACTGAGCCACACCAGCTGGACTGTGGGTGGCTTATTTAAAATCATGTCTGAGATTCATTTATGTTATTATGTGTTTATTTTGTTACATATTTTTATTGCTATGTATATCCTTTTAAAGCTAACATTTCCTTCTAGCTACAAAAGTAATACATTTTCAAAACAGAATTTGGAAAATAGGGAAAAGTATAGAAAGGAAAAGAAAAATGACTGGTAACTCCACTCTCCAGAGATGATTATAGTTAATGCTTTTGATTTTACCCTGCCAGATTTTTTTTTCTATACGTATATGATTACTAGGTTTGGATTATATATACATTTCTGTTTTATAACCTGATATTTTCTCTTAACAGTTTATCATGAACATTTTCCATGTTATTAAAAATACATTTTTTGCCGGCTGGCATGGCTCAGTGGTTGAGCATTGACCTATGAACCAGGATGTCACAGTTCAATTCCTGATCAGGGCACAATGCTGGGTTGTGGGCATGATCCCCAGTAGGGGGCGGCAGGAGGCAGCTGATCAGTGATTCTCTCTCATTATTGATGTTTCTAGCTCTCCCTCTCTCTTCCTCTCTGAAATCAATAAAGATATATTTTAAAAAAACAACACATTTTTTTTTACAATGATTTAAAAAAGTTTAAACCAATTTTATTTAAAAATGTTTTTTTGTTTGTTTGTTTTTGGCAATGAGGGAGTATGTTAAGCATTCACAAGACAAAACTCAAAAGGTGAAAAAAATGTGTGTAATAAAAAATCTCTCTCCTATCCTTACCCTAGTTTCTCCACCTTGCTCTTCCATCCCCCACCTCAGAATTCAGTGTTACCCGTTTCCAGTGTAGTCTTCTGGAGTTATTCTGTGCACACAGAAAAAATACGTAAACATGTTATTTTTTACCCTTCTTATGCACAACAGTTTTGTGCACTATTTGTTCCTTGTTTCCTTTACTTAATAAGGATTCTTGGAGATTATTTCACATCAGCATTTCTATAATTGCATCAAGAACTTCTTTGTCCTTTAAGATATGATAAAATGCTTACTCTGCTCATATTAAGTGAAATACAAACTACAGTTACACTGAGAGACCATTTTTCATCTGATTGGCAAAAATAAAATGGCATTCTTTATTGTCAGGGAAGGGTATAGGAAATAATAATAACAATAATAAAGCACTATTCCAAATAGTTAATTTGTAATAAGTCATTTAATCCTCACAGCAATTCTGTGAACTAGGTTCTATTTTTATACCCATTTTATAGAAGAGGAAACTGATGCACAAAAATTTAAATAATTTACCCAGGGCACTCTTATGCAATGCTGGGGCAGGAGCATAAACTGATATAATCTGTATGAAGATAAATTAGGCAATAGGTATTAAAGCTATGCATTACTCTTTGATCATAATTGTACTTCTAGAAACTTATATATTCCCACATGTGAAAAATTATACATATATAAAGTTGTTTTTTTTTGAGCAATGTTTATAGTAAATTGTAAAGAGCTGAGCTGGAGAGAGCTGAGCTGTCAAAATGAAAGTAATAGTCGGGCTTTCATTACTTACTGCTCTAGTATAAAGCAAGAGATTAACCAAAAGAAAGCCAGGCTCCCCTAGTGTTTCGTTCTTCCCCATGGATCTTCCCCAGTGAGGATCAGGTGGATCAGTGCAGATGTGAGGATTTTCTCACTACCATGGGAGCCCCAATCAAAAGGCTCCTGCCATTTTATGGACCCAGGAGCTGGGAGGAGGGATTGAGGAAAGAAGTAGGAATGGAAAAATCGTACTCACTGAGTCCTGAGTCAGAGTGGAGAAAAATGTCTTCAAGGTTCCTCTTCCTCCCTCTCCTAAGGAGGTTTCAGCAGAGATATCTGGGAAATTCCCTGATAAAGAGGCTTCCAAGTGAAGGTGTCTGGATATGTGGAATGCAGATATGTGTAAAAGCATGGTTGGCTGGGAGGCCTGAGTCCTTGATTACAACTCCCTCTGAGACTGCAGTGCACTGGCTGGGCCCCAAGTTTGATGTTGGAGGGCAGCTTTTCCCAAGGAACCTGCCAGGTAAAGTCTTTGTAATTGCCTATGGTCGGGCCTGAGAGATCACACATAGGTTTTCCGCCAGGAGTCAGACTCCTCACTAAGATTAGAAACAATTTAAATGTTCTTCAGGGTGTTGGTTGAATGAATTGTGGCAAACCCATAGAATGTCTTATAGGAGTGATACATGATTTTCAGTGGAAGCAGAGTCAGACTCTTAGTTGGAAATAGATGATTTACTTAAAATGAATACTTAAAGAGAGTTTACAATGGGTTGAGAGATAGCGCAGCAGTCAAGGGTAGCAACAGGGAAGCAGTTACTATTCCAAAGCCTAAATGGGAATAGGAGGGAATGGTTGCAGAAACCCCTTAAGACCTCCTGCCAACTATGGCCCTATAGGGAGGGAACAGGAGAAATAAGTACCCTGACCTCTTTCCTTCCACCCTTTGATCAGAACAATCATCTCTCTTTTTTTTTTTTTTTTTTTTTTAGAACAATCATCTCTTGCTGATGCTTTCTGTCTGCCAAACATAACCTGAAACCAGGAGGTAAGGGAACCTGTTTGATGCACTCTATAAAGATTAACCTTTCAGGGAACAAAATAGGGAGGAAAAGAGTAGAGAAGGGTGGAGATTGAAGCTACAGAGGCAAACGAAATATCTACCTCAATGATATTGTGCAAATATGTAATTGTTTAATCTATCATCTGTTGTTGAGCAGTTAGTTTGCTCCCAGATTTTCTCTTTGCTTTTATAAACATTCTTTTATTTAAATCTCTGCATGCCTATTTCTATAACATACATACATACATATATATATATATATGTATGTATATGTATATATCAATATATATATTTCAGATTTCAGAGAGGAAGGGAGAGGGAGAGAGAGATAGAAACATCAATGATGAGAATTATTGCTCGGCTGCTTCCTGCACGCCCCCTACTGGGGATCGAGCCCGCAACCCAGGAGTGTGCCCTTGACTAGAATCAAACCTGGGACCCTTCAGTCTGCAGACTGATGCTCTATGCACTGAGCCAAACCAGCTAGGACAGATGAGGTACAGTCTTAGAAGCAGAGTGGCTGGACCTCACTTTTAAGATTTTTGATATACATTTAACTTCTGGAAAAATTTAAACTATTTACCCACCAGCTGCAGATTGTGAGTTTGTTTTCGTGCATTCTCGTTAACACTAGGTATTATCATTAGTCTTTGCCAATTTAATAGGGAAATATTACATCATGCTGTTTTAGTTTATATTTCTTTGATTACTACTAGTTGAACATAAAATATCTTCATTGGCCATCTTTGGCTTTGTTAAATTTTATCCCTGTTTTAGTATAAATCCTTGCTCTCATTTGTGCCTACTGCCCTTCAATCATAAATTTTCTGTTTTATCCCCCAAAGATTAAACCTTCAATATTTTGTGATGATCTTTGCCACAATTCCTTGACTAGAGTTGGGGGAGAGTTATAGAGGTGCCTAATGCCCTAACTGGATTTTTAACCAATCTTCATGTTTTTAGTACTACCACCTTTCTCTTCCTCCTTCAGAGACATCTGGTGCTGCCAATTACTGAGCCTTTTAGTGGTTATGCAGTGTAATTTGCTTTGATTCTGGAATTTTTCCACAGCCAACTTAGGATTCAAATTTCTCAAGTTATCACTCTTCCCTCTGCTTTCCATCTTTCTCATTTTTGTGGTGGTTATTTCTTCTCCTGATCTCTTTGCCCTTATGTATTATGCCTTAAAAATTTCCTCTACTGTCATTTTAGTGAGCTTTTTTATTGGAGAACATGGAGTTTGAACAGGAAGTTCCAAGTTGGATTTTTATCTTAAAGTTGAGAGTATTTTACTGGGCCTTGTTAGGTTGGTAAATACTACAGATGACTCATAGACTCAGAAGAGCTAGCTGTTTAGAATAGAGAGCTTTGAAGTTACTTCACACCAGTGTGAGGAAGGTTCCTCTATTGATGAAAATTCTTTACATGACCTCTTAGAATACCTCTGCACTCACATTCATAAAGGTATTAAATATGGGTTGTTCATATAAAAACATTTGTGAACTTGTTCATTTGCATGCATATTTATTATAGTCACAATTCAGGTTAAGCCTCTCAGAAACATAGCAAAATATTTAATAACTGATGCTGCATGAGACTGATAATCAGAATGGACAGTGGCTGGAATAGAGTACAGGAGGCCTTCTTCTGGGTCATTTGTATGCTGGATTAAGAGGTGATCTATGCCACTGGGGAGGTTTAGGAGAGAGAAGGGAGAGGGAGGGGGACACCTTGACTCAGTGTAGCTGCTGTTTGCCAACTAGTATGGAAGTATTTTCATATTTTATGGTAGGTATGGCCACAATGGTATATTTAACTAATTGTTAGCCCTGAGCCTTTCCCTTTTGTTCCAACCATGTTGCCGTTAATGTGAATAATTTATTCTCTTTGGTATGCTTTAGCTGTTAATTTAACCTATGTTTTTACCTATGTTGTCTGTCACTGCCTTATTTCTTTTACTCAGTAACTTTCCCAGCTTTCTATAGATAATGGATCCCATTTATTAGACGAGGCCCTCACTAGTTCCTGAGCCAGTCTTGAAGGTAGTGGAAGTCTAATCAATAACATCAGCAACCTAGTGCTTGCATTCCAACAAGAGCCCTTGCTGTCTAGATAATCTCTGAGCTGTAGCTTCCCATTTCATCCCCTAATCTTGGCTTTATTCATAAGATGAACTCTTGCCTCAGTTTCCCTCCCCAGTATTTTTGGTACCTGATACCTTTTGGTCCATTCTACTTCCTTTGAGTTCTCCCTCTCCCCAGTCACTTTCTGTAGTCTTGCTGCAAATTGATATATATATAGCCTGGAATAATGATATAGCTACCTATGTAGCTTTTTTAAAAAATATATATTTTATTGATTTTTTACAGAGAGGAAGGGAGAGGGATAGAGAGTTAGAAACATCGATGAGAGAGAAACATCAATCAGCTGCCTCCTGCACACCCCCTCCTGGGGATGTGCCCGCAACCAAGGTACATGCCCTTGACAGGAATCAAACCTGGGACCCTTGAGTCCGCAGGTCGACACGCTATCCACTGAGCCAAACCGGTTAGGGCCTACCTAGGTAGCTTTGATCATACCTGACACCTCTGTTCTGCTCTCTGCCTCTGGACTGCACTCCTTTTGTAATGATGCTTGCCCAACCCACAGCCAAGTGTAACTGTACTCTTTGTGTGCTCTCAAACAGCTTATGGCTTACTGTGCCGCGCCAGCACAGCCAAGGGTTCGGCAAGCTTGAGGAGGGCCGGTAAAGGATGAAGAAAAGACAAAGAGAATAAGCTGGGTCTAGGTGGATCTTCTGTGCCTGGCTGAGGCCACAGAAAAGAGATCCAGACTGCAAGCTGATGCTTTATTTTATAGTCAGAGGTAAACAAGGTAGTGGTCACCATAGTTACAATGTTCTTGTGAGTTTCACTTGTTTTGGCAGCACTTGCTGCACCTCCTACAGCCCATTATCTACCCAGGAAAGATCTAGGGAGCGTCACAAGATCAAGTTTAATTATGCTAAGAGGGCTGTGCCCTCTAAGCTGGGACTTGTTTGTGGCTTTGCCAGCAGGTCAGTCGGAGGCTTAACCCTATAACTGCTCCCTACAGCTTACCATATTACATACTTGCATTACAAGTTCCCAACTGAACAGGCCATCCAAAATATCTAAGGATGAAGCTCACAGTGGTCAAATGCCTCCCAGGTACTCAGAGCTTCCAATTAGCTTTTTAACTATGAGAAGATAATCAACAATTATCAGACACTTGAGGAAAGAAATATACCAAAGGACAAAATAAATAAATAAACAAACAAATAAATAAATAAATAAATATCTTAGAGAAAACAGAGACAATGTAGGAAAAAGAAAGAAAAGTTTTAAAATTATTAAAACTTGCCTAGAGAGATAAGAGAAGATATTTTAATCAGGAAACAGGAAGAGAACATTATAAAAGGAATATTTTGAAATAAAGAAGAACTTGCAGTCCAGCAGAAACACTACTAGCTAGGACTGAAGGCAACAGAAAAAAATGGGAGAAAATGAAGGAAGACCATGAACTTCTTAGACCCTACAGGATCAAATCATAAAGCTACTTGGCTGTGAACATGCACTATTATTCAAGACAAGGGAAGAAGGACCCTGACGTCTATTCGGAGATCATCAGTTTCATAGTAGCCTCAGAAACTAACAGCTACCCAAACGTGGAAGCTCTAAAAACCATCATCCCAGCAGCCAGGGGTTTGAAACTCCTCTACAGCTGAAAAATATCACTTATAGGACTTTCTTATATGAATCAACTCAGAGCTGACTGAATGCAAGTGGATTTTTCCTTAGGGAATTTGTTAAAAACAATTGGTGGTAATTGTTTAGTATTTCAGCTGCCCCAGGCAGCAAAAAGAATAGTAACAAACAGGAAGTTGAACAATAAACCTAAAAAGAAAAATTGAAAAAGAAAATAAAAAAGAACTTGAGAACTAAAAATAACACAAAAATGATAAACTCAATAGAAGAGTTAGGCAATGAAATTGAAGGTACCTCTGAATATAGAGCAAAAAATAAAGGATGGGAAAAATAAGAGAGAAAAGAAAGAACATTAGAGTCAATTCTAGCAGATCTAACAGCTGAATGTTAGAAATTAAAAAAAAAAAGAATAAGAAAACGGAGGTGAGAAATTTGTCACTGAAATAAGTCAAAAATATTCTCCAGAACTAAAGCAATTAGTTTCAATCTAATTTCATAAGATACATCATTGTGAAATTTCAGAACTCAAGAAACAAAGAGGAGATTTTAAAACAGAGAGAGAGAGAGGGAATGAGGCAGAGAGAGAGAAGAGAGAGAAGAAGAGAGGAGAGGAGAGGAGAGAGAAGAGAAGAAGAGAAGAGAGAGAGAAGAGAGGAGAGAAGAGAAGAGAGGAGAGGAGAGGAGAAGAGAGGAAAATTAAATACAATAGATAGGCTAGGAATCAGAATAGCTTCAGAGGTTTTAAGAGCAATACTGGAATCTAGAAGGCAATGGATTTAGCATTCAACCTGGAATTCTGTATCCAGCGAAGTTATCAAACAACTGTGAAGGCAGAATAAAGACATTTTTAATACATGCAAGATATCGTATTTTAATACTTGCAAGGTATCATGCACCCTTTCCTGGGAAAGCAAGGAAGAAGAAGACAGTGTATATGAAACAAGTGATACAGTTGAGGCCAAGGGAATTCTCAGGATTAATGATGAAGGAAGATCTCAGGATAAGATCACCAAGGTCCTGAGGGCAACTAGTTCACATTGAAGCATTTCAAAAGGCTCTGAAAGAGGCTCATTTAAGATGTAATTGATAGATTACCTGATACATATGAATGTTTCATGTCAGATTCACACTACTAGAAAAGAGTTAGAGGTAATTCAAAGTAGGGTAACAAAATCAAGCCACAGAGAAAGCCCAAAATGGATGCAGACCTGGGAGATAGTTTGAACAGGACAGGATATATCAGTATACAAGAGATGCCACCTAGTAGTAGGAAGGAGATGATTCTCTTGCTTGAAAGCCAGGCGGATTATATGGTTGGCTAGGCATTTATTGATATTTGATTCTCATATGGCTCATTTCATCCTTCTTAAGGAAGAAGTGGCCTCTAATGTCAAGGATATTACAATTATAATTTTATTATCATTTCCATTTGGACCCCAAAATCAAGCCTTCAGGGCTTAAGTCTTTAAATTGTGCCCTTTCTGTCTAGGTAGCTCCCCCAAATAGACAGCTTTTTCTAAAATATTATGACAGCAATTATGGGGTTTAGGTAACATGTGAACATCCAGACAAAAATAATATTTGCTTTATTGACTCTAGGTAATGGGATTGCCAATTACAGGAATGCCACTATAGTCTTATTCTAATATCTTACTGGTTTATGCTGGCCTTGATCTTTTTCTGTGTCAGATTCTCCTGGAGTTGATTTGCTCATTTCCTTGTATCAAGGATTTCATGCTGATATCAGATATTTCTCAGTCTCTCCACCTGCAACACTTGATTTAGTGCAGAACCTTTAATAACTACATGGTGATTTGTGATCCTATCTAAAAAATTATCTCTCTCCCTCTTCTTCTCCTCCCCTCCCTTTCTCCAGTATGCTGCTCTGAGCTTTCCTACACAGACACGAGGGGTGTTAGAAAAGAGAACATTACATTGTCTTGGCTTGGGCTGATTTAACAAAATACCATAGATTAGGTGGCTTAACCAATAGCCATTTATTTCTCACAGTTCAGCCTGGCCTACACCCTCTCACAATCCAGGACCCCTCGGGGGATGTCCAACTAAACTGGCCATCGGACATCCCTCTCGCAATTCAGGACTGCTGGCTCCTAACTGCTCGCCTGCCTGCCTGCCTGATCGCCCCTAACCGCCTCTGCCTGCCCGCCTGATCGCCCCTAACCATCTCTGCCTGTCTGCCTGATTGCCCCTAACCACTCACCTGCCTGATGACCCCTAACCATCTCTGCCTGCCTGATCGCCCCTAACTACTCGCCTGCCTGCCTGATCGCCCCTAACCGCCTCTGCCTTGGCCCCCATCGCCACGGCTTGGTCAGGAAGGATGTCCAGAATGACATCCAGAAGGTTGTATGGCTGTCCGGTCTAATTAGGATATTAGGCTTTTATTATTATAGGTTTTAATCCTATCATGGGACCTCACCCTCATGACCTCATCTAAACTTAATTACCTCCCAAGGGCCCCCAACCTTCAATTACCATCATAATGGGGGTTCGGGCTTCAACATATGAATTTGGAGAGGAAATATTCAGTCCATAACAATGCATGGAAGCCATATATTTCCCCCATCCCCTGTGAACCTCCATTAAAAATCCTGGCTAGCCTGGCCGGTGTGGCTCAGTGGTTCAACGTCGACCTGTGAACCAGGAGATCACGATTCATTTCCTGTTCAGGGCACATGCCCAGGTTGTGGGCTTGATCCTCAGTGTGGAGCATGCAGGAGGCAGCCAATCAATGATTCTCTCTCATCATTGATGTTTCTATCTTTCTCTCCCTCTCCCTTCCTCTTGGAAATTAAAAAAAAAAAATCCTGTCTAGCCCTAGCCAGTTTGGCTTAGTGGATAGAGTGCTGGCCTGCGGACTGAAGGGTCTCAGGTTTGATTTTGGTCAAGGGCACATGCCTGGGTTGCAGGCTCGATCTCCACTAGGGGGCATGCAGGAGGCAGCCAATCAATGATTCTCTCTCATTGATGTTTCTATCTCTCTTTCCTTTCCCTTCCTCTTTGCTATCAATAAAATATATTTGAAAAAAATCCTGGCTACAATCACTGTGCATTTACTGATCAATTATCTCAGGTCCAACTATTTATAGCATAGCACTTCTTAAACTGTAGTGTCCATATGGTTAACTTGGGGGAATTTTGTTAAAATGCAGATGATTCAGATTCTAGGGTAGGCTTTGAGAGTCTATTTCTAACAATCTCCATGCTGATGTTGATGGTATAGGGACTACACTTTAAGTAGTAAGGATGTATGTAACCACTAATATTCATAAGTATTTATTTGGGAATTTGGAAGAAAAAGGATTTGGCCTTTGTTTAAAAGTATCAAGCATGACTATGTGCATATGAGCAATTTTGTCTAATATCTGTTAAGTATAGTCTAATATATTAAAAATCAAATTGGTCTCAAGTGGTATGTTAGATATTATAGATTTTATGTCTGGAAATGGCTGGGGCTTCCATTGGCCTAAATCTCTATAGGTATTAGAGATCTGTTCTCTTGAGATGGAAATAAGCAAGGATTATCTCCTTTTGGAAGAGGTAAGTGGAGAAAAGGATGAGATAGCACAAAGAATGTTAGGATGGACAGGGATCAACAAAATTACTTGCAAAGAACTTTCTCCTTGGAAATGTCATTTAAAATTAAACCAGTATTTCTCAAACTTTAAGACACATAGGCATCACCTAGGTTTACTTGAGGATAGTGCAAATTACTGGACTCCTTGCCTCAAGGTTCTGATTCAGTAGGTCTAACAGTGGGATAGGGAAACAAAAATTTGTATTTTTAAACAAGCATTCCTACGGCATTTGATTCCTGGACCATTATTTTGAGAAATATTGCATTAGAAAGATTGGTTGTAGTCTCAGGAGAAAGAAAATAAAACAGAACACATAATAAAACTAGGCAAATATTTTTGTCAAGAGTATTTAAAAAAATATTTTAAAATTGATTTCAGAGAAGAAGGGAGAGGGACAGAGAAATAGAAACATCAATGATGAGAGAGAATCATTGATTGGCTTCCTCCTGCATGCCCCACACTGGGTATTAAGCCCACAACCTGAGCATGTGCCCTGATGGGGAATTGAACCATGACCTCCTGGTTTATAGGTCCATACTCAATCATTGAGCCATGTTGGCTGGACTAGAGTCTTTAAGTTATTGTAAGAGAGAAACAAGGCCATCCCGCTGGTCAGCAGACCAGTCTATCAGATATCAGATATAAATTAAGCAGATTCAAACCCTTATCAGTATTCTGAGGACTCATGGCCATAATTCATAGAAACATGGAATTTAGGGCTTAAAGGAAACTTAGAGACTTTCCAACATTTTTTGTCTATGACCCATAGTAACAGATACATTTTATATTGTGCTCCTGGAAACATACTCATGCAACACATATGCGTACATTTATTTACTTCATCAAATAACCTCTGATACAGTTTTTTGTTGTATTTAAATTTTTTAAAATTCTGGTCATGACTTATTAAATCTATTGTATAACTACTGTGTTATAACTTGCCACTTGAGAAACACCAATCTAGTGCAGTCACTTTATTTTACAAATGAGAAAAACAATCTTGGAAAGATAAGACTTGTCCAAAATCATAAAGCTATGAAGAATAGAAAATCAGGTCTCAGACTTTTAATCTAATGATCTGTCCACCATGGTCTACTGTATACAAAGGTGTTTGTTTTATTGCTCTTAGCCTATTTTCCCTCAAAACAAAATTACCTATTTGTATATACCAGATTGCCTATCTAGATGAAACATTTTGAAGGAAACAAATGTTTTTTCCCTAAAAAAACCACTAGATGGTAGTGTAAACTCTTCTGATGGTGGACTATTCAACTAAACCAAGGTGTATTCAGATGTGTGTATTTGCAGTCTTATCTTATGCTGCTTCATAGACTCTATGGCAGTGTTGGGCAACCTTTTGAGCTTGGTATGTCAAACTTCGCCAAAAAACTGAGCATAACTTGGGTAGTGTGTCACTTTGAGGAAAAAACTAACTCCAAGACTCTAATCGCAAATGTTTCCTCCTCAGGAGCAGCAAATGTTTCATCCTCGGCACGTGGCCGCGTGTCATCAGAAATGGCTACTCGTGTCAGTGCTGACACACGTGTCATAGGTTCGCCATCACTGCTCTATGGATAAACTGAGCTTTATGCTCATCCTAAAGAAACTGTCTTACATGATCTTATAAGCAGGATATATTTTGTTATTTGGTATTTCTTTTTTTTTTTTTCATCTGCATGGAAGAGAGATTTAGAAAAACACACACATATGTCTCCAGCATCCCTCTTGTTTTGCATCAATATGATTTTTTCCATATTTTTATTTTATAGGACTTTAAATAATCATTTTCTATTATTTCGATTAATCCAGATTTAAAATTAAATTTCTTTTAGTGAGGGAAGTCTATGTGAGCCCTCTTGGGCTTGAATAAGTGAACAAAACCCCCAGACAACTTAATATTTACCATCTCCTAAGAAAGAAAATCAATACTCTACTCCATAAAGTTTTTCCCCCCCATCCTTAGCTGCAGCAAGGTTGGCAGAGTGATCCATGCATGCATTAGGAACTTCTAAGGGAGGTCAGCATGAAAATGTTGTTTGTTGGGATTTCGGTTCTGTTTCTTTGGAGAATTGTGACTAATAAAAGAAGCAAAGGGATAAGATAGGGGACTTCACAGCTTACAAATTAAAAACTCAATTAAAGCAAATGGAAAGACAGTTATAACATTGCTATTCTTTCCTCTATTTCTCCCCTGCAACTTCCTCTTCTCTGAACCCCTGACAAATTAATGGACTAATTCTGTTTTCTGTACCATTATATCCTTAGTGCTTAAGTATTTGTTGGTTGACTAAATGAATGGTTAGGAATCTTAATTGTGCAACAGGGGGAAGAACTGAATACTCTGTCACAGTAGCATCTATCAATATCAAATCTTAATATGCAAATCGACCTGCTGAACAACCAGCAGAACAACCAGTTGCTATGACATGCACTGACCAGGGGGCAGACGTTCAATGCAGGAGCTGCCCCCAGTCTGCAGGCCGGACTGGTGGTGGCAGCAGCGGGGAGTGGGGCCAGCGAGCGGGTGGCGCCAGGCCAGCCAAGGCAGGTGTGAGCGGGGGCCCTGATCACCCCACCCATCATCCCACAGATCAGTCCTGATCACCCACCAGGCCTAGGGACCCTACCCATGCACGAATTTTGTGCAGTGGGCCTCTAGTGAAAATATATAACAAGTTTGGGGAATGATGAATTGTGCAGGGTTGAAGATATTTGGGGATAGAATTGCTAGAAGTAAATCTAGAAGGGTAACCTGCTGGGAATTGGGACTTTATCCTTGTGAGCAGTGAGAGCCATCTGACAGTTTTAAGGAAGGATCATATCCATGCTTTCCCCTCTGAATGAGTCCCAGCATTTTCTGAAGTTTTAGCAAAGCTCAAAGTGTGTGTGTATGTTTTTTTATTGTAGTTTAGATCATCTTAAATACAAAAGTACTCTCTTGCCTCTGCCTATTTTAAGTCTCACTAATTAACTTTTTTTCTCCACTGACAAATTAATTTAAAAAACATGGGTCTTCCAGTAATCCCACTTCTAGGAATATATCCCAAGGAAACAGAAACACCAATCAGAAAAGATATATGTACCCCTATGTTCCTAGCAGCACAATTTACCATAGCTAAGATTTGGAAACAGCCTAAGTGCCCATCAGCAGATGAGTGGATTAGAAAACTGTGGTACATCTACACAATGGAATACTAAGCTGCTGTAAAAGAGAAGGAATTCTTACCATTTGCAACAGCATGGACGGAACCGGAGAGCATTATGCTAAGCGAAATAAGCCAGTTGGAGAAAGATAAATATCACATGATCTCACTCATTTGTGGAATATAATGAACAACATAAACTGGTGAACAAAAATAGAACCAGAGTCATAGAAGCATCAAACAGATTGTCCAATCTATGAGGGAAGGCCGGGGGTGAGGGGGTAAGAGATCAACCAAAGGACTTGTATGCATGCATATGAGCATAACCAATGGACATAGATGGGGGGGGGGAGGGGGAGGGCATGTGCTGAGGGGTGGGGACGGTCAGGGAGAGGTCAAGGGGGAAAAAAGGAGACATATGTAATACTTTAAACAATAAAGAATTTAAATTAAAAAAATAAAATAAAATAAACATTAAGCAGAACTTCCCTGTGCCATTTCCCCACTGACCTCTATAGTTTCCCCTCCAGCCCTACTCTCCTGAATTTGTTGTTGCTCATTCCCATGCATGTCTTTCTACCTTCTCAATATATGTATGTGTTCCACTACTGTTTCACATGTTTCTAACTTCACATAATGATCTGTATTGTATGCCTTTCAGCAATTTGATTTTGGCTCAATATAATGCTAATAAAAATATTTTAATATTGAAAAAAAATTAAAAGAACATTGGTCTTGGATCAGTGTTGAATCCTGGGTTTTATCACTTAGAGGCCTTATGATCCGAGCAACTGCTTTACTTCTCAGCAGCACAGTTTCTTCAACTTAAATATTGGCAGACTCAATTTTGAAATCTTAAAAGCATTCCCTTTAAGATCAGGAACAAGAGGAGATAGTTTACCATCTGCTTTCTTTCAACATTGTATTGAAGGTTCTAGCCACTGTGATATGGCAAGAAAAAAAGAATAAAATGTATCAAGATAAAAAATTAGTCAATAGGTAACTTATTTGAATTAATAAGAAAGTTTAGCATGCCTTTTGGGCACAATATATACTAAAAAGCCATTACATTTCTATACAATAGCAACAGTCGGTATGATTTAATAAAATTTACAATAGCATTAAGAAATATTAAGTTCTAGGAATAAACCTAACAAGAAGTGTTCAAGTACTTTATGGCAGAAATTATAAAACTTTATTAAAATCTTTAGAAAAGGCCTAAATAGAGAAATATAGCATATTCCTGGGTTAGAAGACATATTACTGTAAAGAATTTACTTTTCCTAAGGGATCTACAGATTCAATTGTGCAACAGGGGGTATTATACAATTAATTTCAATTGTATATTTAAACCTAATGAGCTAATTCTAAAATTCAGGTGGAAATGCAAAGGACTAAGAAGAGATAAGCAAATCCTGAACAAGTATAAGATCGGGGGACTTGCTTTACCAGAATATTAGATATCAAGATTTATAAGGCTGTTAGTTCAAAGACAGACAAAAATGAAACAGAATAGAGAGATAAGAAGTAGATCTGTATATGGTACATGGAAACTTAAAGCAAATCAGTGAGGGAAAGAATGAATGTGTGATGCTGGGAAAATAGATTATTCATGTGATAAAAATAAATTTTAAAACATGAAAAGCAAATTTATGACATTGTTAGAAGCAATATAGAAAAATATTTTAATGACTTGGCATATGGAAGGATTTCTTCAGTAAGATACAAAAAGAAAAAATCATGAAGGAAAAAATTTATAAATTCAACTATATTAAAATTTTTGTTTACTAAAAGACAAAGTATGAGGATACAAGGCACAAACTGGGAGAAGCCATTTGCAACTGATAAAATATCCATTATCCAGGATATATATTACTTGTACACATCAGTTAGAAAAAAATTCAATAGAAAAATGGACAAAAACTTGAGTAGGTATTTCACAGAAAAACAAAGCTGAAGAGCCAATTAAGCTATTAAAAATGTTCTACCTCATTAGTAATTTAGGAAATGCAAATTAAAACCATGAACATATCCCTGGCCAGTGATCCGCCCATGCACCAAAGGGTCTTGGATTTGATTCCCAGTCAAGGGCACATACCTGGGTTGCATGTTCGATCCCTAGCCCAGTTGGGGCTCCTGTGGGAGGCAACTAATCGATGTGTCTCTCTCACATCAATGTTTCTCTGTTTCTTTCTCCTTCCCTCTCTCTCATTCCCTCCCTCCCTCCCTCTATCTCTAAAAAATCAATGGAAAAAATATCATCTGATGAGGATTAACAAAACAAAACAAAAAATCATAACCTTACCAATGAGACTGACAAAAATAAAAAACTCTAACAATAAATAGTGTTGGTGATCATATGAAGCAGGAGGAACATATATACTGTGGGTGGGAAGATAACTTGGTATAATCACTTTGGAAAAAAAATAATAAAAATACCCCATGGTTCATCAGTCTCACTCCTAGAGAAATTCTTGCATATTTGTACTGGGAGACATGTGAAGGAAGTATAGGTATGTTCATAGCAGTGCAGTTTGTAATAGCAAAACACAGAAAATGACTCAAATGTCAGTTGATAACTATAAGCTTTACTGTTGCTAACATAAAAACATTGAAACCTGTAAAGAATTTTTGTGAGTTTATTTGAGCCAAACTGTTGGCAATTGCTGGGAAGCAGAACCTCAATGGATTGAGATAACTCTCCAGAGAATGGCAGGTTTTTTATCTATTTTTATATATTGCAATCAAAGGAGGGGACATAGGTGGGTTACATGAAATCCATTGGTGATAGATTAGAGAGGTGATAGAAAGCAAAGTGGGGGGTGGGTGAACCCCTGTTATTGGATAAAAAGTAAAATGATATTTTCATCATCATCATATCATTTGATAAAAACAACACAAAGAGAGAGAATTATAGGCCAATATCCCTCATGAACATAAATGCCAAAATCCTCAACAAAATTCTAGCAAATCGGATCTAGCATTACATCAGAAAGATCATACACCATGACCAAGTAGGATTTATCCCAGGGATGCAAGGATGGTACAATACCTGCAAATCAATAAACGTGATACATCACATAAACAAATTGAGAGATAAAAATCACAGTCATATCAATTGATGCAGAAAAAGCATTTGACAAAATCCAACACCCTTTCTTGATAAAAACCCTCAGCAAAGTGGGAATAGAGGGATCATACCTCAACATAATAAAAGTCTTATATGACAAACCTACAGCCAACATCATACTCAATGGGCAAAAACTAAAACCATTTCACCTAAGAATAGGAACAAGACAGGGGTGCCCACTTTTACCACTCCTGTTCGACATCGTACTGGAAGTGCTAGCCATAGCAATTAGACAAGAAGAAGAAATAAAAGGTATCCAAATTGGAAAAGAAGTAAAGCTGTCATTATTCACAGATGACATGATGCTGTTCATAGAAAACCCTAAAGACTCCATCAAAAAATTATCAGACTTAATAAATGAATTCGGCAATGTAGCAGGATACAAAATTAATACCTAGAAATATATGGCATTTTTATACACCAATAGTGAACTTACAGAAAGAGAGATTAAAAAATAATCACATTTACCATTGCACCAAAAAAAAATTAAGATACCTAGGAATAAACTTAACTAAGGAGGTAAAAGACCTATATGGGGAAAACTATAGGACACTGAAAAAAGAGATAGAGGAAGATATAAACAGATGGAAGAACATATCATGTTCCTAGATTGGTAGAATCAACATCATTAAAATGTCCATACTATGCAAAGCAATCTTTAGATTCAATGCACTCCCCATTAAAATACCAACGGCATATTTCACAGACCTAGAACAAACTCTCCAAAAATTCATCTGGAATAAAAATATAGCTGCAACAATCCTGAGAAAGAAGAATAAAGTAGGAGGGATCTCAATTCCAGATATCAAGCTATGTTACAAAGCCACTGTTCTCAAAACTGCCCGATACTGGCACAATAACAGACATATAGATCAATGGAATAGAATAGAAAACCCAGAAATCGACCCAAACCACTATGCTCAATTAATATTTGACAAAGGAGGCAAGAGCATACAATGGAGTCAAGACTGTCTCTTCAATAAATGGTATTGGGAAAATTGGACAGATACATGCAAAAAAATGAAACTAGACCACAAATTTACACCATACACAAAAATAAACTCAAAATGGATAAAGGACTTAAACGTAAGATAGGAAACCATAAAAATCTTAGCGGAATCCACAGGCAGCAAAATCTCAGACATATTCCAAAGCAATATCTTTACCAATACAGCTCCTAGGGCAATGGAAACTAAAAAGAAAATAAACAAATGGGACTACATCAAAATAAAAAGCTTCTGCACAGCAAAAGAAACCATCAACAAAACAACAAGAAAGCCCACTGCATGGGAGAACATATTTGCCAATGTTATCTCCAATAAGGGTTTAATCTCCAATACTTACAGGGAACTCATACAACTTAACAAAAGGAGGATAAACAACCCAATAAAAAATGGGCAATGGACCTAAATAGGTCCTCCTTTTTGAAAGAGGACATAAGAAGGCCAAAGAGACCTATGAAAACATGCTCAAAATCACTAATCATCTGAGAGATGTAAATCAAAACGACAGTGAGATACCATCTGACACCTGTCAGAATGGCTGTCATCAACAAATCAACAAACGACAAGTGCTGGCGAGGATGCAGAGAAAAAAGAACTCTCTTGCACTGCTGGTGGTAATGCAGACTGGTTCAGCCACTGTGGAGAACAGTATGGAGTTTCCTCAAAAAATTAAAAATGGAGCTCCCATTTGACCCAGTGATCCCACTTCTAGGAATATATCCCAAGAAACTAGAAACACCAATCAGAAAGGATATATGCATCCCTAAGTTCATAGCAGCACAATTTACAATAGCTAAGATTTGGAAATAGCCTAAGTGCCCATCAGCAGTTGAGTGGATTAAAAAACTGTGGTACATCTACACAATGGAATACTATACTGCTATAAAAAGGAAGGAACTCCTACCACTTGCAACAGCATGGATGGACCTAGAGAGCATTATGCTAAGCGAAATAAGTCAGAGAAAGATAAATATCACATGATCTCACTCATTTGTGGAATATAATGAACAACATAAACTGATGAACAAAAACAGATCCAGACACGGAGAAGCATTGATCAGACCATCAACCCTCAGAGGGAAAGCTGGAGAAGGTGGGAAGAAAGGGGAGAGATTAACCAAAGGACTTATATGCATGCATATAAGCATAACCAATGGACATAGACACTAGGGGCGTTGAGGGCACGAGCGGGGTGTGTGTGTGTGTGGGGGACAATGGGGGTATAAAGACACATATGAAATACCTTAATCAATAAAGGGAAAAGAGAAAGAAAAAATAGTAAAATGATAGACACATACTTAGGTGGGTGCTGAATAGTCAACAGTCAACAATTAACATGATAACAATAACAATGAATGACCCCAAGGGGTCTGGAAAAAGGGAAGTTACAAGTTACCCAGACATTTCAAGGATATGTCATCATAGATGCAAAAAGATAGATAGGCTCAGTTAAGGTAAAGGTTGACCTTGTCAATGAAGATACCAGCCTAGGACCTAATTACCCACCATAACTGCTTTTGGTTAAAGTTTAATTTCAGACCATCCTTTGTGGTTACTTTGGGACTCTGAGTTTGCAAGAGTGCCATGCAGGCCTTCCCTGAGCTTGTCAGGTTAGCATGTGGCCCCTTTCGTCCACACTGTTCATGAACAGGGAAGAAAGATGGTATTTATTACTGTCCCAAGTGTTGAATAGTTCATGAACAGTGTCTGCATACCATTTAAAAGGAAGATTCAAAATAATTCAAATTATTTCTTTTTTTCTCCTTTTTATTCAATTTATTGGGGCGACACAGCAAAATTATACAGGTTTCAGGTGCACAATTCCACACACATCAACTCTATCTGTATTGTGTTCACCATCCCAAATCAAATCTCTGTCATCACCATTTATATCCCCTTTACCTTCCTCTACTGCCTCCCTGCAATCACCACACTGTTTTTCCTCATTTTTTCTCAATCTCTCCACCCTCCAACCTCCCACCCCACCTCAAATTATTTCTTAAACCCAAGAAATAGTAACATGGTTCATTACATTCATTTTTTCCCCTTTCACTTTAAAAATAATTCACAATTCTTTTAAAAAATAAATACTTTATTGATTTTTTTACAGAGAGAAAGGGAGAGGGATAGAGAGTTAGAAACATCGATGAGAGAGAAACATTGATCAGCTGCCTCCTGCACACACTCTACTGGGTATGTGCCAGCAACCAAGGTACATGTCCTTGACTGGAATCAAACCTGGGACCCTTGAGTCCTCAGGCTGACGCTCTATTCATTGAGCTAAACTGGTTAGGGCAAAAATAATTCACAATTCTTTAGGGATAAAGAGTATAGTGTCAACAATTGGCTAAAGAGAGGAATAATTTGCTAAATTGAATTTCTGCATTCTGGAAAGTCTAGAGTGGGTGTTTGCAAGAAAAGATAAAAAAAACAATTTCAAGGCCAACTTTGAAATCAATTTGGCAGTCTCTAAGTTGCACACCTACTTTATATGAATTATGAAACTGACATGCACTGTAATAAAATGAGATCACGAGAGTCATGCAGAGGGTGTGGTCAGTTGTTTTTTGTAATAGTAACAGGCTAATTGTCTGAATAGACTACCTTTTCCTCATAGCTAAGCCTACAGAAGTAATTAATGAATACAACTACTGCTGTAGGAGCTGTTCATTCCCCATCAATCAAATTATAATGGTTTTCTGGTGAAGGCAGCAGTGCCAGGGTGAATGTTTTCTTTCTGTGGCTCACAGTTCTGAGCATATTCAATAGTGCCTTTTAAAAGCCTACTTTTACCAGCATCATTGGACTATTTTAATGTTACCCAGCTTTTCTCATCCATCACTCAGGTAGGAACTACTTTTCTGGTTTTTATTTATTTGTTTTTTCTAAAAGAAAGAAAAAAATTAAGGAAGTCCTTTGGGAAAAAAGGAGACTTGGGGCAGAGGAGGGGATTTGTATTTCATATTCTAGGGAAAGAAAATATTGCTGATATTTTAGGTTGTCATGTTAGGCAACAACAACCTTGCAGCTGCCAAATCCAGGCCAATGGGGCTGCTATAGAGTGAGAATGCGCCTGGGGCCTTTGTTAAGCTTTGATTGTATCTTTGGGTTTGGGAAGGGATAAGCTTCCTTTCAAATTAACCAGTGTTCTTCCTAATTCTTCAGGGGTTGTGCTGGCCTTCCCCTATTCAATCCCTTTCCTGAATCTTGGGGTTTCATCTCCTCATCCTATCTGATCCTTTTCTTAGGCTAGATTCTCTCCCTTTATGGTTGCCATTTTGGCTCCTACGGTGCAGGCTTCAAAGTTCTGCTTCATCATCTGGCTTCTATTGCACATGGCACTTAGTAGAAGGACTTCCCCTTGTGCCATCTTGTGAATGTTCCCAGTAAAGGAATTTCCCCTTTATTGTTTATCCCTTCCCCCAACCCCAATCCAGGTGAATGGGCTGGTTATTCACCAGGGAGATTGGAACACCAGTGTTTAGTGCCTGCTTGGCAATTAACATCCCTTTGGTGGAGGATGCAACTGTCCCCTGTGTTGTCTGTGAAGCTGTAGTTTCCTAGTTAATCCAGCTTAATTAGATGTCTGGCTCTCTTCTCTTTCATTAATATCTAACTAGCTACCTACTGTAATATATTCAGTCTATCTCTGTCACCATCACCCTAATTCAAAGCATCCTTTTTTAAAAACCTGGATTACTGCAATAGCTCTCCAAGTAGTCTACCCATGTCTGTTTTCATTCCCCTTTCAATTTGTTGGATTAATCATCTTCCTGCTCCAAAGCTTGGTGGATGCCCTTTGCACACAGAATAAATCCAAAATCTTTAATCTACACTAATAAAAGAGTAAGATGCAAATTGACCATACCTTCATGACACCCATCAGCCACCAGGAGTGAGTATGCAAATTAACCCAACAAAGATGGCGGGTTAATTTGCATACACAGGTGCCAAGTGGCCGGGGGCGGGGCAGGATGCTTGTGTTGTCGCCATGGCTACGACACAGGCCTTCCACACCACTCTAGCTGTTCCAGGCCTCTGGGCAGTGTGGGAAGGCGGAAAGGCAGCTCTGGCCAGAGCGAAGGCAGTGCCAGTAGCCAAGGTAAGGAAGGCCCATTCTTGCATGAATCTTCATGCATCGGGCCTCTAGTATGACTTATAAAGCTCTAAATGATATGTCCCATGCCTAGCTTTTTAACCTTATCCATCACTATTCTCTCCCTTATACTCTCCATCAGTTTAAAATGGGAACTCAATTTGCCCAGTGTGAGAATTTAGCATCAGTAATGTGGAATGCTTGAAAAGACATACCCAGATCTCAAGCATTAATGATGCCATTAATAGCTGTTTAGGAGTATAGTGATATAGGACCAAGAATGTTGAGATTTGGCATATTCTCTAAAAGATGTGTTTTGACAAAAATTTGTTGTAATCCAGGGATGAATCTACAAATAAGAACAGAATAACGTTTAACTTGTCCTAATTATAGATTACTCTGTGTCCCAGCAGGAAGATAAACAAACAAACAAACACCTAACAAGTAAAACACATGCCCTTGGGGTATATACAACTTTGTGTAATAAATTATAGATAGATAAATCATGCATACATATAATACTAGGCAGAATATAATCAACCTTTTCACCACAATTGACTAGAGTAAACAATAAAGGCTTACCGGTAAAAAGGTGGAGACAGCTGGATTTTGAAGGAAGCATAATAATGACATTGATGGAAAAGAAACAAGAGGATAATTTAACTGTGTGAAAAAAGTAGACTGGTAGGAATCAATGTTTTAGGTAGAGGAACAATGAGGAAGCTATAGGAAAGAGGCATCATGATATAAAGACAGAATAATGAAATAGAAGTATCAAAGTAAGGAGATCTGTGCTCCAGGCACATGTCTACTTCTAGCCAGCTGTATGCCTGTAAACAAAATTCTTAGCTTCTTTGGTTTGTTTCCTATGTTTCATAATAATGACAAAGAAACAGCTAACATTCACTGAATTCTTAATATATTTTAGGTACAGCACTAAGCATTATTTCATTTAATTAGTGCAAAGAGATCGCTACTTTTATTATTTCCATATTGCAGGTGAAGAAAGTAAAACTTTGAGAAGTTAAATAACTTGCTCAAACTCATATAACCAGGGAAATAGCAGAGATAGATTTTGAACTCATGCGTTCTGATTTTAGAGCCCAATATCTTTACTACCATCTTCTTATACTGCCTCCTGAAAAGTTGTGGAGGTAGGAATAGACAATCTGGCTTCAAAGATTCTATCATTTCAAATGATATCATAAATTTCAAATGATTCCATAATTTTTATTCTGACAGAGGAGTAGGAAAGAGGATTCGGTAGGCAAGTAGGATGGGTAGGGCCCTACAATGTAATTCTGATACTATCTTGAGTTAGGTCAACTTCAAAATTAAGGACACAGTCTGTCCTCACTTCAGACATCAGCCACAAGCTCCAGGGATTCCAGGACACCTGCACTTCTGACCAATTGGCTACAAATTTGGGGGTTTCCACTATCCCCTCAGTTTTTAAAAAATATTTTTTATTGATTTTAGAGAGGAAGGGAGTGAAAGATAGAAACATCAATGATGAGCCGAAACCGGTTTGGCTCAGTGGATAGAGCATCGGCCTGCAGACTCAAGGGTCCCAGGTTTGATTCCAGTCAAGGGCATGTACCTTGGTTGCGGGCACATCCCCAGTAGGGGGTGTGCAAGAGGCAGCTGATCGATGTTTCTCTCTCATCGATGTTTCTAACTCTCTATCCCTCTCTCTTCCTCTCTGTAAAAAATCAATAAAATAATATTTTAAAAAAAAAAGAAACATCAATGATGAGAGAGAATAACTGATTGACTGCCTTCTGCACATCCCACACTGGGGATCAAGTCCACAACCTGAGTACATGCTCTGGCCGGGAATCAAACTGAGACCTCCTGGTTTATAGGTTGATACTCAACCACTGAGCTACACTGGTTGGGCTATCCCCTCAGTTTTGATAATTCTCCAGAACAACTCACAAAACTCAGGTAAGTGCTGTATTTACCATAACAATTTTATTATAGCAAAAAGTGAAAAACAAGACACAAATTAGGACACCCCAAAAAATGAGACCATAGGGAAAAGTCTGGGAAGGTCTCAAATGCAAAGCTTTCATGTCCTCTCTCCAATAGAGTCAGCTTATTGATGTGTAACAATTCCCAGAGTACAGTAGTCCCCTCTTATCTGTGGTGTAGTTTTCTGCCATTTCAGTTACCCATGGTCAACAGCTGTTTGAAAATATTAAGTTAAAATTCTAGAAATAAACAATACAGATTTTATTTTTTTATTTATTTATTTATTTGTTTTTAAATATATATTTTTATTGATTTTTTTACAGAGAGGAAGGGAGAGGGATAGAGAGTTAGAAACATCGATCAGCTGCCTCCTGCACACCCGCTACTGGGGATGTGCCCGCAACCAAAGAACATGCCCTTGACTGGAATTGAACCTGGGACCCTTCAGTCCACAGGCTGACGTTCTATCCACTGAGCCAAACTGGTCAGGGCAATACAGACATTTTAAATTGTGAACTGTTCTGAGTAGTGTGATGAAATCTCTCAGTGCCCTCCTTTATGCTGTTCAGGACATGAGTCATTCCTTTGCCCAGCTGTATACCCTTCATGCCTATTAGCAGCTTTCTCGATGATCACATCTGTTATCAGAGATTTTGAGAAAGAGTCCACATTCACAGTTTTTATTACAGCATTTTGTTATAATTGTTCTATTTTATTATTAGTTATTGTTGTTAATCTCCTACTATGCCTAATTTATAAATTAAACTTTATCCATAGGTATGTATGTATGTATAGGAAAAAACATAGTATATATAGGATTCAGCACTATCCTTAGTTTCAGGCATCCATTGGGGGTCTTGGAACATATTCCCCTCCCTCAAACCCCACCCTCCCACACTGTTAACCAGGGTTATTCACCTGAGCTTTGGTGTCCAAAATTTATTGGGGTTTCATTATTTAGGCATGACTAATTGAATCATTGGCCAGAAGGTTGAACTCAATCTCTAGTTTACTCCTTTCCTGGAGGTCATGCTTGTATGATATGGCTCAAAGGCCCAACCCTATAATTGCATGGTAGGTCTTTCTGGTGTAGCCATTTCCCATTCTGAGTCATCCCCTTATCATAAACTTATAGCGGCTCACAATGAGTCATCTTATTAGCATAAACTATCAAGTGTGGTTTAAGGTTTATTATACCATGAATAAAAAAGATCCTTACCACTCAGGAAATTTCCAAGGATTTGAAGGGTGCCTCCCAGAAACTAGGGACAAAGGCCAGCCAGATCTCCCATGATATTTTTATATTAATATAATAAAAATTTATTATATAAATATATGAATATATTAAATAAATAATATATAATCAATATTTTATACAAATATATAAAGTTTTATATAAAATATAAAAATATTTCATAGTATTTTATAAATAAATATATAACAATTTTCTATTTATAGCTCCCATTCATATTTTAACCACTCTGCAATAAAATCATATTTAAAAAAAATTTTAATAGGCCCAGGCTAGGTGGCTCAGTTGATTGGAGCATCCTCCTATACACCAAAAAGTTGCCGATTCTATTTCTGGTCAGGGCACATACCTAGGTTGGGGCTCATTTGGGAGGCAACCCATCAATGTTTCTCTCTCACATCGATGTCTTTCTCCCTTCCATTCTTTCTAAAAATCAATAAAAACATACCCTCTGGTAAGGATTAAAACGTTTTTTAATAGGTTATGAATGTTGCTCAGCATTTTAAAGCACATGGTTTTGGAAAGCATTTACAGCTAGGTAGAGCTGTCTAGTGACTCTAATTATCAAAGCTAAGGTGAGATAAATATGCTAAAGGTGCAATTTCAAATAGCAATATCAAAGTGGTATAAATAGCAGGAAATGTATTGAAAGAGCTTCTTTTCTAATAGAACTGTTTTTTAAAAATGAAACAATTTTCTGGAAACCAAATATGAAATCCTGTCCTTTGTGTAATATTTTCATAAAACACTTTATATAATTAGCCAAGCATCTTCACATTGTGAAAAATTGACATAAGTGGAGCCATTTTAAAATAGAACTAGAACGGCCATTTCAGAGGAATTGTCTTGCACATCTTACTCCTTGAATGTTAGGAATGTTTGAACTGGGCAGAATAACTTTTAGATCGGACCAAATCAACATTGTCTTACAAAAAAATTAACAGGAAAGTAGAATCAATAACCAGCCATGTAGCTAAAGAGTAATTTAGCTTGTTAACACCAATAGAAATTCCTTTTTTAAATTATGTAATTATTTCCCTTTCTTATTTTTGTGAGTGGTGCAAGATAGACATCTAATTTCATTATTTTGTATATAAATGTCCAGTTTTCCCAACAAAATTAATTGAAAAGACTGTAGGGTGCTAAAGACCTGGGGTGGGGGGGTGGGGGCGGGACTGGAGGGGGTTAATTGGGGTAAAAGGGGAACATATATAATACTTCCAACAATAAAGAATTATTAAAGAAAAAAAAAGACTGGCCTTTCACCAATGAGTATTATGGGCTCCCTTGTCAAATATTAATTGACCATTTATGCATGAATTTATTTCTGGGCTCTTGATTTTATTCCATTGGTCTATGTGTCTATTTTTATGTCAATACCATACTGTTTTGATTACTCTAGCTTTGTAATATAGTTTGAAACCAAGAAATATGATGCCCTCACCTTTGTTTTTCTCAGTATTATTTTATATTCCACATCTTTTGTAGTTCCACACAGATTTTAGCATTGCTTTTTCTGTTTCTGTGAAAAATGCCATTGGATTTTTGATAGGGATTGCATTGACTCTATAGATGGCTTTGGGTAGTATGACCATTTCAATAATATTAATTTTTCTGATCCGTGAACTTAGAATATCTTCCCATTTGTGTCTTCTTCAATTTTTTTCATCAATATCTTAACAGTTTTCAATGTATGTATCTTTCACTTCTTTGGTTAATATATTCCTAAGTATTTTATTGTTTTTGATGCCATCTTTATTCTCTTTCAGATATTTCAGGTATTTTGTTATTAACGTAGAAATGAAATTCCTACTTTTCTCCTTGTCTTTGATTTTTAACATTTTTATTTAATGTGTCTCAGAGTAATCTTCTTTGGATTGATCTTGCTTAGGGACTCTTGAGCTTCCTGTACCTGGATGTCATTATCTTCTTCACTTCGGTGTTGAGGTGCTTCTGTATCCCCATGAGCCTGCCAAAAAATATTGTTGAGTATCTGTCCTATTATCACATTCTGCTGGCTGCTAGTGATAAAATGGTAAATAAGAATGGCATGATGCCTGTTCACACAGAGAAGTAAACAGACAATTATAATACCATCTAATAAGAGTGAAGGAAGAATAGCGCCATGGCAGTACATGAGAGGAGTACTCAACCTAGACTATTATAGAGGTCTTGAAGATAGTCAAAATGCTTTGCTTTTTTTGATGACTTCCCTTAGAGAAGTTCCTCTCTCTCTCTCTCTCTCTCTCTCTCTCTCTCTCTCTCTCTCTCTCTCTCTCTCTTTCTCTCTCTCACACACACACACACACACACACACACACACACACACACACTCACACACACTTTTAAATCAGTGACTGATCTGTTTCTCAAAGTTGGGTTTTACTATTTGTGGTTTGGGTAAGATTTCATGGTTATTTTCTCCTGAAGTAGAGGATGTAATTTGAATAACAAATTATAGATTGTGCATAACCACAAGACAAACTTTGTCTTAAGGGTTGGATTTATCATCCATTAACCTTGGTAAATATTTAAAACTTTCTGAAGCCCAAATTCTTCCTTCCCAGATCTGTACAAAGCACATATGGGAAATGAGAGGCCTTAGTAAATTTCTTAAGGATGGGGGCAAATTAAGGCTGGGTCTTGTTCTTTTATAATTATCTGCATGTTTATATGTCAAACAATTGGAAAAACAGCTTAGTTTAGAATAGAAAATTTAAACCAAGGGTAAAATTTTCAGAAACTTAGCAATAATAATAGATATATATTTTTATCTTAGCAGAGTTTTTTACTTTTCAAATTATTCATTTTGAAAACATTTTAGACTCACATAAAAGTTGCAAAGAGTACCTAAAATCTCTCTATATCATTCACCCACCCAGTAAGAAAATGATAACTTGCTAGGAAAATGGGAAAGACCTAAGCAAACATTCCTGAAAAACGAAACCCAAATATCCAGTAAATATATGAAAAGGGCCCCAACTTCATTAGCAATCAAAGAAATACAAATTAAAATGATAAGATAAAGATACACATTCACCAGATTGGCAAAAGCTAAAATCTGACAATACAAAGGATGATGAAGCCATAGAGCAATGGGAACTGTAATCTACTTCTGTGTGGAGAAGAGCATAAATTGGAATCATTGTTTTGGAAAATAAGTTCAACAGAATCTAATAAAGCTAAAATTAAACCTACCTCACAATCCCCCTACTAGAAATCCCAGAAAAATACATGTTATGTTCACCAGGACACATGTAAAAGAATCACATGTACAAGGAGGTTCATAGCAGAATTGTTTACAGTGAAGTTAAATATTCACTAAAAGCAGAATGGATGAAAATTCATTCCATCGGATAATCTATAATTAATAATCTATAACACTGAATGAACCACAGATACATAAAAGAACGTAGATGAAGTTTTAAGACATAATTTTCAATAAAAGAAATCAAACAGCAAAATACTGAGTATTATAGTAGTTTGAACATTATATGTTCAAAACCAGTAAAATTAAAGTATATCATTTTGGTAGAAAAACAAGAAAGTTCTATCAAAGTCAGGATCATGGTTCCTACTGAGGGGGTAGTGATCAGGAAGGAATGTATATACATGAGTGTGTGCATGTGCATAGTGCATGTGTGTGTATTACAGAGTGCTGCTTATATTCTTGAATTGGAAGGGGAGGGGTCACATTTGTGTTCTTTTTATGACAGTTCATTAAGCTCTACATTTATACTTTGTGCACTTTATTATATTTCACAGTGTAGATAAAGTTTTATAGTAGCAGAACACGAAATAAAGAAAAATATTAGTAATACACTGTAAACATTTAGAAGTCTTATAAAATAATAGTCTATGTGATAAAATTTATGTGTGAAAATTACATATAAATATAAACTAACATTTCTGTTCATCATATGTGTGTATAATTTGTTACACATTTACATACATTTGCTGTATACATGTAAAGTTTGTACATTTTAGTTTATATTTTGCTTATTTTATAGAAAAATATAAATGAATGCCTAGAAAAATATACCAAAATATTTATTTTTTAATGTGATGACATCACAGTTGACTTTCTATATGACCAAAAACATAAAGGAGGGGACTAGTGTTGGTGGATTCAAAGATTGCAAAAGATGGTTCTCACTTCCCAGTAGTTAACCCTCCATTCTAAAGGGTAAACTGATTCTAATACTTAAGAGTAAGTTTGATTTTTCTCTGTAAGACTGTAGAAGAGAAGGAGGGACTGTCTGGTGGAGGAGTCCAGTTACTGTTTACTTAAATAGAAACACCATTCCATGCTGATGAAAGTGGGTTTGGGTGGGCAATGGTATCCAGAGTGTTCATATTACAGCTTCCTACTGAGACTGATGTTGCTTGTTAGAGCCTTGTATAATGTACTGAACAATTAAGACTTGTATATTGTGATCAAATTAATCTATTTTTGTCTCCCACCATCTCTTTAAACTTTACTCAGTGGGATCACCCCTTCATTTTTCCTGGACAAAAACCCAGGCTACTCTCATGGCTTTCCAGTTCATTTTTAGGGAATAAACTTTTAGTCAGAAAAAAAGGTCTTAATTCACTAAGTAGAATATTCAAACTCTGAACCTGAGGTCATGGAAAATGGAGACTTGACCATTCTTCTTTCATCTCTTTCTCTGTCACAGTTCCTCCCATTCAAAAGCTGTTTCACCCATAGTCATGGTTGAAGGTGAAGGAGAGGTAAGGACAGTTTTTTTTTGTTTTTTTTTTAGCACATGGTGACCTCTGGGCTTAGAAGATGGTGAAAAGTGAATCTCTGGAATAGTGTTTTTATATGCTTTTCAGAGGTTCCCTGCATCTGTGTCCTGTATCCCCTTTGTCCTGGAGAGATGCATCTCTATTACTCTAAGTAAACTCTTGCAACTCCATCCTCAGCCCTTCAATATCTGGCAATATATTCCAGGCACTTAAAAAAAATCCTCCCCCAAGGATATCTTTTTCATTGATTCTAGAGAGAAAGGAAGGGAAAAGGAGAGAGAGAAACATTGATGTGAGAGAAACACATCGATGGGCTGCCTCCCGCATGCTCCCTGATGGTCAAACCCGCAACCTGGGTATGTGCCCTGACTGGGAATCAAACCAGTGACTCTTCTGTGCACCAGATGATGATCAAGCCAACTGAGCCACACTGGCCAGGGCTATTGCTGATACTTTTTGCTCCGCTCTAATGTAAAGTGTCCTTAACCAAAAAAATATCCCAAGCTGTCTCTCTCTGTTTCCTACATTTGAACCTCAGGGATAACTTACATCTTGCTTAGATAGTTTGAGAATGCAGGCCCATCTTTATGCAGCCATGTTTTCATGACCCTGCTGCCAAAGCATTTAGTCAGCCCATTTCTCACCCTCTAGATTTCCCAGGCAGGAGTCACACCCCAGTTCACATTCCATTTAAGCTTTCTCAGCTATCAGTTGGATTCCTGCCTTTGTTTCACTACTTCAGAGAACACATTCAAACTACGCTGTGGTAAAAAAAAAAAAAAAAGGAGTTCTTACCATTTGCAACAACATGAATGGAGATGGAGAGCATTATGCTAAGTGAAATAAGCCAGGCAGAGAAAGATAAATATCATATGATCTCACTCATTTGTGGATTATAATGAACAACATAAACTGATGAACAAAAATAGATCCAGAGACAGAGAAACATCAATCAGATCATCAAACCTCGGGGAAGGTAGGGGACAGTGGGGGTAAAGGGGAGAGATCAACTAAAGGACTTTTATGCATGCAGAGTTGGACACAGACAACAGGGGGGTGGGGGCATGAATGGGAGGTGGTGGGAAATGGGGGAATATGGACACATATGTAATACCTTAATCAATAAAGAAACTAAAAAAAACAAAACTCATTAGGTAAGGATGTGTGGGATGTCAAAATGGGTGGATATTCATAGCCTGGCAACAGCTTTCCTAAAAACATATCTTTTTTTGTTGTTAATCCTCACTCGAGGATATTTTTTTCCATTGCTTTTCAGAGAGAGAGTGGAAGAGAGGGAGGGAGGAGGAGGAGGAGGAGGAGGGGAAGGAGAGAGAGAGAGAGAGAGAGAGAGAGAGAGAGAGAGAGAGAGAGAGAGGAGGAGGAGCAGTGAGGGAACCTGCAACTCAGGTACATGCCCTTGACTGGGACTCAAACCCGAGACCCTTTGGTGTGCGGGCTGATGCTCTAACCATTGGGAAACACCGGCCAGGGCAAAACATCTCTTCACTAATTCATTTTTGTATCTTTAATCTGATGGAGAGGTCCAAAGGTCCCAGGGCCTGAAGTCTTTGTAAAATGGTGAAAGTAGAGAAGGAGGGCTTTTGGGTAATAAACATTATTATAAGTACTCCTTTGTACTTCAGGTGAAACTACCTACCATGGAATGCCTCCAACTTCCTCAATCTTGTGCTAGCCTTCAGGGCGCAGAGGAATACATGTGCCTTTCTCCTGAAATTTTTATTGGTCGAGGCAAAAATTTTGTTAAGCTTTGACCTGTTCAATAAAACCATCAAGGTTTGTTGGGTCATATTCTAGAATATAAATATTTGTTTTAAATCTAAATCCTGAGAACAACAAATACAAGGGCATGTACCTTGGTTGCGGGCACATTCCCAGTGGAGGGTGTGCAGGAGGCAGCTGATCGATGTTTCTCGCTTATCGATGTGTCTAACTCTCTGTCCCTCTCTCTTCCTCTCTGTAAAAAGTCAATAAAATTAACAAAATATATATTTTATTGATTTTTACATTAGGGAGAGGGACAGAGAGTTAGACACATCGATGAGCAAGAAACATCGATCAGCTGCCTCCTGCACACCCCCCACTGGGGATGTGCCCGCAACCAAGGTACATGCCCTTGACCGGAATCAAACCTGGGACACTTCAGTCCGCAGGCCGACGCTTTATCCACTGAGCCAAACCAGTTCTGGCCAGCTTCCTCTCTTATTAGCATTTTGCACTGATATGTTACATTTGTTATAATTGATAAACAAATATTGAAACATAAATCCATAGTTGACATTAGAGTTCACTCTTTGAGTTGCACAGTAATATGGGTTTTTATAAATGCATGTGAATAGAGCAAGAGTAGAGCAGACTTTTTGGACACCTTTTGAAAATCCAATATGGAGTCACTGTAAGTTATGACAGGTCAAATGGCAATATGCCCAAGACTAAATTAATGGCATGTACCTTTTTGATAAAAACTCTCAGCAAAGTGGGAATAGAGGGATCATATCTCAACATAATAAAGGCCATATATGACAAATCTACACCCAACATCATACCCAATAGACAAAAACTAAAAGTGTTTCCCTTAGGAATGGGACAAGACAGGGATGTCTGCTTTCACACTCTTATTCAACACTAGAGGCCTGATGCATGAAATTCGTGCAAGAGTAGGTTTTCCTTCCCCCGGCTGCCAGCACTGGCTTCCCTTTGGCACCCAGGACCCGGGCTTCCCTCGCAGGTCCTGCTTCGTCCAGAAAGTTGTTTGGAAGAATTTCCGGTCTAATTAGCATATTATGCTTTATTATTATAGATAGTACTTAAAGTAATTCACACAGCTTACAAGAAAAAAACACACATAAAAGGAATCCAAATTGGAAAGGAGGAAGTAAAACTGTCATTATTTGCAGATGACATGATATTGTACATAGAAAACCCTAAAGACTCCACCAAAAAAACTACTAGATTTAATAAATGAATTTGACAATGTAGCAGGATACAAAATTAATACCCAGAAATCAATGGCATTTTTATACACCAATAATAAACTCTCAGGAAGAGAAACTAAAAAAAATATTCCTACTTACCATTGCAACAAAAAAATACTTAGGAATAAACTTAACCAAGGAGGTAAAGACCTGTACTCAGAAAACTACAGGACGTTGAAAAAAGAGATAGAGGGAGATATAAACAGGTGGAAGAATATACTGTGTTCATGAATTGGTAGAATCAACATCATTAAAATGTCCATACTACCCAAAGTAATCTATAGATCAATACCTATTAAATATTAAGGGCATATTTCACAGATCTAGAACAAACACTCCAAAAATTTATATGGAACCATAAAAGACCCCAAATAGCCTCAGCAATCTTGAGAAAGAAGAACAAAAGTTGGAAGAATCACAATACCAAATATCAAATTATACCGCAGAGCCATTGTACTCAAAACAGCTTGGTACTAGCACATGAACAGTCATATAGATCAATGGAACAGAACAGAGATCCCAGAAATTGACCCAAGCCATTATGCTCAATTAATATTTGACAAAGGAGGTAAGAACACACAGTGGAGTCAAGACAGTGTCTTCAATAAATAGTTCTGGGAAAACTGGACAAATACATGCAAAAAAAAAATGAAACTATACTACCAATTTACATCATACACAAGAATAAACTCAAAATGGATAAAAGACTTAAATGTAAGTCGTGAAACCATAACAATACTAGAAGAAACCATCAGCAGTAAAATCTCAGCTATCTCTCATAGCGATATGTTTATGGATACATCTCCTAGGGCAAAGGAAATAAAGGAGAAAATAAACAAATGGGACTACATCAAAATAAAAATCTTCTGTATAGCAAAAGAAACCATCAACAAAACAAAAAGGGAGCCCACTGTATGGGAGAACATATTTGGCAATGATACACCTGATAATATCCAAAATATATAAGGAACTCATACAACTTAGTAAAGGAAGACAAACTGCAATTAAAAAATGGGCAAAAGACCTAAATAGACACTTCTCCAAAGGGGACATACAGATGGCCAAGAGACATATGAAAAAATGCTCAAAGTCACTGATCATCAGAGAGATGCAAATTAAAAATGACAATAAGGTATCATCTCACACCTGTCAGAATGGCTACTGTCAACAAATAAATAACAAGTGCTGGGGAGGATGTGAAGAAAAGGGAACCCTTGTACACTGCTGGTGGGAATGCAGACTGGTGCAGCCACTATGGAAAACAGTATGGAGTTTCCTCAAAAAATTAAATATGGAACTGCCATTTGATCCAGTGATCCCACTTCTAGGAATATATCCTAAGAAACCCAAAACACCAATCAGAAAGAATATATGCTCTCCTATGTTAATTGCAGTGCAATTTACAATAACTAAGATCTAGAAACAGCCTACCTTCCCATCAATGGATGAGTGGATAAAAAAGCTGTGATACATTTACACCATGGAATCCTGTGCAACAGTAAAAAAAAAAAAAGGAGCATCTCTTACCCTTTGAGACAGCATGGAAGGACCTGGAGAGTATAATGCTAAGTGAAATAAGCCAGTTGGAGAAAGACAAAGAACACATGATCTCACTCATATGTAGAATCTAATGAACAAAATAAACTGATGAACAAAATAGATCCAGAGACATAGAAGCATGGAACAGACTGTCAATATCAGAGGGAAGGTGGAAATGGGTGGGTGGGTAGGAAGAGCTCAACCAAAGAACTTGTATGCATATAAGCATAACCCATGGACACAGACAACAGGGTGTGAAGGCCTGGGGCAGGGCACGGGGGACAGGCTAGAAGGGGTCTATGAGGGGAAAAAAGGGATATATGTAATATTTTCAACAATAAAGATTTAATTAAAAATGGGGAAAAATAAAAATGGAGCCTGCAGCCTGAGCATGTGCCCTGACTGGGAATCGAACCGTGATCTCCTGGTTCATAGGTCAATGCTCAACCACTGAGCCACACTGGCTGGACTTAGGGAATTTTTTAAAGAGACTGTCAAACTATTTTCTAAAGTAGTTGTACAAGTTTACATTTCCACCAGCAATGTATGGGAGTTTCAGTTCCTCTGTATTCTTATCAATGCTTGCTATTCTTTGTCTTTTGATTAGAGTCATTCTAGTAGGTGTGAAGTAGTTTCTCATTGTAGTTTTAACTTACATTTCTTAATGACTTAGGATGATGAGCATCTTTTCACGAGGTTGTCATTCACATATCTTCTTTGATGAGGTGTCTATGCAAATATTTTGTTCTATTTAAAATGTTGGGTTGTTTTTTTATTATTGAGTTTTGAGAGTCCTTCATGTATTCTGGATACATAAAGTCTTTCTGGATACATACAAGTTTTTCATCAGCTATGTTTTGAAAATACAGGGGTAGGCAAAAGTAGGTTTACAGTTATGAGTACATGAGTTTATTCTTGTATTTTTTATTAATTATTATACTAGTAGCCCGTTTGCACGAAGATTCGTGCAATAGACCTTCATTCACCTGGCTGCCTGCACCAGTTTTCTGCCGGCACCAGGGACCCAGGCCTTGGCTGTGGCCACCGCCTTCTGCCTTCTTTCAGGGTCGGGGCTTGGCCCTGGGTGGTGGCCTTGGGCTCAGCCGAACCCAACATCCCTGCTAAGGATCGCAGGAGCCGACCCCCAGTGGTTTCCTGCGATCCGTGCAGGCTCCCCGCTGGTGCCCGAGGCTTTCCCAGCCTTGGGCTCGGCCACACCCAACATCCCTGCTAAGGAATGCAGGAGCCGACCCCCAGTGGTTTCCTGCGATCCGTGCAGGCTCCCTGCTGGTGCCCAAGGCCGGGAAAGCCTCCACCCGAAGCTTTCCAGGCCTTGGGCTCTGCCACACCCCAACGTCCCTGCAACGGTTTCCTGGTGGGCGTGGTTGGTGGGCGTGGCTTGGTTGGTGGGTGTAGCGAAGGTGCGGTCAATTTGCATATTTGTCTATTATAAGGTTAGATTACTAGAGGCCCAGTGCATGATTGAATCATGCACGTGTAGGGTCCCCTACACACTTTCGCTTTTCGCGGTGGAGCTGGGTGCCTGTCCGCTGGTGCACCAGGCCTTTCAGAAGCCTCCAGCTCAGCAGAGGCTTCTGAAAGGCCTGGTGCCGGAGCAGACAGGCACCCAGCTCCCCCACTTTTGATGGTCCGTGGCCGCTGAGGGGGGCCTCTCAACGGCTGCTGAGGGGGGCTGCCGCGGACACCTGGCTACCCTGCGGTTGAGAGGCGCAGCTGGGTGTCCGCAGCTGGCCCCCTCAGCGACCGCGGATCTGGCCGTTGAGAGGCACAGGGGGCGGAAGTCCCGCCCCCTGCGCCTCTCAACAGCAGGGTAGCCCCCCTCAGTGGCAGCGGATCCGTGCCTCTCAATGGCCGGATAGGCCACCCCAAGTCCTGCCCCCCAGCCTCCCGCCGCCCAATCGTGGGTGTAGCGGAGTGATGGTAATTTACATGTTACTCTATTATTAGATAGGATTTTCTTTATGAACAACTATAAATCTACTTTTGTCCACCCCTGTATTTTCTCACAGTCTGTGGCTTGTCTTTTTCACTTTTTAAACAGTGTTTTTATAAAAGTAGAAGTTTTTAATTTTGATGAATTCCAATTTATTTATTTTCTTATGAAATATATATATATATATATATATATATATATATATATTAATGTATTTTATTGCTTTTTTACAGAGAGGAAGGAAGAAGGATAGAGAGTTAGAAACATCGATGAGAAACATCGATCTGCTGCCTCCTGCACACCTCCTACTGGGGATGTGCCTGCAACCAAGGTACATGCCCTTGACTAGAATCGAACCTGGGACCTTTCAGTCTGCCGGCCGACGCTCTATCCACTGAGCGAAACCGGTTAGGGCATATGAATTATATTTTTGATGTCATATAAAAAAATCTTTTCCTAACTGAATATTACAAAGATTTTTCTCCTATGTTTTTATCTAGAAGATTTATGGTTTTAGGTTTTACTTTTTAGGTCTGTGATCCATCTTGAGTTAATTTTTATATAGGGAGCAAGGTATGAATTGAAGTTCAGATTTTTGTTTTGTTTGCTTTGTTGCTTTTTTCATGCAGATATCCTTTGATGAAAAGACTATTTTCTAAAAATTGAATTGCCTTTTCACCTTTGTAAATAACCAGTTGTTATATATCATTGAGTCTATATCTAAACTCTTTAGGTTGTGCCACTCATGTATTTGTCTATCTTTATGGAAATCCCACACTGTCTACATAAATGTAGCTTTATAGTAAAGTAGAGGCCCGATGCATGAAATTCGTGCAAGAGTAGGCCTGCCTTCCTCCGGCTGCAGGTACTGGCTTCCCTCTGGCATCTGGGACCCAGGCTTCCCTCTGATCGGGCTTCCTTCTGGCCGCTGGCAGGCACCTGTGACCTGGGCTTCCCTTGCAGCCCCAGGTTTGTCCAGAAGGTCGTCTGGGAGGATGTCTGGTCTAATTAGCATATTACTCTTTTATTATTATAGATTTTGAAAGTAAGTAGTAGAGACAGCTAGTGTTGTTCTTTTAAAAATTTGTCTTGGCTATTCTAGACCTTTTTAATTTCCATATAAGTTTTAAAATCAGCTTAGAATTTTAATTGGGATTGCACCAAACCTATATATCAACTTGAGGAATATGGATATCTTAACCATATTGGGTCTTCTGGCCCATGAACAGGTTATGTCCCTCTATTTATTTGGTTCTCCTTTAATTTCTGAAAGTTATGTTTGGTAGTTTTCAGTGTTTAAGTCTTGGACATTTTTGTCAAATGAGTTGCTAAATATTTTAAAAATTGTAATTGAACTATAAATGGTATTTAAAAATTTTAACTTCTAATTGTCTTTTGTTATTTATAGGAATATAATTGATTTTTGTGCATTAATTTTGTAGCATCCTGTATTTTGCTAAACTCATTTATTAGTTCTATCAGCTTCTTTATAGATTCCATCAAATTTTCTACATAGATGTTCATGTTGTTTTGAAATAAAAGTTTTACTTCTTATTTTCCAATTTGGATTATTTACCTCTTTGTCTTGCCTTATAGCAATGACTAGAATCTCTAGTAAAATACTAGATAGAAGTGGTGAGAGTAGACATTCTTTTACTGTTCTTGATCTTATTCAGTCTTTTGCTAGTCTTTCACTATTAATTAGATATTAGCTATAAATTTGCTTTAATCTATGCCCTTTATCAGATGAGAATGTTTCCTTCTATTCCTAGTTTATTGAGTATTTTTATCAGGAATAGATGTTAGATTTTGTCAACTACTTTTTCTGCACCTATTGAGAGAATAATGTTGTCAAAATGGTAAATTACATTAATTGATTTTTTGAATAGTAAACAACCTTGTATTTCTGGTATAAACTCCACTATAAAAGTCCTGATGTACTTTTATATTCTTTTAATATACATATCATTTATACATATCATATATTCTTTTTCTATATTGTTGGGTTTCATTTGCTAAAATTTTTAGAATTCTTGTGTATTTGTTCATGAAAAATATTGGTCTGTAGTTTTCTTGTAATGTCTTTGGTTTTGATGTCAGTGTAATGATTGCCTTATAGAATGAGTTCAATAGAATTCACTCCTCTTTAATGTTTTGATAGAGTGTGTTTAGAATTGATATTATCTTTTCTTTAAATGTTGGGAAGAATTCACCAATAAATACTGGCGTCTTTTTTTTTATGAGAAGATTTTAAATTACAAATTTACATTAAAAATGCACATGGGTCTATTTATATTGTCTGTTTATTCTTGAATGAGTTCTTGATAGTTTGTACCTTTCAAGGAATTTTTCTATTTTCATTAAAATTGCCAAAATATTATCCATAATAGCCCCCTTTTTATCCTTTTAATATTTTTAGAATCTATAGTGATGCTAACTCTCTTATTTTTAAATACATTTGTGTTTTTTAAAAATATATTGTTATTGATTTCAGAGAGGAAGGAAGAGGGAGAGAGAGATAGAAACACCCATGATGAGAGAGAATCAAGTCCCCCACTGGAGATCAAAACTATAACCTAGGCATATGCCCTTGACCGGAATCGAACCTGGGACCTTTCAGTTTGCAGGCCTATGCTCTATCCACTGAGTCAAACCAGCTAGGGCGCTAACTCTCTTATTATTAATATTGTTAATTTGTATTATCTCTTTTTTTCCCTGATCAGTCTGCTAATGGTTTATCAATTTTATTGAGTTTTCTCCAATACTCAGCTTTTTGTTTCATTGATTTCTCTATTGTTTTTCTGACCTATTAAATAATAATAATAAATAATTACATAATTTTTTGTTTATCCTATTTCTGTATTTTGAAACATCTGTACTTTTATCCAGTTATCTTTAAAAAATTTTTAAATTTAATTTTCAATTACAGTTAATATACTATACTATATTATATTAGCTTCAGGTATACAACATAGTGATTAGACATTTATACACCTTACAAAGTGATCACCCCAATGTCTAGTACCCATCTGGCACCATACATAGTTATTACAATACTAGAGGCCCAGTGCACTGGGTGGGGGGTTATCCCTCAGCCCAGCCTGCACCCTCTCCAATCTGGGACCCCTCGGGGGATGTCCAATTGCTGGTAGAGATCAGGCCTAAACCGGCAGTCGGACATCCCTCTCACAATCCGGGACTGCTGGCTCCTAACTCCTTGCTGCCTGCCTGGCTTATTGCCCCTAACTGCTTCTGCCTGCCAGCCTGATCACCCCCTAACCGCTCCCCTGCCGGCCTGATTAACACCTAACTGCTCCCCTGCCGGCCCAATCGCCACCAACTACCCTCCCCTGCTGGCCTGATCTTGCCCCCTACTGCCCTCCCCTGCTGGCCTTGTTGCCCCCAACTGCCCTCCCCAGCCAGCCTGGTCACCCCCAACTGCCCTCCCCTGCAAGCCTGGTCCCCTCCAATTGCCCTCCCCTGCTGGCCTGATGGCCCCAACTTCCCTCCCCTGCAGACCTGGTCCCCACCAACTGCCCTCCCCTGCCGGCCTGGTTGCCCCCAACTGCCCTCAGCTGCCGGCCTGATCTTGCCCTCAACGGTCCTCCCCTGCTGGCCTGATCTTGCCCCCAACTGCCCTCCTCTGCTGGCCAATTTGGTTCTGATTGGTCGGTTTCTATGGCAGTCAGTGTCAAAAGCTCCACCCCTAGGCAGCCATTGGCTCCTCACAGTTCACCCAGATTTGGTTCTGATTGGTTGGTTTCTATGCCAGTCAGCATCAAAAGCCCCGCCTCCTAGGCAGCCATTGGCTCCTTGCAATTCACCCAGATTTGGTTCTGATTGGTCAGTTTCTATGCCAGCCAGCATCTCCAGGCCTATCTCCAGGTCTGATCATAGAGCTGGGGCTGATCAGCAGCCGCCCCAGGCTGCTGGCGAATGGCTGAACTACTCACCTCTGGGAGAGAGAGAGAGAGGCTTGGCTGCTGGCGAGAGAGAGAGAGAAGCAGGGTCTGATCACCCTGCTTCTCTCTCCCAGCCTCGCCAGCAGCTGCTGCCACTGCTGATCAGCCCCGCCTCTCTCTTTCTCCGAGAGATCAGCAGTTCAGCCTGCTGGCCTGCTGCGCATGCAGCTTGGCGAATGGTCGAGCCTCCCGGTTGTTGCGGATGTGACAGACCCAGGGTTTTTATATATTAGGATTATTGACTATACTAGGGGCCTAGTGCATGAATTCATGCACCTTGAAAGGAACTGTGGGCAGCAAGGCTGCGGTAGGCACAGGGGTGGGTCTTGGCCCATCCTCTGCACCCCCACCCAGTCCCTCCCGCCACGGCCCCCAGTTCCCTGTCTACTGGAAGCCCTGCTCCCACCACCGCCGCCCCCATGCGCTGACAGCGCAGAGCGATTGGGGCTGGCGCCAGCAGCGGTTGCAAGCGGGACTGGTGCTGTCAGCGGGTACAAGTCCCGATCACCCCTCAGGAGCAGGGGGAGGTAGAGAAGCCCTCAGGGGTGATCAGAGCCAGCAGCTGCCGCTTGCACCCGCTGATGGAACCAAGCAATCGGGACCCATGCTGGGCACCGGCAGCAGGTGCGGGTGGCAGCTCTGGTGCCGGCAGCGGGTATGAGCAGGGCTGGCACCAGCAGCAGGTGTGAGCACTGGTTGGGACTGAGGCGCATGGGAGCAAAGAATTTTCAGTAACCATCAGAGGCTCGCCCTAATGACAGCGACTGGTGCCCTGCCTTGGTCTGGCACCCCTGCTCACCTGCTCCACCATCCCTCTGTGGCCAACGCCTGCCATGTTCCACGCACGCCCCCTGGTGGTCAGTGCAGTCATAGTGACAGGTTGTTCAGTTGTTTAGTTGTTCCAGTTGTTCCACTGTTTGGTCTATTTGCATATTAGCCTTTTATTATATAGGATTCCCTATAATGTACTTTACATCCCCATGACTATTTTTATATATCCAATGATCTTTTGAAGGAATATAGATACTTTTTTGTTTTTATGATTAAATCTTTTAATATTTATAATGTGATATTTGATACATCTGAAAGACTATATATAAATTATTTATAGGTTAAGAAGTATAATCAAATGTATACCTATTAATTTGCTGGATTACTCCCATGCCTATCAGATCTCATCTATTCTGATTCTTTCCCCCACTTTATCTCTTACAGGATGACTTCTCTAAAAGTAATAGAGGGATTTCCTTGTATCTTCCTACCTTCTAATTGAAACTAAGAAAAACTTTTCTCATTTAATACCAATCAGGTTTTTCTTGTCTTTCTAAGTTAACATTCACTGAATGTTGCTATGTGCAAGACAATTCTTAGCAGTGTCCTAATATGCAAGTGTTACTATTATCTCTTCTATGGGCAAAGTTTGCTTTAAAGGCCACATGCAACAGAAAACCCAACCCTAACTTAGCACACATGGACTTATTTTTCTCTTTTAACAATAAAGTCTGCAGTTAATTCTGCAAGACTGGTATGGCAACAAAACTGTCATATGTGATGTGGTGTCTTACAGACTCCCTAGAAGCAGACCCTGAGTTAAGGATTTACTAGTATGAGCATGTGATTTACTAGGAAATGTTCCCAAGAAAGGGAGTTGGGTTTGGCAAGAATGGACAGGAATCTAAGCAAGAAGGTGATCTAATGCTGAAGTATAGCAGAGGGGAATTTTTGAACCCTGGAGGGGAATTTTTGAGTAAAAATGAGGACAGAACTTTTTCACCCAAGACAAGGGAGCTGGGCTTTCAAAAACCTTGTGAGGCTGATGGGAAGAATTCAGACTTACAAAAACTTTAACCTCTTTATGTAAGAGGGCAAAGCAGCACCAGTACGTAATAGCAATCCTTCTAAGAAGAGCTGCAAGTGCTGGATATTGAAAGCACATAAAAGATGGTGATGGTAGTGGTGTGGGTGTGTGGTACACATAGAAATTTTATAAAAGAATACAGTATAAAGGCATCCAAGGGGATTTGGGCAGAATACCAATATTGTTTACTACACCAGAGTGCTTCCATCTTTCCCTCCTGCCATTTTTATGTGTAGGCTTTTGTCCCCATGCTCTTTACTTCGTGATCAGAAGTTGGCTGTTCAACATTCAGACCCATATCTAGGGTCTAAGTAGGAAGAAGGGGAGAGGGTGAAAAAGGACATCCAAGTTGAATATGTCTTCTTTAAAATTTTTTTTCTTAAACCATTATCTTATCTATATTTTATTGTCCAGAACAATGTCCAATGGTTGCCACATCAACTGCATGGGAGTCTGGGAAGGAGTGTGTTTTTAGTTGGGCAAATTGCTTCCCAGAACAAAATGAGGTTCTGTTGGTAAGGAAATAGGATTGGTTGTAATGGATATTAGGTAAGCTACCACAACATTTGGTACCTCCTCATTTTACAGAGAATAAACAGAGATGGAGAGAGCTTACATAATTTGCTGAAGTTGTACAGACTATTAAGTAGTAAACCAAGCCTATGTTCTTAATATGCTAGTTAGTGATTCATGCATTCTCTTTATGGGAGTGTCTTCAGAGCTGGGACTGTAATTGGACTCAGACAAGTGTTTCATCATCTTGGCACCTTAACAGGAAATAGCTCATAGATTCTATCTCTACCAATTGGCTTTCACTTCTATTTCTTGCATTCATTCATTCCTCAGATTCCTTAGCCCCCTGGCCCCAACCCTGGCTATTAAGATTTGGAACAACTGAATTTTCTCCCTTCTGCCTGAGCCCTGAAGAAGGAACCTGTTTAACATGACCTGGAGAATAGATATATGAATAGAACAGGGATAGGCACTAGGGTATGGGGATACAGAATTCAGTCTGATTTCTTCCCCTAAGGAGAAATGCACACTGATCTCTCTCACCTTTGTGTAACTGTGTGCTGCAGAATTGGAGTTTTACTATATATTGTACAAGTTGAAATTATTATTATTTTTGGCTTGTTTTGTGCTACAGATGTAGAGGTTATGAATCAATCTTTTAAGACTTTAATTAAGCTGCTGCATCTAATTAAATTATCAATTTTCTACCCAATTTCCCCCAAATTTCAACTGTTTTCTTTTCCATTTCCAAATAACTACTCATTTAAATAAAATTTAATTGACAATATTTCAAGCTATTCAATAAATACATAAAAAATCCAAAGAATATACATAAACTAAAGGAAAATAAGTTTTGACATAATTGTCATTTCTGATATAATAAAATGGACAGGCTCCTTCCACTAATATATGTTGTGGACCATCAAAATACTTGCAAGTGAGTGACGACAGGCCACTACACATTTGAATATTTTAGTCAAAAAACACTGACTAAAGCGGTGATGGAAAATATTTTTAAAAAGATAGCCAGGTTGAAAGGTATCTAATTAAGGAGTCAGAAGTCTCAGGTTAAAGTTCTAACGCAGGTACATGTTGGCTAATTGATCTTGGGTTAAAGTCACTGAATACCTGCCATGTGTTGATCACCATGATGGGCACTTGGAGTACAAAGGTAAAGAAAGATACAATTCCTATTCTGGAAAATCTTACTTAGTTTTGAATCACCAAAAGTATCAGACAAATGACCTACTCCAGATACCAATATTGGTGTATTGTGATATGCTTATGTTCACATAAGAATTTCAGAATATTGAACTGTTTTATGAAAAAAATCATTATAGCTTTACATACTTTTGAAAAATATAGTTTATTTAAGAATATAAATAATATAATGGATATATTTGGTTACTTAATAATAATAATTATTTTAAGTATGTCATACAAAATGCACATAGTCAATATTTAGTGTTTTTCAGAGGAGATGATATAGATTTTGCTTTTTTTTGTCTCTATAGTAGTAAAATTATTGGCAAAGTAATGAAACAAAGTTATATTGTTCTACACTTGTTTGCCCCTATATTACAATTCTCAACCTTTTTATCTTATGTTCCACCAGCAATTATATCCAGTAGATTTCAACAAATTAGAAATCAAAGAGCCTACAGTTTGAGAAAAAGTCATATTTCATATGTATTCCATTATTACGTTTATCATTTATTGTCAGTGTTAAGCCTATGAAAAATCGTAGTAGAAATTGTTAAGGCCTTAAGATAAGCAGAAACTATTCCATTAGTAGTTGAAATGTTATTATGGTTGAGTATAAATTATTTTACTACCTTAGTAACAGTAAAACACAAAGATGTTTAATAAAAAATATTGCTATCAATAAGTTTATGTAAAATTTTATATCAGGTAGACAAAGCAGAATTAAGGTTCTGGCATTCATATGTCAGGTGATTTGGAAATTAAGCTTGGGGATGCCAAAGGTATATCAAGAACACAGTTGGTCAAAATAAATGAAGGGGAAATAGAAATCAAATACATATTTCATTGTAAGTAGGGTCATTGGTAAGTTGGACAACAAAGGGTTAGAAGAAATTTTATCCATGGTGACAAGTATATAAAAAGTCATTGATTTCTGGAAGTTTGGGTCAGAAGGACATGGTATGCCACAAACATGAGGGCTAGCCAGTTATTGAAATTGTAATATTAATTTTGTGTTCCATCTTGGACTTTTGGCCCCACCATGGTACTTGGATGCCCTAACCTACGTTGTGGCTTAGTGCTTTCTAAAAAAAATGTTTTAGTTTATTCCTAATGATTCTAATTCTAGGTCTGAGATAAAATTTATTTCACTTCCTAATGCAAGAATGTCTTGCTTTATTTATAGTTAACTTGGTCTATAAAAATAAGATTTTTTAAAATGAAAAATTAGAGGTGAAATCACCCACTTCACAAATCTGTACTGGATTTTTCTTAATTTTGAAATTATCTTAACCATATAAATATATATGTTTTTTGACTAAAGAGCCATGTAGGCACCTGAAGTTTTGGGCACCTACTAACTTGGTATTTGTGAAATAGTCACTCTATGCAGCATCTGGTTTTTACTAGCAGCTCTTGTGTTTGAGCCCATTGTTTGGAACCAGGGAAAAGTATGTCCGTATGTAGCTCTTTAAAATGGATCTCTGTCTAAAATGAGACTTGAGCTAAGGCTTGTTTCTTTCCAGAGATCTCAGCTCTAAATATGAAGTTCTCCCTGGACTGAAAGTAGAAAAAAGTAAAGGTCTGTATGTCTTTAGAATATTGGCGGGTTGCTTTACCAATACCTATTTAAATACCAATACTTGTATTGAATATGCAGTGATACAGAGGGAAATAAAAAACAGAACTGAGGATTACAAAAAATACATAATTTTAACATAATGTGTAAAACATTCCACAGCATGTCAAGCACTCTCCATTTCCCTTAAATGTTATCTGTTTGTCTCTTTTTTTGACAATCTCTTCAATGGTAGCTCTTGGGGCTACTCAACCCAGGATTCACAACTTTCCAACATCTTACATTTAAGAGAGCTTAAATTTGATATTCTCTCTTCTTAAATGTTCAGTTTGGTCCTTTAATTCAATTAGAGCAAGATGGTTACCCTCTACTCCTATGAAAACTCCAGGATTGCTCTTACATTCAAAGGAAACACATGGCGAGGGCCCAAGCTCTGTATGAAGAAAAAATAATGTCTGGTCTGGCAACGAATTTTCATATTTTTGTACCTGAGGAAACAAGAGGGAAAGCAACCAATATGTGAGTAGGAAGTCCAGAGTCAACTCCACAGCCCTGTATTAGAAACTAAAGGGGAATAATTACTTATAACTTGGTATTTTTAGCAAAGCTGCTCAATGAGCAGGGGGTGAAAGGGGTGGAAGTAGAGGGTCAAAGTGGGAGAATTTGATTTGATTCATTAATAGCATACTTTGAGAGACATATGACTTAGAATGACTGGATCTAGATGAAATAGTTCTGGATTTGTACTCCTGATTTGCCACATATTATCTCTGAGACCTGGGCACATTGCTTCTCAGGCCTCATTTTTTTTTTTTTTTTTTTTGTATAAAACTGATCTAGTTTTCTAAATCAGTCAACCCCTAATTTACCCACAAACATGTGAGTGATAAAAATGATTATTATCTTAAGCCACTAAGTGTTGGGGATGATTTGTTACACAGCAATACCTGACCAATACAATAACTCTACTATAGTTACTGTGAGAATTAAATGAGATAGTACTTATATAACATTTAACTTGATATCTAATAGAGCTCAGTATGGGTCAGCTCTTATTACTGAGTACTTATATATGCCAAACACTGTTATATATACTTAAGAATGTTTTGTTAAGGGAGATGTTAGTTACCATCAGTGTTTATGTTAATACCTTACATGGCTGTATGAGTTAGCTTTATAATTTTGTGTATTTATATAATTTATCTTCTATATTAGACTTTCATGTTTTCTTACTTGTCTCCACCTTTGGCTTCTTTGTTACTTAATCTATAATAATAAAAGCATAACATGCTAATTATACCGGACATCCTTCTGGATGACCTTCTGGATGAAGCCAGGGCTGCGAGGGAAACCCGATTCCCAGGTGCCAGAGGGAAGCCGGGTATGTGCCCTGACTGGGAATCGAACTGTGATTTCCTGGTCCATAGGTCGATGCTCAACCACTGAGCCATGCCGGCTGGGCTGTTTATAATTCTTCATCATGACCAATATAATACTGCCATTTACTAACTGAAGAAGACTATGCAGTGAATCCTATGAATAGAATGTAGATTGGTATGCTATCTATAAATCTTGGCATATGGAAATGTTTATGACCTTCCCTTTAGCAGGCTTAGGGTATAAAGTTATTTATACATTTGCCTAACAAAACTATATTTTACAAAGAAACACTTCCTAGAAGAACACAATACTTCCTAAAGCCAAATAGGAAGGATTGAGATCATTCTATATAGTAGTGCTTCTCCAACTTTAATGTGCATTTGAATATCCTGGAGATTTGTTAAAATACTGATTCTAATTCAGTTGTGAGGGATCCTGAAATTCCACATTTCTTTTTTTTTTTTTTTGCAAAAAAACTTCTGTTTTATTTTCACATTTTACATCTCTTGTGAATGCATACATATGCCAGTTCTTTATATACAACAAAAATCCTACCTATTAGAGCATCTGAGAAATATAGCGTTCCTTTTCCAGATTCTTTAGACTCTAGGAGGTGTCAAGCATGGATGCTAAACGGCAGTCGACCATATGTGGCATGCAAAGTATTTCTGTTTTGAGTATGAAAGTGATGTTTTTCCTACTACAGCTTCTGTCTTTCTCCTTGACAATGAAATTCCACATTTCTAACATGCTCCCAGGGGATGCTGTACTGCTGGCAGAGACCAGACTTTAAGTAGCTCCAAGAGCAAGATATTGGTGGTAACTCATTGTGTTTTATGTGCAATAGCACAAACAAAAACCCTTCTTCAAAATATCCAAACACCCAAATCCATACAAACTAGTTAATCACAACATTTAAGTGCATATTTCTGTTATCTCCACAGAGTGCTATATTTCTTAATCACAACAGTTAAGTGCATATTTCTGTTACCTCCACAGAGTGCTCCTTGTTGTTGGCATGCACCAAGAAGTCTTTGTTATTTGCAGGACTCATCCTTACCATAAATTTGTGACCATCAACATCATCACCTTGCAATTAAAAAATATAAATTATAAGTTAAAGATTGTAACTCATTTTAATTTAAACAAATTTAACACCCAGGAAACAAGTTTACAATGTCATGTAAAATAACTACTTCATTCAGCAACATGTCTCTTAGAAATTTGTACCTAAATGAAACTAAAGAGTCATTGGGTAAGTAGGGGATAATTCCAAGCCCCTTGAAGAAGGGAGGTTAGCTTTCTTACATGCTTTCTAATTATAGAATTGGAACTCTAATGAGTATTTCTCTGAGTGTTTGTCTGTCTGCATGTAAAGCCACAGATAGTTGTCCCCCAACATTCAACTCCTCTTCTTGTAATATAATAGAACATATTTTTGTAGCTAAGTGTAGCAATGTGACCAAGTTCTGACCAATGTGAGGTGAGTGGAATGTCAGGTGCAACTTCCAGGTTGTGTCCTTAAAGGGAAAGAGAATTCACATACCCATCTTTCTCTGTCCAGCTAATTGGATATTGTCATGGGGGCAAATAATTTTTTGTTGTTGTGAATCCTCACTTGAGGATATTTTTTCCATTGATTTTTAGAGAGAGTGGAAGGGAGGGGGAGAGACAGGGAGACAGAAATAATGATGTGAGAGAGACACATAGATTGGTTGTCTCCCACCCATGCCCTGACTAGGGCGGGGATCGAGCCTGCAACCGAGGTATGTGCCCTTGACATGAATTGAATCCAAGACCCTTTAGTCTGCAGGCTGACATTGTAACCACTAAGCAAAACTGGCCAGGGCTAAAGTAATCTTAAAACATGTAGATCACGGGTGGGGACCGTCCAGTCCACAGGCAGTATAAGCCCGAGAAATCATTTGGTCTGGCCCTGCCAAGGCATTAGGGGTGAGTTAATTAAATGTTTCACCAAATATAGCAGACTAATTTTTAGGTTGATAATTTTGTATGGCCCTCAAATGATGTTTTAAATACTCAAATGACCCATGGCAGAAAAAGGTTCCTCAACCCTGATGTAGGTGTTAGCAGAGCCACAAAGAGAGAAGGAGCTAGGTTCCTGGACAACCTATTCAATAGAGCTCCCATTCCAGCCCTGGCTCAGACAGAAATAAAGTTTTGTGTAGCTTAGCACCCATTATTCTGGGTCTCTGTTAAATGTAGCCAAACATTTATCCTATAAAACTGCAAAAATGGTTGGAATGGAGTAAATCCTCTAAGAATCTAAGATTTCACTATGAGCTTGGGCTGGAGAGAACCTTAAGAGACAGCCTGCCTTTCCACATGGAGCACTTTTGGATTTATTTTTAGTCAAATTTAAGAATTCAAACATTACAGCTATCCAAATTACCTGTTTCACTTGCAGGTGGCTGTGAGTTATAGTAATGGAATAACACTTTGTCTGAAAGAGAATGCATAAAATCAAAATGATGGTATACTCTGATGAATTCCCCATAAAATACTTAAAATATTGTTCGTAGCACTTGTGTGTGTGTGTGTGTGTGTGTATATATATATATATACACACACACACACATACACACACACACACACACACACACACACACACACACACACACACACATATAATCCTCCTCAACACAGTGATATTCAAGCATCTATTGCCAACGCATCACAGTTTGCACACAACATAAGATCTATTTGCCATATCTGAGTTAATCCATTGTTAATGGTTTGGTAAATTTATTTTTTACTTATTAGTAAACATTATATCATTATAGACAAAAGGAAATATTCTACCTTTCTCATTTTTTCCCATCAAATCTTCAAGATAGATCTCATAACCTCCATCCGAAAAAACAAAAGTAATGGATTGATCATTGTATGTGCTCAGGGAAACAGAACGTTCTGTAACAAGTGAAAATCTTGTCATTAAGAATGCAAAAACTTGTTCTCATAAACAATTGTTTAGCATTTTTTAAAAATGCCTACCCATAGGCTTTTTATTATAATTATTTGAGCTGTACTTTGTCCATTGCTGTTGGATGGATGAAAACCTTTGGTGCAAGTTTAACATAGCTCAAAGCTGAACTGTACCACCTGAATGGGATTAAAGGCACTAATTTATTGCATGAAGGCCGTGGGAGGCCATGCTAGTGTGTTTATGGGAGGTTTTGGTGGGGAGAAAGAAACTGGAAAAGTGACAGGCATTGCCTGAGGAAACCTCGGCTTCCTGGCTCCCCATGGACTAGGGAATTGTAGGCAAGAAGGGACAGAATTTAAATAGACATGGATAAATAAATACCCATCTGTAAGGTGTGGAATTATTCTGAGACTTCCAGTAGTCCTGGAGAATACAGGTGTGAGCCCCTTCTGACCTCTGGCTAAATAACAGAGACACTGAGAACAGTACTCCCAACTTTTTAAAATGTTCCAGCACACATGGAAAATTATAATATTTCAATGGTGTAAACTGAAGTAGATTTAGGAACTATCTATATGGGTCCTGGAGAAGAAAATATTATATTTTCTTTACATTATAGAATTATGCTAAGAAAAATATACAAAATATTAATGAGTATGTTAAATGTTGAATTTGTATGTAAACTTCTAAAGTAAAATGATTTAAAAATACTTAGGGAGAAATTTCAGTATTTTTCTGGGAACTTAAGACGTTTATGTCAGGAATAATACTTGAAATGGCAACTGCAATTCCTAGTCAAGTTTCTCAGTAATCTCTTCACTTCTTGATAGTCACCGTCAACTTGGACTTCATTTGCTCAGTTGGTGATGCAACTTAAAATAATTTTAACAACTATTTAAAATATTTAGTCGAAATTATACTTAAAATACTTAATAGCCCCTTCTTTTTTATTGTCAAAATGTTGAAATTTGGGGGAATAATGTATTAGGTTCTCCCCCCTGCCCCCGCCCCAACCACAAAGGATAATGTATTTTCCCCAGGAATAATGTATATGGGATTCCAATCCATAGCAAACATTTCAAAATAACAATGGAGTGCTAACTATAGAATGTGCATGCATTGTTAAAGCAGTTGCCCTGTACCTATTTTAGATAACCACCTAATGGGCACATCAGCAGAAAATGGACAAAAGTTTATAATATACTTGAAGACATAGACTTGGGGCTGCTTCTTAGAGCAGCACTTGCCAGGGTCCTGTGTCTTACCTCCCTCCTCTCACCCACACCACCCCTGTAACCAGTCACACCTAGGATTCTTGAATCATCACTTGTTCTATTATTTTCTTGGACCAAAGGTAATTCAAAGGCCAAGGCCCCCGCTGATTGTTCAAAGTCTTGCAGGTGCGTCTGATAGGCAGCAAGTAGCAGATTTGGCTCTTTGTAATCTTCAGCTGCAAGACAGGTGGGGTTAGGAGTGGACTATCAGTGCTCACTCTGCCCAGATCCCCTCCCCACTCCCTCTACCCCCACTTGAAGAGTCACAGTCAAGGCTGCTTGCTGACAGTGGTGACTGACCCCAGAACTTTGGCCACCCCATGGTTGGAAGGGCTCAATACCTCTTGGCACACTTACACTCCAGAAGGGCACACACATTGGAGTCCAGGTGGAAAAAAACTAGTTACCCATGTCTCAACACCCAAAAGACAACCACTATGAACATTTTAGTTTATCGTACTTTCTTTAAATGAAAAAAAGTATCACCTAAGAGATATTGTTAATATACAGGCATACCTCACTTTATTGCACTTTGCTTTATTGTGTTTTACATATGTAGCATTTCTTACAAATTGAAGGCAAGGCCTTCTACCAGTGAAAGATTACAACTCACTTGATGGTGGTGGTCTGGAACTAAACTCGCATATACTCGAGGTATACCTATATATATTATTTTATATCCTGTGTTTTCACTTAACATTATAACATAAACATTTCTCCCATTATATTAAAAACTCTTTATAGCCCTAGCCGTCTTGGCTCAGTGGATAGAGCATCAGCCTGTGGACTGAAGGGTCCCAGGTTCGATTCCGGCCAAGGGCACATGCCTGGGTTGCGGGCTTGATCCCCAGTAGTGGGTGTGCAGGAGGCAGCCGATCAATGATTCTCTCTCATCATTGATGTTTCTCTCTCTCTCTCTCTCCTTCTCCCTTCCTCTCTGAAATCAATAAAGAAATATATATATTTAAAAAAAACAAAAAACTCTTTATAAACCTTTTAAAAAATGGCTTAAAAAGAGTTTATTATTTTTACTCTTTCCCAGAAGGAAAATTTGTGTGAGGGAAAAAAAATTACATACCTAGATGTAGAAATTGAAGGCAGAAGGATGCTCATCACGATAGTAAAGAATTACCAGGAATTGTAGTTTTCCCTTACCTGAGTTTGGTGAATGCCTTTTGGTGGTTTCTTTCCTAAAGTAACAGGCCTTTTTTTCTATGATAAGGCCAGAGCGTAGCTGCATAAAGTACACCTGGCAAATTTCTTCGCCCTTCTGTTGGGATTCTAAACAAATGAAAAAAATGTTATACTGTATCATTCCATCCATATTCTTTTTCTAAAATATATTTTTATTGATTTTAGAGAGGAAGGGGGGGAGAGAGAGAGGGAGAGAGAGAGAGAGAGAGAGAGAGAGAGGGAGAGAGAGAGAGAGAGAGAGAGAGAGAGAGAGAGAGAGAGAGAGAGAGAAATATCAATGATGAGAGAGAATCATTGATTAAATGCCTCCTACACGCCCCACACTGGGGATCGAGCCCACAACCTGGGCATGTGCCCTGATTAGAAATCGAACCGTGACCTCCTGGTTCATTGGTCAACACTCAACCACTGAGCTATGTCGGCTGGGCATTCATCCATTTTCATCCTTTAACAAAACCCTGAGTGTAGCAGACCAAGAAAGAAACTGCAGATCCATGGTATTTTGTCAGAAACTTTTGGGCCATTTGTGTTTCAAAATTCAGAGCTTTTTAGATATTAGAATTGTCTTGTAGAACATATAGTTAGCACTCCCAGCAGGGACTAGGGCAGTAACCCAAATTTAAAAATTAATAATATTGTAGTGAAATATAGAAAATTGTATATAAGGTGGAATAAAGACCTCATGGTGACTCAGCTCAGGCTTTCACTGTTAAGTGAATTTAGGTCATATTTTGCTGTCAAATGAGTTATAAAAAACTTTAGGTCTTTAGAAAAAAATTTGTTTTTCAGAATTCCATATAAGGGAGTATGGACCTACATCCCACATATATTATTCTTTGCCTCACTGAGGGGAGACTCTTATAGTCATATGAAGTCTGTAATCTTTTCTACTTATCTAGAATATACTTTTAATAATTTTGGAGGCATGGCTGTAGTCTGTAAAGGTTATCGATTTTAAAAATAGCTGTCATTTACTAAGTGTCTGCAGTGAACCAACCACTGTGCTAATAATCTTACATACTATGTCATGTAATCCTTCATAATAATATAGCAAGCAAAGCAGGCATTATCCTTCTCATTTTACAGATGATGATCTAGAAGTCATGACACTTACCCAAAGTTACAGGTCTGGTGAGAAGTTGTGACTCAAGTGTATCTAATATCAAAGATACTCTTTACACCCAGCTGGTGTGGCTCAGTGGTTGAGCATCGACCTATGAATCTGGAGGTCACGGCTCAAATCCTGGTCAGGGCACATGCCCGGGTTGCAGGCTTGATCCCCAATAGGGGGCATACAGGAGGCAGCCGATCAATGATTCTCATCACTGATGTTTTTACTTCTTTCTCCCTCTCCCTTCCTCTCTGAAATCAATATATATATTCTTATCCATCTACCTCTATCTAAGAAATATATTACAGTGCAATTATATATTATATATTATATATATTATATATTAAATATATTCTTTCCATCTACCTCTATCTAAGAAAATATTACAGTGCAATTTTAGGAACTAACAAAATATAAGCTCAAATTAAATCATTTGAATTAAAAATATTAATTATCCAGTAATTCTAATTTTATTAGAATTTAATTTAATTAACCAAAGAAAAATTAAAGTCTAAAATAAAAAAAAAATTGCTACTTTGAAATCATAAAAAGACTTTCAGTGTCAAGTAGAAAAGAAAATTGTAACACCTGAGTCAAAGGAGCTCAACTTTCAACATTATAGTAAGTAAATGAGTTATCAAGCAATTTCAGAAAATGAAAATAATTACTTGTGACTTTGGGATCCATTCTATGATCTTTTTTTTATTCTCTAAGATTTGCCTTACTAGTATGCTTTTAAAAGTCAAGTAGAATAAACATTTGTTAGCTACCATTTTGAATTATCTATATCTTGCCTCCAATTTAGATGGGCATCTACCTTTAAGAATCTTCAACTGTCTGAACAGGGCAAGATCACTTAATTATACTCACACCCACTCTGGAATTCCTTAACATTGCTTCAAATTCAGAAATATCAACTATGGTATCGCACATTAATATAATGTTTTTAGAGTTACAAAGATAATTTACAAAGCTGTGCCAGAGCCAGCATTGAACTTGGTCTCCTGATAACTAATTTAATACAATACTTTATTTACTGTGTCAGTTTTCTCTTCAGAGGTATAAGATGATACTGCAAGCATTCTCATTCCTTATATGCTTATCAGTATCCCATAGGGACATGACAGGCATGTCTTATATTCAGAGTGGACTCTGTGGGGACTGGGATATGGGTCTTGGGTAGTGAGAAGTGAGGGTCAAGATATTAAAGTATTGTGGATGTACAAGAAGAGTCAGGCTAAAGATATGGATGTACAGGCTAGCACCTAGTGGGACAAACACTGGCTGTAATTCATTGGGGGTGATTATAGTTGTATTAAAGATACTTTACATGGGGAGTATTTGAAAGAAGGTTTACTTTGGTGTTCAGGGCAGCTGGAAATGTGGTGTGAGGGTTGTGTTCTCAGGAGGAAAGCACAAAGCTGACATGGCCATGGGCACAGTGTAGGAGAGAGGGCTCCATTGGGGTCAAAGGCCCAGGTCAAGCTTATGTAAGGGCTGTTGCCACTTTCTCAATCTCCATCGTATTTGCTGTCTGAGGGCAGTGTCTTAGTATAGCTTTTAAGAAAATAACTAATTTCACCATAGCATCAGCATGTTGAAATTCTCAGGCATTTCTGGGGAGTAAATGGGGAGGAGCCTGGAAATCTGCCTGTAATTTTGCCACTTGGAGACCCAGACTATGGCTGACAGGATCTACAGAAGCAAATCACTTCATCTTTCATTTCTTCCCCAAACACTTTTTCACCATGGTGTCTTCTCACTGCTTACTACCTTTTCCCTGTCTGTGGCATTTGACTTTAGGAACCACATCCTTCTTCCCTTATTGTTAGGTTACCAGTTTTCTTAGATTCTTGTTTCTCTCTGATCAGTCCATCTTGGTCTCTCTGTTAGTTCTTTCTTCTTTACCTGTTCCTAAATGTTGGTGTTCTTCAAGGATTTTGCCCTTTGCCTTTTCCTTTCACTCTAGACTTTTATTTCTGAGCAATCTTGCTTGCTCCAACAACTTCAGTCATCTTTTTATATACTGACGACTCCTCAAACTGTAACTCTACCTTTATTCTCTCTCCTGAGTTTTATATCTGTTGCTCTTTCTCCACAGGGCATTTTGACTTCAGCTACCATAAAACATCTCTACCTCTATCTATATAAAGCCTTCTTAACTCTGAATACCTCTACCTCGATGATCTATACCTCCTCCAAATTAAAATTATACTCACAATAATTTTTTTTTACCCTTTCCTACCCCCAATATATTCTTCCTGAATTCCCTATCTTGAAAAAACAGCACCACTATCTACCATTGTCTGCCCAATTCTTAAATCAGAAAATTGAGAAACATCCATTTTTCCTTCTTTCTCTATCTCTCAATTTATTTTATATGTCACTAAATCTTCATGATTTCACCTTCTGACAGTATGTGAAATTTAGTCCTTCCTTTCCTTTCTCTTGTTTTAGGTCAGGCTCTCATTATTAGTCCCCTAGATGAATGTAGTAAACTTCTGACAAGTCTTAGTTTATACACTTGTCCCCTCAATCTCTCTTCACACCACCACCAGTGTGACTTCTCTAAAATAAAAATATCTTGTAATTCCCCCCAATTAAACATTTTCAGTGATTCTCTACTGTCCACAAACTCCTTCACTGTAACAGAAGATTTTCCGTGGACAGACACAAACTGAAGTGTGCGATCTCTACCCAGCTCTATCTCCAACTGTTGCATGTAGGAATATGAGCCAGTGTTACTAGAACTTCAGATTTTTTTGACAAAACCACACATTCAGATTTTTATGCAAAATCTCCTAATCTTTAATTGTTGCCTCAATTGAAAAACAACATCAATAATAGTGTTCAGACCAAATAAAATACTTCTGCTGGGTGAATCTCTCAAGGATCTCTATATTGTGACCTCTAGCTGTATGCATACAAAAGCTTATTGATGGATGTGGGAGAAGAGGAAGTAGCAGAGGAGAATGGACTGACTTTGGGGAATAGCCTCCTGGAAACTTGGAATGGGATGATTTTTAGGAGGGGCTTTCCTCTAGCTCATGAAGTGTTCCTGTATCTCCTTGGCACTAAAAATGAAATGGCGTGGTGATGACCAGAACTCATAGGGAACCTGACTGTGTGGATACCTGTAGTGGTTGGATAACGAGTTTTGTGGCGCTGTGAGCTATGGATTGTGTCAGATCGTGTTAGCTCAAGGGAGGAAAAATAATTAAAACGAGCTTTTTTTTTTCTTTTTTTTTTTTTTTTCTTGAGGGCTCAGAGCATTTTCTTTGGAAAGATGTGACATTTATTGCACCCTGGGTTTTGAGAAGTGGTTCATACCTGTCACACACGTCACAGCTCTCAGGTTTGGGGCCAGGAGTGTTTACTAGTAATGACAATTTTAGTGTTAAACAGAGCCAATATTATTGAAAAGGAAGATCTGCTAAGGGACAATTAAAATAATATGATATTAATATAAGTGATTTGGGGGATATCTTTATTACTGTTTTTCTAAATGTTGTAAATAAGCCACTGCAACCTTAAAGAAGAAGTTACATTTTAATTTTTGTATCAGTGCCACTAACTCCGCTGTAAACTCCAGCCTACTCCCTTATTCCAGTATCTTAAAGAGTCTACATCTCCTGAGGTACAAAGACAATACATTATTTATTAAGAGGGAATTTGGGATGCAGAGTCACTTCCACTGAGTCACTGTTTCTACATAGAGCAGTTTGACTCAGACTCAGATAAAAAAAACACACAACAACAAAAAAACCCTAACAACTGTGATTTCCTGGCCATTTAGAAATCACAGTCAAATTAGTTTTTTCCCTGGTTACCAAACAACACTGTGGGTGAACCAGAGCATTAGGGAGAACAGAAATGATGTACTTTAACACTGCTTTCTCTTCTAGCCTTAAAGATGTTCAGGGAAATGGAGAGGAGCCCAAAAAACAAGGATATGCAGTCCCCACCATCATTCCTCATCCTCTGTTTTTGCTCTAGCCCACCAGGGCTCTCTTAACTCTTTTGTATAACTGCTCCTTATGAAAAACATAAGTATAAATTTGTATAATTACTGCCTAGGATAGATAATATAAGGATCAAAGAAGTATATAGCCCTTTCATCTTAAAGCTATGGCTTCTACTTGGTTCTTTTTACCCTTCAATTTATTACAAACCCTTTGAGTTTGTAACTGGATAGAATTGAGCATCATTTGGTCAAATCTGCTTTCTTTGGGGCTTGGATTATTCAAATATCTGCACTTATATTCTCTCATTTATCAAAAATTGCAAGTTAAGACCACAAGCTTGATACACCAAGGTCTTAATAAATGTTTGTTGAAATGAAAGTGGGTCCATTTAAATTTTGTTAATTAATTGGGTAAAAGTTTTTGGGATTTGGTGGTAGGGGTTATGGTGGAAAGAAGGGATTGATATGAAGGGCTATAAATATGTTTATTACTATTAGCAGGTTTAAATTATCTGAACCATTCCTGTCCTATGATGCATCAAATAAATAAAAGTTGGCCGTATGTAGTCTGTTTAAAACCAAATGCTGCTGTACTGCACACTTATGAGCCATCCCTTTCAATTTCAGCTCTTGTATTCTTAGTAACTTTTGATAAAGTAGCATGTATGAACATTGGATAATAAAGATTTGATAACAGATAAAAATAGTGTGTAAAGTAATCAGAAATGCTCAATTCCTTACTTCTCAACCTGGGAGATTTTACCAAGACTTTTCCTGCTGAGTTGTTCATTTTTGCGGGGGGAATTTTGGTAGTTGAATACTTCATTTTAGGCCCTTTTTTCCCAGGCATCTGTTGGATTAAATATAGTATTAGTTCAATTGTCTCAACTTGAAAACAAACAGAAACAACTGTGGCTAAGTCAATATACAATTGATAACACAACCACCAAGAGAAAATAATTCTTTTAGTAAAATTTGAACATAGTATTCTGAATATGTATCTATGCTGGAATATAGGACAAAAAGAACTGCAAAGAAATCTTAAACTTTACTTAGTGGTTTTGTTGTTGATGGTAATATTGGTATTGGAATTCTGAGACCATTTGCTATACTATAAGATACAGCAAATAAGTAGATGTTTGACATAGGATTTTCACTATAGGAGAAAGGACAAATATAAAATAAAAGAATCCAAGAAGAAATTCCTATGATGTTAAATTTGAATCAGTAATATTGGTATACCTATATCTTAGTTTCTAAGTACTTTTTTCACTAAAGGGAACTGGGACTCTAAATGTGGGCTGGGAAAGTAGAAGTGAACAGGGAATATGTTGTTGTGCCAGAAAGCAGTGAATCATTCAAAAACTAGTGAGGTTGTATCAAAAGGAAGCATGAAGGTTCTCCTGCTGGCCAAATTTGGGACAGTTTGACATCAAAAGGAATCATGATGGTAATTGACTATAAGGCATTTGATGAAAAAAGAAACCCACAAGTACATAGCATTTATCAAGAAAGAGTGAATGAGGAATTTATTTATTACAGAAGAAATTATAAAATTAGAAAAATCACCATCTTCCAGTCCCCAATTTAATACTTGATCATCGGTGGACTGCAGTACTCTACTGAAAGACCCTGGAGTTCTCTGTCATAAATTGCAGAAAGCTCCATATTATTTCAGTAGGGTTCTGCAACCTGGCTTCATCATTAAGGTAAGACAAGTGATGCTGTGGTTTGTGGGGAAAATGGGACTTCTTCTCTAGTCTTAAAATCTCTCTGACATTGCTGAATTCTACTAGTAGTTATTGCTTCCTTTATTAAGTATTGCCTTTTATTTTCTAGGTTAAACAAAATAAAATCCAAATTATTGGATTGGGTACCATTGAAATCTCTTCATATTGCTCAGCTTTTCTAGCAGGGTAAGGAAGCAGCATTGAGTTCCTGGGTGAAAGGACTCATTGGAAGATAAACTTCATGCACCTTTATTTTTGCCCCTGGCTAACCCCAAATAGGCTAAAATTTTCTTGTCTAGATGGAAGTAGGATATTCCATGCAGCCATACTATGTTCAGACAGTTTCATGAGCAAAATCCTTTAATGGTAGGGCAGTTGAGGACTCCCTCTTCTGCCCCTGAGAATGAATATTATCCTCACAGAGCTTGAGGGCCTCACATAAATCCTTATCTTCTTTCTCTGATTTTCTCACCTTCACTGATGAAGAACACTTAGAAGTATAGAGCTTTAGACATCATTTTACTGAGCTCCTAACTTTATAGATGAGTGAGCTAAGTAAAACTGCAAAGTTAAATGCCTTGCTCAGGATCACAAAAGTTGAACTGGGGCCAGAATCTATCTGTTATGCCAGAGCTTCCCTACCCTGTCTCCTTTTCTTCCCCATCCAAATGTAGGAATAAAAGAATCAGAACTGGGAATTTAACTTCAAATGCTTAGCTGGTTGTCCAACTTCTTTGAAATAATAATTTTTTGAATATGGTAGTTAATTTTAATCATAACATGGGATAGTGCAGGTCAGTAACCTTATTGTAGTTAAACTTTAAATTGTACAGAAAATAAGTCAAATAGTAATCTGCACATAGTAAACATTCAGGTATACTACTTTACTGATAACATGAAAATTGCAATGCTGTTTTTTTTGTTGTTTTCTCTTTATCCATTTATCATTATGCCTTAGAAAAAAATTTCCCCTGGATACACATTAAAAAGCAAACAAACATAAAATGTTGCATTTTCAAATAAATCTGCCAAATGCTCCAATCTATATTCCATCTCTTGGGAAGTCAGAACTTACATTAGCATAGTAAAGGTGCTGACAGTCCTTCATTGAAGAATCATGGTATCTTTGTTTAACCAATTATTTTCAGTAATTATTTGATTTTGTAAATAATCACTCGCTCTATTAATACCCCCATGGACTAGTTTAAGAGAACACACTTGGAGGAACTCTGCTCTAAACCCTTAGTTTGCAGAGTTAAGCAAGGTATATTAGAAACTGAAATACCACATTTATGATGGAGTCACTAACACAGAGAAAGCTGGCTGTTTTTTAAGAATCACATGGTAAGTCAAAAGCATAGTCAGGAAACATTCTACTGCTAGGAATTTATGCTACCAATGAACTTACAAAGATTTACCAAGAATCAGAAAATTCTATTCTAAAAAACAAAGCATTCTCTTTAAACAATCTACCAATCTTTTACTTAAAAAAAAATACCATCACTCCTTCCACTATTTTTTCAGACTTGAAGTTTACTCTTTACTCTCCTATTTTTAAATAAAAATATTTCAGACTACATCACAATATAAACATTTTTTGTGCTGCTTTTCCAATAACTTATGGCAAATATTTTTGCACACTGGTTATGATACTCACCTAAGTTATAAACATGAAGGGCTGGTTTCAAATGATGAGGTTTCCTGTCGTTAACACTTGGTAGGCAGTTATATTCCAACTCTACTTATATACACACACTTGGATTAAGCAATATCAAGTGACAGCATTTGATGAATGAGGCAATGCAAATAGAACCAGTTGAGTAGGTTAAAATGAATAAGAACATATTTTGTTCCCACAGCGAAATTCTAAACAGAGCTTTTACATTTTTTTAGCTGCAGTACTTTCAGTGAGTCTTCTCAGTTAATCATTAATTTTATCAAACTTCTATGACATGGACTCTAGTTAGTGATTATTGCTCAGTATACAGAATTTAAGGGAACAGATTATTTAATTGCCTTTCTCTTTTCTACAAAGTTTAAAACTTGTGAAGTATTTTTTTCTGTTTATAAAAATGATGTATATGCACTTAGAAAATGTGTACTTGACAGGAAAGCATATATGCTATAGATTCTGACTTTTTCTTTCAGTGTAGAAATACTGTGCATATCTATTTTTTATAAAAAAGTAGAATCACACTACAAATATTTTGTAAGTTGACTTTTCTTATTTTCCAATTAACAGTATGAATAGTTGAGATGTCAGGAATATTATTTTACAGGAAGCATTATAAATAGTATTCAATCATATAAGTATGCCAAAACTAATCATTTATTGATTAACATTTTGGCTCTTTCTAGTTTTTCCTTTCTTTTCTCTTTAAAAATTTTTTATTGTTGACAGTATTATAGTTGTCTTCCATTTTACCCACTTTTGACTCCTCTACCCAGCTCCTGCCCCACCTCAGGACCCATGGATTATACATATATGCATATAGTTCTTTGGTTAATCTCTTCTTCTCCCTTCACCCCCCCCCCTTTTTTTTCTAACATCACCAATGTTGCAACTGACAGCTGTATGTGTGTGTGTGTTTTCTGATTCTTAGTAAATCTTTGTAAGTTCATTGGTAGCATAAATTCCTAGCAGTAGAATTGCTGTACCAAAGGGTACATGCATCCTCTGTTTTAATAAATATTACCCAATTAACTTCCAGTAGTTTGTATTGATTTATAATTGTTTCAACAGTCCAGGTTTATGCCTTTTTCTCTACTGCCTTAGCAGCAATGAGTGTTATCACCTTTAAAATGTTTGTCTTTCTAAAGAGAGGACAATACTTCATAGTTTCAAATTACTTTATTATTTAGTGAGATTGAGCATCTTTTTAAAAACATATTTGTTGTCAATTTAAATAAATTATTGATTTATATGAATTCTTTATAAATTAAGAAATTAAATTTTTGTCTGTGATATGTGTTGAAAATTTTTTCCCACTACCATTTATCTTTAGACTTTGTTAATGGTATTTTTTTCCACACATAGGTTTTCAAATATTCTGAGGTAAAATTTAATCAATGTTTTCTTTTAGAAATTCTGGATTTTGTGTCCTGCTTCTAAAAGATTCCCTCCTCTCTTCAAAGATTATAAATAAACTAGAGGCCCTGTGCATGAAAATTCATGCACTGGAGGGGGGTCCCTCAGCTCGGCCTGCCCCCTCTCACAGTCTGGGAGCCCTCATAGGCGGGAGGCGACCCGGTGATTAGGGGAAGGTGATGCCCCATCATACCTCTGCTGCTGTCACTGTCAGCAGTGCAAGCCTCGGCTGGCGTTGGTCACCTGAGCCCCATGCGGCCCTAGGTGGCTGGGCAGCCACCATCTGAGGCTTGCCTGCTCCTTGGGCCAGCCCTGAGCAGCTGGGAAGCTGCCATCCGAGGCTTGCCTGCACCTCGGGCCGGCCCTCAGCGGCTGGGGGGCTGAGAGGACTGGGGGACTCCAGAGGTAGGCGTGTGGAGCGGCTGGGCCCACCTGGGGGTGGGCCCGGCCTTGCCCTGCGCCTGCCCAGGCGGGGCTGAGGGGACTGGGCACCGCCATCTTGTGGCTGTGGGCGCTGCCATCTTTGAGGGCGGGGCAGTCAATTAGCATATTCCCTCCTTATTGGCACTGGGCACCACCATCTTTGCAATGGCATGAGAGTCAATTAGCATATTCCCTCTTTATTAGATAGGATTATGACATTTTCTAAAACTCTTACACCTTTCTATTTAAAACCTAAATTTTTGATTAACTATTAGATTTAGTGTAAAGAATAGGTTAGGCCTGGCTGGCATAACTCAGTGGTTGAGCATCAACCTATGAACCAAGAGGTCACAGTTCAATTCTCGGTCAAGGCACATGCCTGGTCGTCAGGCTTGTTCCCCAGTGTGGGGCATGCAGGAGAAAGCCCATCAATGATTCTCTCTCATCATTGATGTTTCTTACTCTCTCTCTCTCTCTCTCTCTCTCTCTCTCTCTCTCTCTCTCTCTCTCCCCCTTTCCCTTCCTCCCTGAAATCAATAAAAATATATTAAATAGAGAATAGGTTAGAACTTTTTTATTCCCTAAGTGCTTATCCTAACTACATATGTAATCCAATTTAGACAAAGGTAAGTTTCATGTTATGTAGGGATCAGAAAGTAGAGGGCTGTGAGTGCAACAATATGAACTTTGAATTTTATCCTCTAGCCAACTGGAATCTTTTAAAGGTTTTTAAAGCAAGTGAGATATAATAAAAAATGTGTTTTGTGAATGTAATTTTAGACCAGTTAGAAGGGCATTAAAATAGCGAGGCAAAAAGTAGTGAGGACAGGGCCAGGGCAATGTTAGTGAGAATGGTAAGGAGGGAGTGAAGGTGATGAGTGCTGCAAGCATTTTATACAGTCCTAGTGTTACTGGACATGAAACAGGCCCAGAGCCGGCCAGCAGTGTATGGTTCTTGATTTGTGCAGGAAAGATTTCACAGCACAAATCCAGGTGATTTTGAGAGTATGTTTATTAAAGTGGGGACAGTGAAACAAGAAGAAGAAACAGGAGGGAGCTTAGGCGGGACTGCTTTGGCTCACTTGAGAAATAAAAGTCACAGTAAAAGAGTGAGTCTAGGTGGGGCATCTGTCAGCTCACTGGAAAGTCAGAGAAAGGAGAGCCATGGAAACAGGTTCAGGGGGTTAGCCTGGGACAAACTGCCGCTGCCCATGGCTCTCCTGATTGCAAGTTTCATGAGGTCCCTTAGAGTTGAAGAGAGTTTGTGAGGAGAGAAGAAGGAGAATAGAAAGGCATGAGCATGCTCCTGGGATAAAAGATCATGCTCTGCATGCTCTGGGTCCTGGGTCTTGAGGGTTTTAAAGTCTGGGAGTTTAGGCAAGGTCTTAGAGGAGGATCTCAATAGAATATTCAACAGCTTTATGTTGCTACACCAAAATGAGATTTATTCCCTTAATTTTATCAGTCCTTGGGTGTGGTTGGCAAATGGCACTAATTGGATTTTTGCTACCTATCTCCCTTGAGTAAGGTGATTTAAGCTATTTACCCTCTGGTTGAGGAGAACTATAAACCTTTTACTCTTTTTCTTTTTTAGTTATTACACTTTTTTTGTTCTTTTTCTTTTATTGATTAAGGTATTACATATGTGTCCTGTCCTTATCCCCCCATTGCCTCCCTCCGCCCCCCCCCCCCGCCCCCCCCCCCCCCGCTCATGCCCTCACACCCTGGTGTCTGTGTCCATTGGTTATGCTTATATGCATGCATACAAGTCCTTTGGTTGATCTCTACTCATTTTCTTAAAATTAAATCTTTATTGTTGAAAATATTACATATGTCCCCTTCCCACCCTTCCCCCCCCCATTGACTCCTTTTAGCTTGCCCCTCCCTTGCCTTCCTTCTGAGATTCCACAGTCTGTTCTATGCTTCTATGTCTCTGGATCTATTTTGTTTATTTTGTTCATTAGATTCCACATATGAATGAGATCATGTGATACTTGTCTTGTTCTGACTGGCTTATTTCGCTTAGCATAATACTCTCCAGCTCCCTCCATACTGTCTCAAAGGGTAAGAGATCCTTCTTTTTTACTGCTGCAAAGTATTCCATGGTGTAAATGTAGCACAGCTTTTTTATCCACTCGTCTATTGATGGGTGCTTGGTCTGTTTCCAGATTTTAGCTATTGTAAATTGAACATAGGAATGCATACATTCTATCTGATTGGTGGTTGGGGTTTCTTAGGATATATCCCTAGACATGGGATCAATGGGCCAAATGGCAGTTCCATATTTAATTTTTTGAGGAAACTGCATACTGTTTTCCATAATGGCTGCACCAGTTGCATTCCCACCAGCAGTGTATAAGGTTCCCTTTTCTCTACCTCCTACTAAGGGCACTTGTCATTTGTTGATTTGTTGATGGTAGTCATTTACTCTTAAGTGTCCTTGGGTAGAGGAGTTAGGATTTTGCAATTTACTAGAATGGCTGTAAACCACTTGGCTGTTTATCTGTCTCAGTTTCCCTATTCCACTTGTCCTGGTTTACTAGCCTGTCTCACTAGAAAGGGTCTCAGAGATCTCTGTTCCAGCTCCACTAAGTCACACAATCCCTAGTAGGTAGTAAGGTTACAATCTAACCTTTCACTCCCAATTCTGGGTTGTGTCTGCCACAGAGCCTCCACAGCCCTTTTTGGATGTGGGTATATCAGCTCTGAACTGGGGGAGACAGGAGATGAAGGGAAGTTAAAGTGGTGCCAGTGGTTCAGGGTAGCAAACTCAGGTGTGGAGTTCATTGGCAGGGACAGGTAATGAGTATGATGTGGGGCAGGTGACATTTGAGATTCTTGAAGAACAATTATATGGATATTTTGTCAGGGAGCTGAAACTAAGTTATGGGAGCAGGAGGCCAGAATTAGTTATGTGGATTTCTTCTTCATTGTGAAAGCATAAGAGTTGAAGATAGTGTAGGAATAAATGAGAATGTATTAACTGAGTGTGGAGCAGGAAGAGAAAGCATAGTTTTTCTAGATTAAGCATGTCAAACTTGTGGCCTGAGGTCTGCATTCGATAATGCTGATTACTATAATCGTGTTGCATTCATTTCCCTTACGTGCCTTACACGCAGGCGCACCATTTCTCTCCACTAATACTATCAGTGAATATTTTAGCAGCCTATTACCACGCCATTAGTCTTGTACTGACTTGTTTGGTGTGTGCAACAGGAAATATTTCACTTTTGGAGAACAAGAAAAATAGGTTTATTTGCATTACACTTATTAATTTGTGCAGTTATTCAGTGTCTGGTAAGTTAATGTCCAAGAAAAAATACTAATTTTTATTAAAATGTTCTATTATTTTATGTTAATGATTACTCATTTATTTCAGCTCTTTGTATTCAGCATGTCTCTATCGAAATAAACCTACGTTTCTATGAAAATTGAAGCTTTTGGTTTTTTTTGCTGCCCACATAAACTTAAACCTTGTTTATTTGGCCCATGTTAGCCTTTCAGTTTGACATGCTTGTTTTAGATGGAACTATAGGAAATATTACATTTAAGAGGTAAGAGAAGAATTAGAAAAGAAGACCAACCCTATCCAGTTTGGCTCAGTGGATAGGGTGTCAGCCTGTGGACTGAAGGGTGGGATTTGATTCTGGTCAGGGTACATACCTTGATTGCAGGCTTGATCCCCAGCCTTGGTTGGGGCACATGTGGGAGGCAACCAATTGAAGTGTCTCTCTCACATTGATGTTTCTATCTCTCTGTCTCTCCCCCTCCCTTCTACTATCTCTAAAAATCAATAGAAAATATCTTCAGGTGAGGATTAATAAAAAAAGAAAAAAGACCAAAAAGAAAAGCAGAAAAAAAAAGAAAAAAAAAAAAAGAAGAGGTCATATTATGAAGGCTAAGAGAGAAGATCTTCTCAAAAATGATCATTTGGTGAGGAGCACTGGAGACCCAGCTGGAGATTAGAGACCTTGGAGAGAGTCCTTTAAGCATGATGGGTCTCCAAGAAACTGCAGTGGACTGCACAGTCTGAAGAAGGAGGAAATGAGACTTTTTCAAGAAGTACAATAGCGAAAGGGAAACAAAGAAAGAGAGAATGGTATTTTGACAAAATACAGGTAGAAGAGCAAGTGCTGCTCACCAGTGAGGTGACATTGGGAAAGTTAGTCTCTAAAGCCTCAGTTTCTTCATAATAATGATTTGTCCTCGTGATTTGAAGTCATTGGGTTTGTGAGAATTATATGAAAAGGTATATTTTAAGCACTTAGCACAGTACCTGGCACATAGCAAGAACTTAATACTTGTTGTATCATTATTGTTGTTAGTATTGAGGTATTTGTTAGGTCTGATCAAATAATTGAATCAATACACCCTCCAATAGGAACCCACCTTTAGACCACTTCACAACCAACATTCCCTTTTACTGAGACCACATTCCAATTGCTAAGACCATTATTCTTCCCCTCTGGACCTTTTTAGGATCCGGACCTGCCCAGATAATTATCTGCCCAGATAATTATCTGCCCAGAAAAAGCCTGTCTAGAATCCTTTAAAATCTCTGACTCCTTGTCCCTGGGTGCTGGTGCCATTTTGGGGCTCAGCCAATCTGGTATCCAGATGATCTAATAAATTTATAATCCCTTACCACTTTTGCCCCATGCATTCCTCCTTCGGTGATGCTAACATTTGGTGCCTGCTTTCTCCTTTCCTCCATCTTTTCTCCAGCCTCATATGCCTATACATAATTTTCCAATTTTTAAGTTCAACTGATTTTAGCTTTTGTTACAGAAAATCTGTAAAGTAGATTTGTAACTGTTAATGTAATGTCTTGTTCTTTGTTGAAGGTGTGTTTCTTGAAAGGGAGAATGTTCATAAATGTCAATCTAAGAAATGCTGGTTGTTTAATTTTTAGTTATCATTGGAAAATTAAGGTTTTTAAGAATTAAGAATTCTAATTAAATTGGAAAGAAATTGTATGGTTTTGGTAATAGAAGCATAAGGCATGGACATGCATTTTGAAGGAAAAAGAAAGTGAGTTAAAGTTGTAAGAAGGTTTGTGAAAGTTTTAGGTTTGTAGGGAGAAATGTTAAAAGGAAGTTATATAAATGACACAGGCCAGTAAGCCAGGACAAGCAGAATAGGGAAACTGAGATGGTTAAACAGCAGTTTGCAGCCATCTAGAAAACCTAGATGCTAAGCAGTCTGTAGCCATCTAGTAAATCCTATCTTCCATAAACCAAGGACACTTAAAAGTATATGATTTGCACTATTCCTCCCCAGCCAGAGGATAAATAGCTTAAATCAACCTACTCAGGGAGACACAAAACAGAAATCTAATTTTTGCCATTTGCCAACCACACCCAAAGACAAATGAAGCTAAGAGAATAAACCTCATTTTGTTATATTAGACTACAACCCTCCAAACTAATGTCTCTTTCCTTTCACCAGACTATTTGTTATAATTCTTGTTGTTCTAGTTGTTGCCTCAATAATATTAAAATTTATAAAAGTTTGTCTCCACCATGTTACAAGCCCTGATTGTACTCAGGATATACCATTCTTGGACACCATCATAACCTCCTTTGCTCAGGTCTCATTGTCTCTCTGACAGAGAGCAAGGATTTTGGCTTTGAAGGAAAACATCATCCCCTTTAAGCAGGAAGCAGCTAAGAGATCCTGCGTACCTTTTTCCCTGAAAGAATTCAGTGCCAAAAGTCCTTGAGGAGGGGATGTAGACCCTGAGACCTCCAGAGCAAGGATGATGGGCCAGGTATAGGTATAGAAACTCACTGGGCCAGAAAGCTCCTAGCAAGGGGCAAAACTGGGAAAACAAGAACCTCACCCCCAGGGTAACCTACACTGAGTGGCCAGATTATTATGATCTCTGAACATATAATAATCTGGCCACTCAGTGTATTTGTATCTCAAATGGGTACCACAAGTATTCTAGACTTTTGCTGGAGATCAACCACCTATTTTCCCTGAGCTTTCTATCAGCCAGTGCAAAGGGGAAAACTGATCAGGTGCACCATTTATAGTATCTTTGATATCAAATAAATGAGGTACTCAAGAGAAGTACACTGAGTGGCCAGATTATTATGCGTTCAGCGATCATAATAATCTGGCCACTCAGTGTATATTCCCTTTTCATATCACTAGGAAGGCAGCTTAGAGCCCTGACATTTTCCTTCCTAAAGATAGCATCTAGGCCTGAGTTGTATTTTAGCTCCAGGCCCATAAAAGTAGCAAAACCAGACAAGTGACACTATGGCAGCCTCAGGACCAGCTTTTACCTCCAAAGTTACTCAACAGGACTGCTTTTGAGCCTTCACCAACCAGTCTCTTGGGGAAATCATGCTGCTGCAACCCCTCACTTCAACCATGAGGAATCTATACAATGTTCCAGCTGACCACAATCAAAGTCCATTCCCCTCTGATCTCAACATCCCCCCACCCCCCACAAGCAGGAAACAACTACAGAAGATATGACCTTCGCCCCTATTCCATAAAACAAAAGGCTGGGATGTTAGGTTTGATCAAATAATTGAATCAACACTCCCTCCACTAGGAACTAACCTTTAGATCATTTCACAACCGACATTCCCTTTTACTTAGACCACATTCCACTTGCTGAGACTTATTGTTCTTACCCTCTGGAACTTCTTAGGATCTAGACTTACCCAAATAATTCTCTGCCCAGAAAAAGCCTGCCTAGAGTCCTCTAAAATCTCTGACTTCCTATCTCTGGTTGCTGGTGCCATTTTGGGGCTTAGCCCATTTGGTATCCAAATGACCTAAGAAACTTATAATCCCTTACCACTTTTGGCCTCATGCATTTCTCCTTCTGCAATCCTAATAGTATTTTACTGTGATGTGGGGCTCTTGAGAATGTTTTAATTCATAGAGAAAGGAACCAATGAAAAGGAGAAAACTGATATAACAAAGCCCTAGTGGAGACAGAGAAGAGAGAGGGAAATAACTCTAGTGGAAGAGTAAGCTTTGAAAAGGAGAAGGAGGCATACTTCTTTTTTTATAGAAGAGGAGGAAAAGTGAGAGATTTTAAGGTCTAGGAACATGACCTTGAAGATCTTGTAAATGGTTTGAATCTTCTTCATAAAATAGATTGTGAGAAGAATTGTAGAGATTAATAGAAATACGCATGAGTTTGAATTTTTGAGGATAAGTGGTAAACGCCTGAAACAGTTTCTTGGAGAATGCATACAAAAATTAAATAAGGAATGGGGAGCTATGTTCATTGATACTGAATTTTAGTTTAGTTAGATGAAAAAAGTTTTGGAGATGGTTGCTTAGCAATGTGAAAGTACTTATGTTACTGCACTGTACACTTAAAAATGGTAAACTTTAATGTATATTTTACCACAAATCAAGACCATCTGGTTCTTTCTCTTACTCCATGACAGCCATAGTAAGAATGAGGTGGGATTGAATTCCTAGGCCTTAAAATCCATTCGCCACCTTGTCAAGTTTGCCTGTTTGATCCTGGCTGGTAGGAGGGAGAGGAAATGGGGTGCATGACTAAGCTTGGCCATACTATATGACTTCATTCTGGAAGATTTTGCATGGGAGCAGAAAGGAGAGGGCGAGAAAGGAGGGTGCTCACACTGATTCTCTGCTTCCTTGGTGTAGTGGCTTCACTTCTTTCTTGGGACAGATCAGAATAAGTGATGTGGAAGAAGGGGAGGCTGAAGTTTGGGGAAGTGAGATAGCACTCTCCTTACCCAATCTGAATCACTTCCTGTCCCCCCACTCTTCTCCACTCTGAAAGTTCCTATGTGTCACTTACCTGGACCTAAGAGAAAACATTCTCCTAGAGAGAGGAAGCACTGAATAAAGAAATCTGGTTAATCATTCTATGACTCAAGCCAACCCCTTGTGAGAGGAGAGGAGGGATAGTATGAATTTTTGGGGAAAACAACTTTAACATCTCCAAGGTGAAAAACCCTTAGCATTTATACAGCACTTCTATGCTTTTCCACAGTTTTCCTGGATGCAGTCTTATCTAATCATTTTTATGCACTGATACTACCTGCCCCTTCAGTCTTTCTGGCCTCACACAGCCCCTCTCTCCACACCCTGTACATTTTAGAACCACTGGACCTGTTCCTCAATTCATCACACACTTTTACATGTTCACAACTTTGTTCAAGCTGTTCCTCTTGTTATAGATACCTCGTCCTCTTTGCCTAAAAAGCTGCTAGCTAACCCTTGGAGCCCCAATTCAAATGCCTTTGTCTCCTTAACCAACAACAATCAGGCAGAATTTATTGCTTCCTTTCTTAGTTGCTTATTATATTCAACTGTGTTTGTTTCTCTACTTCCTCTGCTGGACAACTATCAATTTGGAAACAACTTAGTCACCTATAGAACCCAGGTCTTCTCATTCTTGGGTCAATGTTCTTTCTAAAACATTTAAAGAAGCTGACTTTCTGTTTGGCCTATGGCCATGTAGTTTTAGTGTGACTAAATATTTTAAATTAAAACATTTTAATTATTCCTTTCAATGTGTTTTATTCTCCTCCAATGCCCCTCCTCATGCCTCACATACTTTGGAGAATCAGCTGTGTGTTGGACTAAGTCTCTAGTGATTTTGAAGAAGCAGAGGTAGAATGGTTGACACCCATCCCTCTCAGTGCCCCGCCATTCCCAAGCTTAGACCCAGATCGCTGCAGGTCTCAGTCTTCTTAGCTCAAAAATGAAGAGGATGCAGGGAAGCCAGAGTCTCCCCACCCTTTGACTCTCTTTCCTGTGCTCTTGTATAGACTCACAGTTCAGCCCCTTTTTTCCCCTCTTCCTAGGCCACTTCTACATAAGCAGCTGTACCAGCCCCTGGCCCACCCAAAAGATACCACCCTTGGAGAAATGCACAAGCTATGCCTCAGCCCTGTGTTCTCCTCCTCTCATTTCACTAACCTTACAGCATACAGGATGAGACAGGCGAATAAGGCTGGAATTAAGTAACCTGGATTTGCATTTTCCTAATTACTAGCAAGGTTGAACAAACAGCTGTTGGCTGTTTGTATGTATTCTTGGGAGAGGTGTCTGTTCAGGTCCTCTGTCCATTTTTAAAATTGGGTTGTTTGTTTGGTGTTGAGTTTTATGAGCTCTTAAAAGTATTTTGGATATTAAATCTTTGTCAGAGTTACTGTTTGCAAATACCATCACCCCAATAAATTTAATTAAAAAAAACTAACCTGGAGTCATGTTTTAGGTGGAGGAAAAATATGAAATCCAGGTAAGCCAAGGACTTGGCTTCATTTTATCTTAGAAAAAATTACAGTGAAAAGGGAAGTTTATGGACATATGTGTGTGTGTGTGTGTGCGGTGTGTGCTCTAAGTGCTAGAAGAAGACAATGTATGGGAAAGAAACTATGTGGAACACATAGGTCTTTGGTTTAGTTTAACTCTGAAATTTAAAGTTAAGTTAATTTTTTCCTTTTCTTTTAAAATTCTTTTTAAGTTAAACTGGACAAGTGATATACAAATGATGAATTTTGTAAAAAAAAAATCAGAGGAGTATGAAGAAATCAATAGGAGTGTGGAAGTTAAAAGTTCTGTGTTTTTAAAAAATTAACCCTTATATAGTGTTGATTATGTGCCAAGTACTGTACTAAGTGCTTTATATATTTAACTCATCCAATTATCATAACAACCTTATTGGGAGTACTCTTATTTTTCTTATCTAATAGGAAACTGTGGCCTAAATCCAGATACCCAAAGAATAAACTCACACTTTAAGGGTCATTGAGGTAAATAAATGAAGGGGATAGCTAGGAAGCTTGTCTTAACTCTGGCTCTAGATGGAAAGAAAACTATTCCTCTGAGAATTTATCTCCCCATGAAAAGTCAGCTCCCACATGGGGTTGCAATCTGAAATCACAGTACCTGTGTGCTTCCAAAAGCCAGAAATAGAGAATTTAATATAAAATGGTTTTAGATTGGTAGTATTCCAAGACAAACGGGAAGGGCAAACATAAATCTTATCTTGAGGAATTCAACTGTAGTCAAAGCCACAAAGTATTTACACAGAAAAACTTCCAGGCCAAATGAGTAGTTTCAGTTAAAGTTTACAAAGCGAAAAAAAGTACTAAGCACCATGGCGAGAGCCCACAGCAGAAACAGACAGCAGAAACCAATCTGCAAAAGCTTCATGTATTAGAACAATCAGAAATGATGTATAGCCCTAGCCCAGTGGTTCTCAACCTTTCTAAAGCCACGACCCTTTAATACAGTTCCTCATGTTGTGGTGACCCCCAACCATAAAATTATTTTCGTTGCTACTTCATTACTGTAATTTTGCTACTGTTATGAATCGTAATGTAAATATCTGTGTTTTCCGATGGTCTTAGGCAACCCTGCTAGTGGTTCTCAACCTGTGGGTCGCGACAGGTTGAGAACCATGGCTGTAGGGCTTAAGACCATCGGAAAACACAGATATTTACATTACGATTCATAACAGTAGCAAAATTACAGTAATGAAGTAGCAACGAAAATAATTTTATGGTTGGGGGTCATCACAACATGAGGAACTGTATTAAAGGGTCGCGGCATTAGAAAGGTTGAGAACCACTGCGCCAGTTTGGCTCAGTGGATAAAGTGTCAGCCTGTGGACTGAGCGGTCCCAGGTTCGATTCTGGTTAAGGGCACCATACCTGGGTTGTGGGTTCCATCCCCAGTGGGGGCATGCAGGAAGCAGCTGATCAATGATTCTCTCTCATCATTGATGTTTATATCTCTCTCTCTCCCTTTCTCTCTGAAATAAATAAAAATATATTTAAAAAAAAGAAATGACATATAAATAAACTGATTTTAATATGTTTGGCTGGTATGGCGCAGTTGGTTGAAGCATTGTCCTGTACACTGAATGGTGGCATGTTCGATTCCCTGTTAGGGCACATACCTAGGTTGTGGGTTCAAGTCCCGCTTGGGGCATGTGCAGGAGGCAATCGATTGATGTTCCTCTCTCACATTTCTCTCTCTCTCTCTTTCTATCTCCTTTCCTCCCTCTCTAAAATCAATATCCTCGAGTAAGGATTAAAAAAAAAACCACACATTAAAAAAACCTGCACAGCTGACTTAAAACTCCTTATTTTACAGATGAGGGAAGTGACATGCAGAGCAGATCTTACTCAAAGTCGAAGTTATTGAGTGGGTACAGGGTGGAGCCAAGACCAGAACTCAGGTTTCCCAACTCAGAGGGTAGCTGTGACTGCTTTTTCTTCTGTATCTTGCTACTGTTTCTTCTTTTTTTATATTGTTATAGATTTCAGAGAAGAAGGGAGAGGGAGAGAGAGAAACATCAATGATGAGAGAGAATCATTGATCAGCTGTCTCTTGCATTCCCCCCACCCCCACTCCCACTGGGGATGGAGCCCGCAATGTGGGCACATGCCCATGACCAGAATCGAACCAGGACCCCTCAGTCTGCAAGCCTACACTCTATCCACTGAACCAAACCAGTTAGGGGGATATTGTTTCTTTAAAATACTAATTAGGACAACCAAGATGGCGGCATAGGTGAACACCTGTACTTGCTGCCTCTCACAACCACATCAAAACTCCAACTAAAAGACAAAACAAATATCATCCAGAACCACGGGAAAGCTGGTTGAGTGGAAGTTCTACAACTATAAGGAAATAAAAAAGCGCATTGAGACTGGTAGAAGGTGCGGAGTGCAGAAGTGCGTAGGTACAGAGGTGCGTGAAACAGGCTGGCAACTGGGTGTGCTGTTGTTTTTTTAATCGGGAGGGATATACAAGCTCCTGATTGCTCTGAACACCAGTTCCGGGCGAGACTCTGGAGACCCAGACTCATTCAGGGAAAAATTGGACTGTCTGGCATCAGGCAGGAATGCAAGGGCAGCTTTCTATCAGAGGTGCTCGCAGTGATCATTGTTCCTGCACAGGGCCGCGGGACACATAGACCAGGAACCTCTCCAGGGCAGGGCAGACTGGCAGCCATTGCTGTTTGCTCTGCCCTGGTGATTCCCTGAGACCCCGCCCCACCCAATTTACAACACCACTCAAGCTGTGCACAGCAGCTTTTGCATATGAATGGCCTGTTCCTCTTGCAACCTAAAACCTAACAAACGGCAACTGGGTTAGAGAGCTCCAAAGTGTCCAAAAGAAAGCCTAAGGCAGGCCAGCAGCAGCCTGCATTGTGACACAGCTGGGCCTCATCTGGGAACTTCCAAACCCCAAACAAAGAGGAGGAATCTGCAGATCTCTCTGTAGCTCCTGCTGAGTGGCATCAGGTAGTGGCTGACTTTGCACCTCCTTGGAGATCCAAGAGCCAGTGTACCCAGTGATCAGTGTGAGACCATACCAGATTAGAACCCTTCACATCCATAAGCGACACACTCAAGGGGTAGACTCAGTGAGCACAAAAGCCCCACTGAAGCAAGTCCTGCCACATAAGGGTGTCTTCAGCACAGCAGTTCTCCCCTTGTAGACACAGCTGGTCCTCACAGCCAATTGACCTGAAGGTCAATTCCTCCCAGTGATACCAACAGCAATCAAGGCTTAACTACAACAAGTCTGTGCACACAGTCCACAAAGGGGTGCACAAAGAATCTCCCCCTCAGGTAATTGGGGAGGCTGAGCCACTGGGCCCTACAGGGAAGCAGCCAAAATGTGGAGACAAAGAAATATGTCACAAATGAAAGAAATGGAGGAAAGCAAACTACTGGATATAGAGTTCAAAGCCACAATTATAAGGTTACTCAAGAATCTTCTAGAAACCTCCAAGAAATTTAGTGAGACCCTCAAGGATATAAAAAAGGACCAATCAGAAATTAAGCATCCACTGACTGAAATAAAGAATAATATACAGAGATTCAACAGCAGACTAGAGGATCCCAAGAATCGAGTCAAAGATTTGAAATACAAAGAAGCAAAAAACACCCAACCAGAAAGGCAAAAAGAAAAAAGAATCCAAAAATATGAAGATAGTATAAGGAGCCTCTGGGACAACCTCAAGCGTACCAACATCCGAATTATGGGGGTGCCAGAAGAAGAAAGAGAGCAAGATATTGAAAACATAGTTGAAGAAATAATGACAGAAAACTTCCCCTACCTGGTGAAAGAAATAGACTTACAAGTCCAGGAAGTGCACAGAACCCCAAACAAAAGGAATCCAAAGAGGACCACACCAAGACACATCTTAATTAAAATGCCAAGGGCAAAATACAAAGAGAGAATCTTAAAAGCAGTAAGAGAAAAACAGTTAATTACCTACAAAGGAGTACCCATATGACTATCAGGTGATTTCTCAATAGAAACTATGCAGGCCAGAAGGGAGTGGCAAGAAATATTCAAAGTGATGAACAGCAAGAACCTACAACCAAGATTACTCTATCCAGCAAAGCTATCATTCAGAATTGAAGGTCAGATAAAGAGCTTCACAGATAAGAAAAAGCTAAAGGAGTTCATCACCACCAAACCAGTATTATATGAAATGCTGAAGGGCATTCTTTAAGAAGAGAAAGAAGAAGAAAAAGGTAAAGATAAAAATTATGAACAACAAAGTGACAATAAATACATATCTATCAACAAGTGAATCTAAAAATCAAGTGAATAAAAAATCTGATGAACAGAATAAACTGGTGAATATAATAGAATCAGTGGCATAGAAAGGGAGTGCACTGACAATTCTTGGGGGGAAGTGGGTGTGGTGTGCGGGAAGAGATTGGACAAAAATCTTACACCTATGAATGAGGACAGTGCGGGGGTGGTGGTAAGGACATGGGATGGGGTAGGAACCGGGTGGAGGGGAGCTATGGGGGGAAAAAGAGGAACAACTGTAATAAACTGAACAATAAAGATTTATTAAAAAATAATAAAATACTAATTAACAGCAAAGAGAAACAAAAAGTGAAGAAAGTACAGGGAACAGTTTCAATTAATCAGGAAAATTTTTGGTATTGTCCTTATGTCTCATATATGGAATTTAATAGCCGTTTGAAAACATTCTTACACAATGCAGTGTGCCATCTCTGAGAACCAATAAAACTACTCACTTTTTTGGATGGGTTAAGAGTTGTTACTTTGATTTGTTTCCTTCTAGCTTATAAGAGAACATGCAGGTAGAGAAAGATTTTAGAAGATGTGATTAAAACTGAGTCATAGCAAATAGTTCTGGCACAGCATTCTGCCACAGAAGAAGGTGGCAAAGGAACAAAGGGTGGGGGCAAAATCTCCACCTGGACAAAGGCTTTGCTGAGAGATAGACAAGGAAAAAGCATGTGTGTATATCTGAGTCATAGGTCATAAATCAGCACTCCACACTGGAGATAAAATCTAGTCTATTTTAATTCATTTTACTGCTTTAGACATGGCTTGTTTTGATCTCTAAATGTTTACACCTGGATCCACAAAAGAAGACAAATTGCAAGGGTAGGCAATGCTGACATATCAAAATGTATCATCTCTGTTTATTCATGAAAAGATAGTAATTGCATCTATGTGTGTGTGTGTGTGTGTGTGTGTGTGTGTGTGTGTGTGTGTGTATGTATGTATGTATGAATGTATGTAAGTAAGAATTATTTCTGGATTTCTCCTAATTCTCTGCAAATATAGGCCAACAAGTGTGAGGTCATCTGGAATTGACAACAATACAATCAAAACAGACTGTTTAGTTGAGGATCAGAACTTGCCCATTAATGTCAGCTTTTACTCTGAGAATAGTGTCCAGATTCCAAAACCTAAAGTGGTTTAATATATGCACAGTTTCAAATCCTAACAAATACATGGTTCTTTGAGCATTACCTACCTTAAATTCTATCAAGTAATTTGTTGTTTGTTATAAGCATACCAATGGACGCAAGACACTGGGAGGGTGGTAAGGGCATGCTGTTTGTTTTTTAAGAGAAACAATATTTTTAGACAGACAGGTCTTTATTATTTTGAAGATAATCTTCAAGGTAGAGTGATATATGTAACTTTAAATTGGCTCATTTTTAAAGAAGAAGGTTGATTTGGGTATAATTTTCAACCACATAAAACATTGATAAGAAGAAATTTATTTCAGATATCACACATGTATGCTTAAAGTCAGTGAAAGTATACCCAATTTCCATTCCCAGTGCATAGGAATGCCACTAGATACTTCTGGAATTGAACCTGGGAACTAGTAGGTTTCATTTGAAGGCAGATTTGGAAAACGAAGGAATAACAGGAGTTTCTAAAAGAATGAGCCAGATGTTTATGGAAATGGAGAATGAAGGACTCCAATCTCTAAAATCTAGGATAAAGAAAAGGGAGCCCAAAGTACTAAATGATGTAGCAAAACTTTGTACTGGTGGAAGATTAATGTATCAGCTTTTAAAATAAAAACATTTAAAAAAAGTTTTCTCAAGGATAGGAATGAACTATTGGTTTGTAAATTGCTTGCTAGTTATACTATGAAACTAAAGATAAGTTTCAAAAATGCACTTTGCTTTGTCTGAATTTTCTATTTTAAAGCTTCTGACACCCAACTAGATTATAACAACTATCTTTGTGCTAAAATTGAACAAAAAACTGTCAACCAATCAGAATTTAGTACTTTGATGTCACATGTAGAACCTCTAGAGCAGTGGTTCTCAACCTTTTTAATGCTGAGACCCTTTAATACAGTTCCTCATGTTGTGGTGACCCCCAACCATAAAATTATTTTCGTTGCTACTTCATAACTGTAAGTTTGCTACTGTTAATGAATCATAATGTAAATATCTGTGTTTTCCGATGGTCTTAGGCGACCCTGCTAGCGGTTCTCAACCTGTGGGTCTCGAAGGATGTCCGAAATGACATCTGGTCTAATTAGCATATTACCCTTTTATTATCATAGATAGTATAGTTTTTAAAAATGTGATTCCTGGCTATTATTTTGAAATCCAAATGCAATATAATGGCATATTTTCTTCTCTACTTAATGTTGCCTTGCAACTGGTATGGGACACAACAGAGGAGTGCCTCAGCTCCAAAATTATAATCGCAGAAAAGATTTTTTTCTTCTAAAGTGTGTTTGCTATGTAACTCAAGTCTGGGGAATTAGTACTAGTTGTCCGAGTCTGACATAATATATTCCTAGGAAAGGTGAAATAAATGTATGCATTAAAGTTGAAGAGGACCACAATGCCCATCTATCAAAATGGCTAAAATGAGGAAGACAGAAAATACTAGGTGTTTGCAAGGATTCAGGACAACTGGAATTTGTGTACATGGCTGATGAGAGTATAAATTGCTACAACCACTTTAGAAAATAATTTGGTAGTATCCACTAAAGCTGAACATATGCATGCTTTTGGCCCAACAATTCTACCTCAAGGTGTATACCCAATAGAAAGGCATAAAAATGTCTCCAAATTACATGTAAGGAAGTGTTTATAGCATCTTATTCATATAACTCTAAGCTATAAACAACACAAATATCAATCTCCAGTATAACGAATACATTATGGCTCATTTATTTAGAGGAATTCAAAACAGTAATGAGAATAAACAAGCTACTTCTATGTGCAACAACACAGATGAAACTCAGAAACCTAATGTTGAGTGAAAGAGGCCAGACACAAAAGGGTATATAATGTATGAATTCATTTATAAACATTTCTGAAACCACACCAGCAAATTAAATATATGATATTAGAATGTATAACAAGGCTATTCTCAAGGTAGAGTAGCATGAAGAGGCTTCTGAAATTCTGTATTCTTCTATTTATACAATTACTTAGGTTTGTTTACTTTGTGACAAGTCCTTTAGTTGTGGAGTCATGTTTTGTGCAATTTTCTATGTGTAATATTTGTATGTTAATTAAATTGAACTTAAGTTAAAGGGAAGAGAGACTGTCAGTCGATTCTAAAATATATGGAGTTGAGCCCTAGCCAGTTTGCCTCAGTGGCTGGAGGGTCAGCCTGCGGATTGAAGGGTGGCACAGGTTCAATTCCAGTCAAAGGGAGGTGCCACAGTTGCAGGCTCTATCCCTGGCTCCTGTTGGGAGGCAACCAGTCAATGTGTGTCTATCTCTCACACCGATGTTTTTCTCTCTCTGTCTCTCCCTCTACCTTCCATTCTCTCTAAAAAATAAATGGAAACAATATCTTCAGATGAGGATTAACTAACTAACTAAATAACTAAATAAATAAAATGAAGTCCACAGTTTCAAGTGTGGTGGTCCAGGAGACTCATTGACAGAATTAAATAAGTACTCTATTTTGTGGTTAAAACTATTAAGGGAGAATCAACATCTGTGTTTAAGAAAGAATTGAACCCTCGCTCTTGTGGCTCATTTGGTTGAAGCATCACAGGTTTGATTCCATCAGGGTACATAGGCAGGTTGCAGGTTTGATCCTCGGTCAGCATGTGTGTTTCTCTCTCTCTCTCTCTCTCTCTCTCTCTCTCTCTCTCTCTCTCTCCCTCCCTCCCTTCCTCTCTCTAAAAATCAATTTAAAAAAATGAATTGAGATTCTTGTTCAAGATGGAAAAGTAGGTAAATGAGGTGCTCACATCTTCCCATGACCACATCAAAATTACAACCAAATTACAGAACAACCAACATTCAGAATCACCTGAAATCTAGCTGAACCGAAGTGCTCTAATTAAAGATATACAGAAGAAACTACAAAGGGTGGAGACGTGGAACAGGAGGGATATTTCAGCTGTGGAGTGGTGAGGGGGTTCCAGCCCCATATAAAGACCTTCAGCCCAGGGTTCCAGTGCCAGCAACAGAAGTTGGATGAGCCATGAGACTTTTTTTTTTCACAATCAAAAGTATGATCACCACTCAGTAATCAACTGCATCTTTTTTATTCTATGAAACAACCACCAGATAGTGCATTAGATAATATTGAATTTGATTTTTAGAAGATATTTAAAAATTAAGAGTATGGAAGTTTTCCACTCACAGATGGCCATTGACCGGAGTGAACTAAGTCACAATCCATACTCTGGATACTTAATAAAAGATTAAACAAAGCTTACCTGTGATTGAACAGAAAATACAGCTCAGAGGTCTAGAAACTTGTCCACCATGGTATGACAAGCCTTTGTCATACTTCATGGACTGCTCCAGCTGATTTAATAATTTTTACATGGGATTCAGCCTTGGTAAGCTGGTAGCTGGGTTTGAGGTAAAAACTACTAAAATGGAAAAATTGTGCTAAACACAGTCTTCTATGTCTTATTTTTCTCCAAGATAAGACTTACTCATTTTCCTCTATGTCTTATTTTTCTCCAAGATAAGACTTACTCATTTCCCCTCCTGATTATATCCAACAATCCAGAGCAAAAGAATGTAACTGATGTCTCTTCCTTTGCCAAGAAGAGGTCTTACATATTATAGGCATAGAAGCTGGTAGCTGGATTTGAGGTAAAAAACTACTAAAATGGAAAAATTATGCTAAACACAGTCTTTTATGTCTTATTTTTCTCCAAGATAAGACTTACTCATTTCCACCCCTGATTATACCCAACAATCCAGAGCAAAAGAATGTAACTGATGTCTCTTCCTTTGCCAAGAAGATGTACATATTATAGGCATAAAAGTTATCTGGAACTAACAATGAACCACAACCCTAGAGGTTATAGTAGTCACTGAATGATTCTGCCTAGATAATAGGAAGAGTCTTTGAGTCTAAACCCAGATATTCTTTTAGGAGCATTTGCCACAAACAATCAGGAAAAAAACAATTGGATGGTACTTAAAAAATGGGCTTCTATCTAATTTTTATACTATAATGAATTAAAAGATATAAGGATTTATAAACAATATCTCCCCCCTACACACACTGGCACTCACAATGCAAATGACTTTAATGTTTCTAATGCTGAGTCTAATTTCATAGACTTCATAGTACCGAGGAGAAATCTTTCCACATGACATAATAAAGATTAATAATAATTGGATAGCCAGATGTAAGCATTACACACCATGTCTTAGGCATGGAACCCTCCAAAATTTCTTAGTGAAACAGCTTATGCTCCTTTGAGTTAATGACATCTACTTTATTCTAACCGCCACATAGTGACAATTACAATATGGTTTAACAAACCATTTAGCTCTTGAGTAAGTCAGGGAATGAAAAATATTCACCCTTTTTGATAAAATAATGCTACATATACATTCAGGTAATATGGATCTTATACAAGTCACTAGAGGCCCAGTGCATGAAATTCATGCACGAGTAGGGTCCCTAGGCCTGTCCGGTGATCAGAGCCAATCAGGGCCTTCTAGCTGCTGGCTAAGGCCTCCCTTTATTCCACGCCATCCACTGGTGGTCAGCGCATGTCATAGTGGAACTCCTGGTCTCCCAGTTGAACTCCCAGGGGGGCAATTTGCATATTAGGCTTTTATATCTATACTAGTGATCCAGTGCATGAAATTCATGCACATTAAAAGGGGATTAATCAGAGGAAATCATTTAATATTGCTATTTGCCCTTTATAATAGAAGTGTCAGAGATGAAAGAAAATTAGTAAAATGTATATGAAAACCTTCCTCCTGTCAGAGTCTGGGGCACACCACGGGACCCAGAGTCAAGTCTCCACCCACCCACATGCACCTCAAAATTGCGTGAGATCCAGACCCGGCCAGTCCCACCCTTGTCAAGCCCTGCCAGGCAGGGGGCATAGCCTCAGGTCCCCTGGCCTGGTGCCAGGATGGGGGGCATGGCCTGAGGTCCCCCAGCCCAGACTGGGGCGGAGGGCGTGCCTTGAGGTCCTCCATCAAGCCCTGCCAGGTGGGAGACATGGCCTGAGATCCCCTGTCAAGCCCTGCCAGGTGGGAGACATGGCCTGAGGTCCCCTCTCAAGCCCCACCAGGTGGGGGGGCACAGCCTCAGGTCCCCCGGCCCAGCACCGGGAGGGGAGCTCAGCCTCAGGTCCCCTGTCAAGCCTCACTGGGCAGGGGCGCAGCCTGAGGTCTCCTAGCACAGCACCAGGATGGGAAGTGCACCTTGAGGTCCCCCATCAAGCCCCACTGGGCAGGGGGCATGGCCTCAGTTCCCCTGGCCAGGCACTGGGGCGAGGGGAGCAGCCTGAGGTCCCCTGTCAAGCCCCACAGGGGCAGGAGAGGGCATAGCCTTAGGTCCCTGCTGATTGCTCGTTAAGGCTCCTTATGGGAACTTGGCCTCAGCTGTGGGTGCAGCCATCTTTGTGACAGAGTGATGGTCAATTAGCATATTCCCTCTTTATTAGATAGGATAGATCCATGGTCGGCAAACTGTGGCTCGCGAGCCACATGCGGCTCTTTGGCCCCTTGAGTGTGGCTCTTCCACAAAATACCACGGCCTGGGCGAGTCTATTTTGAAGAAGTGGCATTAGAATAAAGTGACCAGACATCTCGCTTTTGGTGGGACAGTCCCAATTTTTAACAATTTGTCCCGCGTCCCGTGGCGTTTTAAAAAAGTCCCGATTTTTGGAAAGAGCAGGAGAACGGGAAGGGAATATATGGTTTTCGGCGGCCATGTGGCTATTTAGCCAGGATATGAGTGTTATATTATTTTTGTTAATTTTATAATGTTAAACTTTAATAATAATAAATAATTGTTGAGAACTGCTTATCAAAGTTCGCATTGTTGATCAGTTGTTAGAATTCGACCACCATTGTTTGGACATAATGAACAATGGCATTTTTGGGGATTGGCAACAACGAAAACATTTTGTAACTGTCTCTCAGACAATATACATCATACTGTGTGCTAGTAAGATAGTTAAACAAGTGATGTCATTACAAATCAGCTATTCAGATAATTTAGGTAAGTAATTTATTTATTTATTTCATAAATACATAAATTTTCTTGAATTTAGCAGACAGTACTCATATTATTTATATTTTATAGTGGCGGCAAAAAGTCTAGTGCTGGACTTGAAAGTGACACGACTTACATTACGGCAAATTCAGAGGAAAAATAGTACAAGTTAGTATTGTTATTATTTAGAAAGAAATATAGGATTAAAATAATTTTTAAAATATAGTTACTTTATAACAATCAAATTAATTTATAAACTAACAATAAAATATGTTCATGTAATTATGTACCTACTTACTGTGTTTTTAAGCAATATGTATATAATAATTTATAATATAATTTTAAATTATTTTTTTTAGATTTTTCACATAATAAGTAAGAAAAGAGGATGCAAATTCAACGATGATCTAAGAAGTGAATTTCCTTTTATTAAAAAAACCAAAAGCGATTACAATATAGACCAAATTTTTAATCAAGAACCCCCGCCCCCCCCCCCCGGGGCCGAAACTGGTTTGGCTCAGTGGAGAGAACATAGGCCTGCGGACTCAAGGGTCCCAGGTTCGATTCCGGTCAAGGGCATGTACCTTGGTTGCGGGCACATCCCCAGTAGGGGGTGTGCAAGAGGCAGCTGATCGATGTTTCTCTCTCATCGATGTTTCTAACTCTCTATTCCTCTCTCTTCCTCTCTGTAAAAAAATCAATAAAATATATTAAAAAGACACAACCCCCCCAACCCGGTCAATGGTGTCCCGCTTTACCAATGTTAAAATCTGGTTACCTTACATTAGAAGAAGTTTAAGTTTAAAAAATTTGGCTCTCAAAAGAAATTTCAATTGTTGTACTATTGATATTTGGCTCGGTTGACTAATGAGTTTGCTGACCACTGGGATAGATAATACATTTTTTAAAAAGAGGAAGCTGAAGCCCAGCCAGCGTGGCTCAGTGGTTGAGTGTTGTTGACCTATGAACCAGGAGGTCACAGTTTGATTCCCAGGCAGGGCATATGCCTGGATTGTGAGCTCAATCCCCAGTGTGGGACATGCTGGAGGCAGCCAATCAATCGATGATTCTCTCTCATCATTGATGTTTCTATCTCTCTCTCCCTCTCCTTTCCACTCTGAAATAAAAAAGAAAAAAAAAGAGGAAGCTAAAGATAGTCACCAAATTATATTAGAATGAATGTTGGCATCTATGTCTGTGACTGAAACTTTTAAAAAGATTAGAAAGAAATCTTATTCAAGGAAACTTAATACTACTATTACCACTAATTTACTGCTATGAACCAATCATGTTGACTACTGATGAAGTATTGTTTAAAAAGGAGTGTTAAAGAATGTGGACAAGTAATACATAAAAATGTATACATGATAATGGAAAAAAATAAAACCTCAGGAGGGAAAACTTTAGAACTAATAAATTCAAGTTAGAGAAAAATTCATGTTTGGATGTAATAAGCCCCCAAATGAAAGAACAAAGGGGTGTGGACCAAAAAAAAAAAAAAAAAAGGAGAACTATAATAAATGGAACCAAAAGTAACTTCACAGGGTGATGTGATTATAAATTCCTCACTGAGCAGGTCATGGTGGATAGTCTCATCTCAGGCCTATAATGTCTTTAGTGAAAGGTTTTTAAATAGTCCTGTCCATTGTTCTTGTGCATCTAGGTTAACACACCTTTGAAATGCCAGAAGTAATACCCCTCTCAAGGTGTAACTACTCTCAGGAGAGCACATAATCTTGTTAACTATCCTGTAATTCAATCTCCACCTGCTTTCTTCCACCTTCATGTAATCTTCCTTATGTTCCTTCCTTCATTCCACAGTTATAAAGGAAATTGCAAAACTCATTCTTTGGAGTATTTGAGATCTTGCTTCCTGGCATTGTTGTCATTTTGGCTCAAATAAATTCTTATAAAACTTATTTTCAGTGGTCAGGGCACATACAAGAATCAACCAATGAATGCATAAATAAGTGGAAAAATAAATCTCTCTCTCACTCTCTCTTCCTGTCTCTCTCTCTCTCAAATAAAAAAAAAAAAGCCCCACTATTTACAGGTTTGGGCATTCATATATAGATGGGAAATGGCATATAATCTCCTCTTTATAAAGAAAATAGAACTGCTTAAATCGCATTTCTTAAATAACTGCCATTGATAGAGCCAACAGGCTAAGATGTTTGAATAGTTTAGAGCTGAACCCAGCAGACATGAACAACAATGAAGTTCTGTCAAATATTTAGAAAATATTTAGCCTGGCCAGAGTGGCTCAGTTGGTTGAGCATCATCTGGTGCACTGAAAGGTTGCAGGTTCACTTTCCGGTCAAGGTACATACCTGGGTTGCAGGTTTATTCCCTGGTCAGGGCACGTGGGGACGGCAACCAATCACGTCTCTCTCTCTCTCTCTCTCTCTCTCTCTCTCTCTCTCTCTCTCTCTCTCTCTCAGCATGTCCTTGCGTGAGGATAAAAAAATAAATTTGAATCTTTGGCTAGGAAATCCAAGAGTCATAATGAGCAAAACATTTGTACAAAATGTCTCAGATGCACTAGGAAAAATGGGACAATCATACAATTTATAAAGTGAAGGGGAGTTAGATGTAGACTAGTGTGCTGATTAAAAGTGAAGCACCTAGCCAGTTTTGTGGGTGGACTCCTCTTGGTTCAGGCAATACCAATGGAATGGCAAAAGAAAGTTATATACAAGAATGGTGGCTGGCAGGGCATTCTTTCTTTCACATGGCTATGAATGTAGCCCTAAAGAAAATAGGTGTCAGGTTTTAATGTCATCTCACTATATATTTTATGTTTGATAATGATGGAAACTTTGAATAGACATTTAATAAATGGAAAAGACAATATTTCTGTCACAGAGGTACTGTAAGGAGCAAATGGGGTAATGTGGGAAACATATCTTACATTTAGTGCATGTTCAGTAATTAACAACAGTTTCCTTTAGTGACTGCTTCTGACTTGCTTTACCTTCATTATTAAAATAGTCTGGAGGCATATATTCATGCATGGAAAGATAAGGCAGAAAAATAGACAAGGAGAAAAAAAATGCCATGAAATGGACAGAAAGAAATAAAGAAAGTAAAACAAACTTTAAAGGAAAATTTAAGTGAAGGAAAGATGCAAAACTAACGAGCTTTTGAATTTATCCTGTTCGGATGTCAATTCCTTTTCTTTTTTCTTTTTTTCACAGATGGTTTGTTTTTTAACAGATGATTTTGAGGAGATGGCACCTAAACAATTGTAAGTTTGTCTTGGATAAGCATTAGGAGAATCACTAACTTCCTTTGTGAAATTTTGTGGTGAGGGAAGGGAACATTTACTATAAAGTCTATTACAATCTATTTTAGCAATTAGTTGATTTTCCAAATCACCCAAAGGAAATCAAAGCAGTATTATAAGTTGGTAGCAACTGTCATAATCAATTTATACTGCTATTTGCAATAATAATAGCAAGTTAGCCTTATTTATTCTATATAAATATAAAACAGTTCTTCATGGTTTCCAAGATCTTAGTTTGCAAAATGTGACAAAAATCTATCAAAATAGGGGTTTCATTCTTACCTTGTGATCTTGTTTTGAATTCTCCCTGAAAAGCTGCAGCTCTGTGTTCAGAGAACTTGCAGACTCTATTTATTACCCAACACTTGGTAGAGAACCAAATTGCCGCAGAGGGGAAATCTGAGTGGATGAGATTTTAGGTCTTGAATTACATGTAAAAAGCCAATAGAAGGATCAATCCTGTCAACATCTAAGATTCACTGCTTTCTCCCCATATTCATCTTAAAATTAATACAGCAATTACAGATTTTATGTTCTGCATTTTTGTTTTGTTTGGTTGTGTGTGTGTGTTTTTTTTACTTACAACTCACATCAGAATCATTTCACATGCAACCCTCATCCCATGTCCAGCTCACAATCTTCCTCTGCCCCCTACAAAATTCAACTTGGCTCCCTTCAGAGTTCAACTTCACAACTTCACCTTCAGTGCTGTTATTTTGAAACTCTTGGCCATTTATATTTGCACTTTCGGCAATTGGCTTCTTCACATGCAACCTTCACTAAGTGATCAGCTTATTCTTCTAAACTCCTTGATGCATAGTCACACTCACTTGCATATCAGTAATATGCTGCTCATCTGCAAATAGAAGTTCTTAGATACTCCATGCATCTTAACATGCCTGACCTGTCTCTCTGCTCCCCATTTCCATTTATCCCCAAAATCTCATAGAATATACTGCTTCTTCTTGCAAAAGCAAATACTGAACTATAGATCCAAGCTCTTCTTACCTCATGAGAAATTTTGCTGTTACATGTCCCCTCTCCCTCTCTTTTGGCATCTGTAATATAACAACAGCAGGAAACAAAGGGTTGAGAGATACTTTTTAAAATTTTGTTTCTGCATTCTAAGATCACACATCAGAAGAAAGACTGCTGTTGTACTTAGAAGGACATTGTGCTGGGGCTGTTTGTTAAATACGTGCAGGCTTAGCAAGCCCCACAACCATCCTACCCACAAGTTTAGAAGGGTGAACTTGAAACAAAGGGGCAGAAAAAATGTTCTGTAAAATTAAATAACAGGAATATTTTAGTTTTACTCTTGGCATACTGAAAAAAATAGAACTTCAAGATTCATAAATCCAGGGGAAAGTGGAGATGAAATAGCAATAGGTAGCTGGTCAGGAATTTGGAAACTTATTACTGTGATAGACTTCCTTTGGCAAAAACAACCAAGGAAATGAGGAACACAGAAGTCTTACCTATTTTAAAGGAATTTAATGTTCTGTGTAGTAAATTCCTTCTGAGCAATTATCTGCTACAGCCATAGTGTTGTGTTTGTCAGGAATGAAGGAAGAGGGCTGTGTCCACTCTTGGGATAAAGCAGTGAAGACAGAAGGCAAACAGGAAGTCAAGATGACCAGTGCTAATAGGAAATTGAACTGTGTGAGGTAAGTGGGAGGGAGAGGTTCTAAGTATAACCAAGGGAATGTCAGCATACTCTATTTTGGGAATTCTTACAAATACTGAGGTTACAAGGGATAGTGTGACTTTTTCATGTATGCTGAACTCTACATTATTATAAAATACTAGAGGCCTGGTGCACAGATTCATGCACAATGGAAGCAAATTAATTAGAAGGTGGCCGGTGGGTGGGACTGGGTGAGATGGGCTGGACACAACCTGGAGCCAACCTCTTGTGGTCCCTCCCTGGCTGGCTGCACCTGGGGCGTGCTGGGGCTCAAAGAGCGTCTGCGAAGTGAGTGGGGTCCCTCTTGCAGGTGGGGTCCCTCAGCCTGGCCTGTGGGGATCAGCTGAAACCAGATCTCCGACATCCCCTGAGGGGTCCCAGACTGCAAGAGGACACTCTGCAAAGTTGTGGTCACTCAGCAGCTCCTGCATTGAGCTTCTGCCCCCTGGAAGTCAGTGCGCATCATACCTACTGGCCAGTTGGCTGGTTGCTTAGCCTTTTATATATATCCCTCTTTATTTACTTAAGAAGTGTCTCTTATAATCAGTATATGGTTGTTGTTTTTTAAAAAACACAGTTTGAGTACCATGTATCCTTGAACTGGAAAAGCCTATTTACATTTATTGTAATTATGGAGCTATTTGGATTTATTTCTACTATCTTGCTCCTCCCTTTTCTATTTTGTCCCCCTTGTTTATACCTCATTTTCTTCCTTTTTTTTCATCTTTTGGATTAATCAGTTTTAAAAACTATGAAATCTTCCCCTGATAGTCATGCACTATAATCACTGTCTCCTCAGTAGAGTAACACTGGAAAACAAACTTTAACCCTGCTTTTAAGAGGCTTTATGATTTTATTATTTGAATCTGCCTCATGCAGCTGTATAATTTGTCAAATGTTTTAAGGAGAAAACTCTTTGTATGCTAGGCTCAATCTCCAGCTCTCCCTTTCCACTGAATGCTTGGCCCATTAAGCCTCCAGTTTTGTCTATCCAGCCCCATACAACAACCAGGCTTCTTCCTAGACAAAATTTAGATCCCCTGCCTCGTGCTGCACACACACAGAATTAGCAAATGCCTCTGGAGAAGAAGCAGCTGTCACTGCCAGTTCCTCTTCCCTTGGAATCTTGGTTTCTTGCCCTCAGTGTTTCAGCAGATTTCTCCTGCCTGTAATTCTTTTTTCTTTTGGTATTTTATCTGCTCATTCTGCTTCTTCTCAAGTTAAAACATTGGACTGTTACAAACTTCTCTATTTCATCAGAAGTGAAAGTCCTTAGCAATTTGAGTTAAATACAAATGAAAGCATGGCTCCAGAAGCCAGGACAACATGCCATTTGGGCTTGATTTAAGTGATCATGGAATTTATTATCCAACCATAAAACTTTTGTAATGAAGAATGTTATCAATAATTAGGTCCCCCCCCCAAAGTGGATGAACACTGAGATATGGTCACTTTAGTCATGTTTTATGATTTTTATATAGTTCTTTCTCTACTACTGGTTCCTTCTCAAATACTAAATCTGCCCTACCAACTGCCTCCTTTCAGAGTAGATTAAAGGTATACAGGTGATATTTGAAAGTTTGCTGACCCACGGATACATCTGGTGATGTTATTTTGTTCAGAAAGAAAAAAAGCTAACACAGAGTTTGCTACCAACAGGCTTTAAAACATGAAATTATAAAGGACACATTTCAAACAGAGAAATATGACCTTAGGTGGTAAGTCTGAGATTCAAGGTGGAATTGAAGAGCAAAGAGTATGATAAATATGAAGGTAATGCTATAACTTTAAATAATGCTAATAATATTTTGTAATATTAAGAAAAACAAGCTAAAACTAAATACATGATGAAAGTAGCCCGTACATCTGGAGAGGTGATGATAAGAATGAGCGTTCCCAAAGATTGTGTGTTGGTCAGGAAGGCAATAAAAATATTACTGAATTTTAGGCTCTGATGCATTAAGCATGCCTATTACATTTTCTAGAAGAATTTTTTCAAAATAATAAAGATTGTGCACATAGCTAATTTCCAGGCTATTGAAAGGAAAAAATACAATGAGGAAAAAAAATCTATAAAATAGAAATCAAGGAATGAGAGAGAATAAAACATAGGAAAGGCAAAACAAGAGAAATACAAAATATGATTGATTTAACCCAATATATCTTTAATTTCATTACACGAATTAAATGCTCTGATCTAAGAACTTATATTAGACTGGCAAAGAAAAGGCCCATCTATATCCTGTTTTTAAGAGACATACAAATCTATAAGTTAAAAGACAAAAAAATATATGTTGGAAAATCCTAATCATTAGAAAGCTGATATTGCTCCATTCATGTTATGTTTTAAGATTAAGGAACATTAAAGATAAAGAAGTTTACTGAATAATGACAAAACATTCAATTCACTGGGAAGGAATATATCTAAATTAACAAACACCGTATTAACACAGTCCAAAGTGTATAAAACAAAAATGAACAGAATTACAGGGGGAAATACACATATCTATTATTCTAATGAAAAGCAATATACATATATGTTAATTATTGTTAAGCAGAGAAAACATTAGTAAGAATATAGAAATTTTGGATGATACCATCAATAAATTGCATCATATGGGTATATAAATTATACTTCATCTAAGAGTGGAGTTTACATACTCTTTAAGCACACAAAGAACATTCATAAAATTAAACATATTCTTGTTCATAAAGTGAGTTGTAAAACTATTTCAATTTATGTCACTGAGTATATCAGAGTAGGGAATCCCTCCACAAAGGCAACTAATAAACTGGTAAAACTGTTGGAATAAATGTCTCATAACCCTGCATTCTAGAGAAGACTTACAACCACAGAAAGCTTAGTAAAGAAAGAAGCTGATGCATTGCAGTGGGATAGTGCTGTGCTATTTTAAATTGCCAACTTGCCATTCCTTATCTTCTAAATTAATTGCAGCCATGCAGATGGCAGCCTACACACCTGATGCAGGTGCTAGTGCCAGAGGGAGCAAGATGAACGTTATACTCAGAAAACTGTGGTTGTGTGTTTTTTAACTGTCTGGGGGTACCTGAAAGGACTGGAGCAAAGGCTTGCCTTTGTTTTATCTGATTGGAAGTGTTCCCAGGGCTGGAGTGGCTTCCCAGGCAGTGTTTGCCGAAAGCATTTAGAGGCAAAAGTATTTGCTGCAGTAGTCTGGGGCAAGAGATAAAACAATCAGAATAAGCAACAACCAAAAAAAAAAAAATTTTTTTTTAATCCTAGGAAGGAAGAAGTTGAGAAAGGAGATACGTGGGAGAGTAAGGACTTTTGTTCCCATGTATACTGGGGGAATCCAAAAACTATACTCATACCTAAGGCTGGACACATGTTCAGAGCAGGCCTGAGAGTACCTTACACTTTCACCTCTGGCTGACCCTCAGGCTCCATACTAACATGAAGTTAAGGCTATTGTATAGTTAAAAAATATGTAGCTAAGCTTTAAAGGCATGCCCAATACAGAACCACTCTGCAGAAATTGGGACAGTAATTTTTTTTTTTAATGCTCACCCAAGAACATGCCTTTATTGATTTTTAGAGAGAGAGGAAGAAAGAGGGAGAGGGAGAGAGAAACATTGTTGTGAGAATGAAACATTGGTTGTCTCCCAAACTCGCCCAAACCAGGGATTGAACCTGAAACCTAGGTATGTGCCCCAACCCAGAATTGAACCCATGACCTTTCAGTGTATGGGACAATGCTCCAACCAACTGAACCACACCAACCAGGGTTGGACAGTAATTTTTTTTTTTTCTAATTTTGTCTGTAGTTGTTTAAGGAAATCATTATTTAATGGGTATGAAGCTTTTGTTTGGCATGATGAAAAAGTTCTGAATATGCCCTGGCTGGTGTTGTCCAGTGGTTAGAGTGTTGGCCTGTGCACTGAAGGGTCGCAGGTTCCATTCCAGTCAAGGGAACATATCTGGGATGCAGATTTGATTCCCGGCCCTGATCAGGGTGAATGTGGAAGGCAACCAATTGATGTGTCCCTCTCATATGTATATTTTTCTCTTTCACTCCCTCCTCCTTCCCACCTCTCCCTTCCTTTCCATTCTCTATGAAAATCAATGGAAAAAATATCCTTTGGTGAGAATTTTAAAAAAATAAAAATAATTTAAAAAATAAAAACAACTTTCTTTAGATCCAAAGACACAAATAAGTTGAAAGTGAAAGGATGATAAAAAGTATTCCATGCAAATAGTAACCAAAAGAGATTTGGTGTGGCTGTGCTAAAATCAGACAGATAGACTTTAAGGCAAAAATTGTAACAAGAGAGTAAGAATCTATACTAATAAAAGTGTAATATGCTAATTAGACCAAACAACTTCCAGACGACTTTTTGGATGTCCTTTTGGACAAAGCCATGGTGGCGGGGCCGAGGCAGGGGTGGTTAGGGGTGATCAGGCCAGCAGGGGAGAGCGGTTAGGGGGATCAGGCCAGCAGGGGAGAGCAGTTAGGGAGATTAGGCCGGCAGGCAGGTGAGCAGTTAGGAGCCAGCAGTCCCAGATTGCAACAGGGATGTCCAACTGCTGGTTTAGGCCTGATCCCCTAAACCAGCAGTCGGACATCCCCCAAGGGGTCCCTGATTAGAGAGGGTGCAGGCTGGGCTGAGGGAACCCCCAACCCATGCACGAATTTCATGCACCAGGCCACTAGTATTATATATTGATTAAAGGGTCAATTCGTCGAGAAAATTAACAATTATAAACAAATACACCAAATAACAGAGCCCAAAAGTATGTGAAGCAAAAACTGACAGAATTAAAGGGAAAAGCAGACAATTCAACAGTAATAGTTAAAGATTTCAGCACCCACTTTCAATAATGAGTAAAACAACAAGACAGTTTGAGAAAGAAATATAGAGCTTAAATAACACCATAGAGCAACTAGAGTTAACAGACATCTTTAGAGCACTTCACCCAACAACAGCAGAATACATACTTTTTTCTAAAGTGTACATGGAACATTCTCCAGGAGAATGTTAGGCCACAAAATAAATCTTAATTAATTTAAAAAGATTAAAATTATCCCAAGTTTCTTCTCTAAGCATGATGGAATAAAACTAGGAATTAATTAACAGAAGGAAAATGGAAAAATTTACAAATATGAGGAAATTAACACAACTAATATTAAAAAAAGAAATTATAAGTGAAATTAGAAAATAATTTGAAATGAATGAAAATAAAAGTGTAACAAGACAAAAATTATGGAATACATTTTGTAAATGCCTATGCAAGAAAAGAAGACCCCAAACCAATAATTTAACTTTAAACCTTAAGAAACTAGAAAAAGATGAGCAACCTCAATCTAAAACTAGTAGAAGAAAGGAAATAATGAAGATAAGAACTGAGATCCATAAAATAGAGAAGAAAACAAGATAGAGAATCATTGGAACCAAAAGTTGGTTATTTGTAAAAATCAACAAACGTGATAAAACTGTAGCTTGACTGGCCAAGGAAAAAAAAAAGAGAGAACACTCAAATTATTAAAACCCAAACTGAAAGTGGGTATATTGCTGTAGACGTTATAGAAGTAGAAAAGATTACAAGAGAATACCATGAACAATAATATATTAATGAACACACAGTATAAGACACAGATGATGTATCATAAAATTGTATACTTGAAACCTACATAATTTTATTACCAATGTCACCCCAACAAATTCAATAAAAAAATTAGAGGAAGAAAGGAAGGGATGAAGAAGGGAAGGAGAAAGAACTGTCAATAAACTACAAATAGGAGGGAAAAAATTAAATAACCTAGATGAAATGGACAAATTCCTATAAACACAGAAATTACTAAAATTGCCTGAGGGAGAAATAGAAAATCTGAACATACCTATAACAAATAAAAATCCAAGATAAAATGGCTTCACTGGTGAAATTCACTAATCATTCAAAGAAGAATTGACACCAATCCTTCTTAAACTCTTCCAAAAAATAGAAGAGATGGGAACACTCTAAATCACTCTATGAGGCCAGAAATACTCTGTCAATGTCATATAAAAACATCGCAAGCCCTACCCGGTTTGGCTCGGAGGACAGAGCGTTGGTCTGCGGACTCAAGGGTCCCATGTTCGATTCTGGTCTAGGGCATGTACCTTGATTGCGGGCACATACCCAGGAGGGAGTGTGCAGGAGGCAGCTGATCAATGTTTCTCTCTCATCGATGTTTCTAACTCTCTGACCCGCTCCGTTCCTCTCTGTAAAAAATTAATAAAAGATATTCTTTAAAAATCACAAGAAGGAAAAACTTCAGATTAATATCCCTTATGGATATAGATGCCAATATTCTCAAAATGCTAGCTAAACACATTTAACAACATATTAAGATTCTACATTATGACTACATGGCATTTATACCAGGAATGCAAGAATGATTCAGTATATGAAAATCAAACTCATAGAAAGAAGGAAAAAACAAACAAATCACATGATTATTTTTGATTTATGAAAAAAAAAAAAGACACTCACCAAACCACTTTTGACAAAACCCATTACCATTTAATCATACAAATACTCACTAGAATAGGAGTAGAAGGAAACTTTCTAACAAAACAGAGGGCATTTATGAAAAACTCACAGTTAGCATTATACTCAATGGTGAAAGACTGAAAGCTTTATTCCTAAGATCAGGAATAAGACAGGGATGCTTGCTTTCACCACTCCTATTCAACATTGTACTGGAAGTTCTAGCCAGTGCAACCAGGCAAGGAAAATAAATAAAAGACATCTAAATTGGAAAAGAAGTAAAATCTCTATTTCCAGATACATGATCTTATATGTAGAAAATTTCAAAGACTTCACAAAAAACTATTAGAGTTAATATATAAATTTAGCTAAGTTGTAGGTTACAAGATCAGCACATAAAAATCAGTTGTATTTCTATACCACAGCAATAAATAAAAAGATAAAAAATCAAGAAAAAATTGTATTTACAATAGTGTCATAAGGAATAAAATACTGCCCTAGCTGGTTTGGTACAGTGAATAGAGCATTGGCCTGTGGGCTGAAGGGTCCTGGATTTGATTACAGTCAAGGGCACATACCTCGGTTGCAGGCTGAATCCCTGGCCCTGGTCAGGTCCATGTGGGAGGCAACCAATTGATGTGTCTCTCTCACATCAATGTTTCTGTGTCTCTCCTCCTCCTTTCCACTCTCTCTCTAAAATAAATCTATACTAATAAAAGGGTAATATGTTAATTAGACCAGACATCTTCCAGATATCCATCTGGACATCCTTCCAGACAAAGCCATGGTGGTGGGGGCTGAGGCAGAGGCAGTTAGGGGTGACCAGGAGGGCAGTTAGGGGCAACCAGGTCGGTAGCGAGGGTAGTTAGGGGTGACCAGGCCGGCAGGGGACAGTTAGGGGTGATCAGGCTGGCAGGCAGAGGCGGTGAGGGGTGATCAGGCAGGCAGGCAGAGCGGTCAAGGGTGATCAGGCAGGGAGGGGAGCAGTTAGGGGCATCAGGCAGGCAGGTGGAGTGGTTCGGGGCAATCAGGCAGACAGGCAGGTGAGCAGTTAGAAGCCAGCGGTCCTGGATTGCAGGAGGGATGTCTGACTGCCAGTTTAGGCCTGATCCCGCAGGGCCTAAACCGGCAGTCGAACATCCCCCAAGGGGTCCCGGATTGGAGAGGGTGCAGGCTGGGCTGAGGGACCCCCTCCCATGCCCAAATTTCGTGCACTGGGCCTCTAGTAAATAAATAAAATATTTATGAATAAATTTGATTACAAGAGGTATGAGAATTATACACTGAAAACTACAAAATGTTGAAAGAAATGCAAGAAGACCTAAATGAATTCAAAGACATTCAATGTTCATGAATTAAAGGGCTTAATATTGTTAAGTTGGCATAACTCCCCAAAATGATCTACAGATGCACACAATCCCTACAATAATTCCAGCTAACTTCTTTATAGAAACTGACAAACTGATTCTAAAATGTATGCATAATTGCAAAGGACCCAGAATAGCAAAAATAGAACAAAATTTAAAAAGAACAAAATTGGAGGACACACACTTCCAAATTTCAAAACTTATTACAAAGCACAGTAATCATAATGTTATACTGGCATAAAGACAGACTTATAGAACAATGAATAGAATAGAGAGCTCATAAGTAATTCCTCACATATATGATGAGATGATTTTTGACATGGGTGCTAAGACTATTCAATGGAGGAAGGAATAATCTTTTTCACAGATTATGCTGGGACAATGGATATACACAATTAAAAGAATAAAGTTGGACCCCTACCACACAATGTACAAAATACATAAAAAAGGATCAAAAACCTAAACTTAAGGACTAAAAATATTAAAATCTTAGAAGGATATATAGGGGTAAATCTTTATGACCTTATATTTGGCAGCAGATTTTAAAATCAGTCCTTATGTAACATGAGATAGGAACAGATAATTTGTTGTCGGAATCTGAGGTTGTTGGCTATGCAGCATCACTTAGTGAAAGCTCACCAGAAGCCTGAAGGCAATGGAAACAAGTAGGGAAGCCTAGAATGTCAGCCTTTGTGATCACAAAGCAGGGTTGTAGGTAGTAGAGAGTGGGCCTGGAGGGGCACTAGAAGACATACAACCCAAAGGTCAGGAGGTCCCCTTCTTTAGGCTTTTGCTTTCAGTAGTCATGTCTCTCTGAAGGCTAGGAATCTAGCCTGAGTCATAGCTGGTGGCATGATCCTTGGGTCACTGGGTGGTCCTCCAAGACAGACATCACCGCCTGAAGGAAACCTCTAGAAGTGCCTCATTTTTCTTTGTATTCTCTGGGCCCAGCACTTGCTCATGGGAGGTGTAATAAAGATGTAGGTGTTGACCCATAGAAACACTTATTCCAACCCACTAATTTTACAGGATTATATTATACAATTTCCCTATTTCTCTTCCAACTCATATAAGATCCTCTGGAATTAATATCTTTGAAAATTTACTTTGAAAAGGCTCTGTCCTCATTGTCAAGATATTTACTGGCCAGAATGTGATATGATTTAAACAATGTGCTTCTCAACTATCTATTGTAAATGTTCCATCTTGAGTTTCCAGCTCTTAGAGTTCCTATTCTCCTTTAATTCCACAGAAACCAGCACTGCTTAAAGGTCAGTCTTCCTTTAGTTAAAAACAATAGAAGCCCTGAGTTCATTTAAGATAGAAAAAAACTAAGTTCAACCCTGAAACCTGGTATCAGGTTATCACATTGTTTTCCACCAATTTTTGCTTAACTTAAAGCTATTATTGGATGATTTGACTCTGCAGAGGGACTCAAAGATAAAATTGTGGGAGTTGTAAAGTGCTGAGAATCATAGCTGTGTCCTCCTGAAAGCCATATTGACAAATGAATGTGATGGCTTCTCTTTTCTTCATTAAAAAAATGTTTTTATTGAACTTATGAGGATGGCAATGGTTAATAAAATTATATAGGTTTCAAGTGTGCACTTCTGTAATATAGCGTCTGTATCTTGTATTGTGTGTTCACCATCTAACATCAAATCTTTTTGTCACCATTTATCCCGCCTTTAACTTTTCTACCTCCTCCTCACTTTCTTTTCCCTCTTGTAATCACCATACTGTTGTTTATATCTATGAGATTGTTTTTTTTTTTTTTTTTTTTTTTTTTTTTTTAAGTATATATATATTTTATTGATTTTTTACAGAGAGGAAGAGAGAGGGATAGAGAGTTAGAAACATCGATCAGCTGCCTCTTGCACTGGGGATGTGCCCGCAACCAAGGTACATGCCCTTGACTGGAATCGAACCTGGGACCCTTCAGTCCACAGGCCGACGCTCTATCCACTGAGCCAAACCGGTTTCGGCTATATCTATGAGATTGTTTGTTTTTTGCTTAATCCCTTCATCTTTTTCATCCAGCACCCCAAGCCTCCTCTCCTCTGACAGCTGTCAATCTGTTTTCTATATCTATGAGTCTGATTTTATTCTGTTTATTTTGTTCATTAGATTCCATATATAAGTGAAATAATATGGTATTTGTCTTTCTTTGACTGAGTGTGGTGGCTTTTATGTCCCATTGTTATCACTGATGGGCATTCCTGCTCCCATTGGTACTTCAGTGAAGTGCAATGTTTGGTTTCCATTGCATATATAAGGTGGGAGCTCCTTAATGAACCTCATCATATTCAAATATGTATCCTTTGTGCCCATATTAGGCCCTGGCACATAGAAGAGTTCAGTAAGTATTTTATGAATGAATTATTTCCCAAGATTGTAATAATAAGACTAATTCTAAGTGTACTGATTGCTTACTCTGAGCCATGCACTATGCTAAGCATCTTACATGTATTATCTCATTTAATACCAAAATAACTCAATGAGGTTGGTATTATTTATCCTCATTTCACTGATTTATAACCAGTGTTTTGAAATGTTAGGTGACTTTCCCAAGTTAGTCTTTAAAATATATCTAGAAGTGATCAGTTGTTACCACTTCAATGCTCTCATCTGATCTGAGTCACCATCAGTTTTTGCCTAAATGTAGTGTTTTGTAAATGTCAGTTGCTCAAGATGGTTTATGGTGTTGTTCAGATATTTTATGTCTTCACATAATTTTTGTCTAGTTCTATCAAGTGCTGAGAAAGGGATGTGAAATCTATAACCATTCTTGTAAAATTATCTATTTCTCTCTCTAACTATCAATTTTGACATCATGTATTTAAAGCCCGTTATCAGGTACATATGCAGTCATTATGGACTCAAAGAGGCCTACATCAAGACATAATTAAAATGCCAAAAGTTAAAGACAAAGAGAGAATCTTAACCTTTTGCACTCGGATGTCAAGTGTGACTCGACACGGTTAGCATCGGTAGCAGCTCTTTTTATACTCTTTGAATGTATCAATAATTTGAAATATAAAAAAATCCAAATAAATAAGTTTGTATGAAAAGAAACTCCAGTTTTTTATTCTACTGCCATGCTTTGTAAAGTCTGGGGTATTTAAAAAATTAAATCCCGAGTAGAATAAAGGAATCGAGAAAAAGCAATCAAGTGCAAAGGGTTAAAAGCAGCAAGAGAAAGGCAGTCTGTTACTGACAAGGGCGCTCCCATATACTGTTAGCTGATTTCTCAACAGAAACATTTCAGGCCAGAAGGGATTGGCATGAAAGATTCAAAGTGATGAAAAACAAGGACCCACAACCAAAGCTATTTTGCCTATACAGGCTATTCTTTAAAATTGAAGGAGAAATAAAGAACTTGTCAGAGAAGAAAAAGCTAAAGGAGTTTGTTACCACTAAACCAGTAGTAGAAGAAATGTTACAGGGCTTGGGAGAAGAAGAAGAAGAAGAAGAAGAAGAAGAAGAAGAAGAAGAAGAAGAAGAAGAAGAAGGAGAAGAAGGAGGAGGAGGAGGAGGAGGAGGAGGAGGAGGAGGAGGAGGACGAAGAGGAACATAGTTAAAAAAATAAAATGGTAATAAATACTTACCTATCAATAATCACTTGAATGGTTAAGAAAGCAAAACCCATTGTATATGCTGTTTTCAAGAGACCTACCTCAGAATGAAAGATACATACAGATGAAAAGTAAAGGGATGGAAAAAGACATTTCATGCAAATGGAAAGAGAACAAAAGCTGTGGTACCAATACTTATATCTGACAAAATAAACTTTACAGTGATCGGGAGCATGTCTCCCTGCGGGTTGAAGAAAAGCCGCGCACCCAGCCGCCCGCCGCCGGCCCGATTCGCGTGCCTCCGTACCTCAGCTTTTCAGCGATTGTGCTCCTTTCTGTTCTTAGTTGTCAGTCTTCCACTCAGCCAGCTTTCCCGTGGTTCTGGGTGGTAGACGTTTTTGTCTTTTAGTTGTGTTTTTGAAATTGTTGTGTAAGGCAGCAGATTAGTTGTTTAACTATGCCGCCATCTTGGTTCCTCAAGATTCGAGTATTGTCTGACAAAATAAACTTTAAAACCAAGGCTATAATAAGAGACAAAGAAAGACACTACATAATGATAAAGGGATCAATCAAACAAGAATATATAGCCCTTCCAAACATTTATGCAACCAATATAGGAGCACCTAAATATGTAAAGCAAAACTTGATTGACATAAAGGGAGATACTGACAGTAATACAATTATATATAGTATGAGATTTTAACACCCCATTGACATCAATGCATAGATCTTCCAGACAGAAAATCAACAAGGAGATGGCAGCCTTAAATGACACATTATATAAAATGAATTTAACTTATATCTTGAGAGCATTCTACCTGAAAGCAGCAGAATATACATTCTTTTCAAGTGTGCATGGAATGTTATCTAGAATAGACCATATCTTAGGACACAAACCAAGTCTCAATAAATTTAAGAAGATTGAAATCATATCAAGCATCTTGTTCAACCATAATACTATGAAAGTTGAAATCAATCACAAGAAGAAAAGTGAAAAACACACAAAGGCATGTATGCCAAATAACATGTTACTAAACAATGAATGTGTTAACAATGAGATCAAGGAAGAATTCAAACTATAACTTGAGGAAAATGAAAACACAACAGCTCAAAATCTGTAAGACACAGGCAAAGCAGTCCTATGAGGGAAACTCATGGTATTATAGGCCTATCTCAAGAAACAAGGAAAAGCTAAAATAAACACTCTAACTTTACACTTAAAGGAACTTGAAAAACAACAACAAAGAAAGCCAAGAGTTAGTAGAAGAAAGGATATCAAGGAAGAAATAAATAAAATAGAGCCCCCAAAAGAACACAAAAGATCAATGAAACCAAAAGCTGGTTAATTAAAAAGATAAACAAGATTGACAAACCTTTAACCAGACTCATAAAGAAAAAAAGATAAAGGGCCCAAATTTAAAAAATCACAAACAAAAGAGGAAAAGTAACAATTGACACCAAAGAAATACAAAGAATTGTAGGAAAATATTACAAATAGCTATATGCCAACAAAATGGGCAATCTGGACAAAATGGATAAATTCCTAAAAACATACAACCTTCCAAAATGAAATCAGGAAGAATCAGAGATTCTTAATAGGCAGATTACAACTGGTAAATTGAAGCAGTTTAAAAAAGCCAAAACAAAACAAAACAAAAACGCCCCAACAAACAAAAGCCTAAGAATGTTACCAAACAATCAAAGAAGAACTAACACCAATCCTTCTCAAACTATTCCAAAAAATTCAAGAGGAAGAAAAACTCCTGAGCTCATTATATGAGACCAGCATTATCCTATAAAGACATATCCTATGAACATAGATGCTAAAATCTTCAACAAAATGTTAGCAAATCAGAACCATCACTACATTAAAGAAATCAGACACCATAATCAAGTGGTATTTATTCTGGGGATGCAGAGTTGGTACAATATCCACAAAACAATAAACAGGATACACCGCATAAATAAATGGAAAGATAAAAACCACATGATCATATCAATAGATGCAAAAAAAAACATTCAATAAAATCTTGCACCCATTTATAATAAAAACTCTCAGCACAGTGGGACTAGAGAGAACATTCATCAACGTAATAAAGGCCATATATGACAAACCCACAACTGATATTATACTCAATGGGCAAAAACAACAAGCATTCCCCTGAAAATCAGGAACAAGTCAGGGATATCCACTTTCACCATTCTTATGGTACTAGAAATCCTAGCCACAGAAATCAAACAACAAGAAGAAAAGAGGCATCCAAATTAGAAAGGAAGAAATAAAACTGTCATTATTTACAGATGACATGATATTGTATATAGAGAACCCTAAAGATGCAACAACAAAAACAAACACACAACTAGAACAGATAAATGAATTCAGTAAAGTAGTAGGATATAAAATAAACATCCAGAAATCAGTTGCATTTTTATACACCAATAATGAACTATCAAAAAGGAAAAATAAATCCCATTCACAATTGCTTCAGAAAGAATAAAATATCTAGGAATAAATTTAGCCAAGGATGTAAAAGACATGTACTCAGAAAATTATAAGACACTGAGAAAGGAATTGAAGAAGATTCAAATAAGTGGAGGCATATATCATGTTCATAGGAATAATTAACATCATTAAAATGTCCATGCTATCCAAAGTATCTACAGGTTCAATGCAATTCCTATCAAGATACTAATGGAGTATTTCACAGAACTAGAACAACTGTTTCAAAATTTTTTATAGAACCTTGAAAGACCCTGAATAGCAATAGCAATCTTGAGAAAGAAGAACTAAGTTGGAAGAATCAGACTACCTGATGCCAAACTATAGTACAAGGCCATAGTAATCAAAACAGATTGGTACTGGCATAAAAACATACATATAAATCAATGGAACAGAATAGAGAGCCCAGAAGTAAATCTACACCTTTATAGTCGATTAATATTTGACAAAGGAGCAAAAACATACACTGGGATAAAGATAATCTATTCAATAAATGATGCTGGGAAAATTGGACAGATACATGAAAAAAAAAGAAAGAAAGAAGAAAGAAAGAAAGAAAGAAAGAAAGAAAGAAAGAAAGAAAAAAGAAAAAAGAAAAAAGAAAAAAGGAAAAAGAAAAAAGAAAAAAGAAAAAAGAAAAAGAAAAAAGAAAAAAGAAAGAAAGAAAGAAAGAAAAAAGAAAAAAGAAAAAAGAAAAAAGAGAAAAGAAAAGAAAAGAAAAGAAGGAAAGAAAGAAACTATCTTCTTACACTGCACACAAGAATAAACTCAAGCCTGGCTGGTGTGGTTCGTGGTTGAACATCGACCTATGAACCATGAGTCACGGTTCAATTCCTGGTCAGGGCACATGTCCAGGTTTTGGGCTTGATCCCCATAGGGAGTGTGTAGGAGGCATCCAATCAATAATACTCTCTCATCATTGATGTTTCTATCTCTGTGTCCCTCTCCCTTCCTCCCTGAAATAAAAAAAAATCAATAAAAAATATCCTATATAATAGAGAGGTAATATGCAAATTGACCCTCATGCCCTCGCACAAGATGGCCACCACTATGTGGTAAAAGATGGCCGCCCCCATGTGGTCAAAAATGGCCCCCACAAGATGGCTGGCAGGGGAGGGTAGTTGTGGGCGATCAGGCCAGCAGGGGAGGGCAGTTGGGGGTGATCGGGCCAGCAGGGGAGGGCAGTTTTGGGCAATCGGGCCATCAGGGAAGCAATTAGACATCAATCAGGCTGGCAGGCAGAAGCGGTTAGGGGATGATCAGGCAGGCAGGCAGGCGAGTGGTTGGGAGTTAGCAGTCCTGGATTGTGAGAGGGGTTGTGTTGTTGGTGTCCTCATTCGAGGTGGAAGCTCTTGGTGCACCCCAAGAGGGGTCCCAGATTGGCGAGGGTGCAGGCTGGGCTGAGGGACACCCTCCAGTACATGAATGTCATGCACCAGGCCTCTAGTATTTTAAGAAAAATAAACTCAAATGGATGAAATACTTAAATGTTAGACTCAAAACCATAAAAACCCTAGACATTTCTCATAGCAATATTTTTTCTTATATATCTCCTTAGGCAAGAGAAATAAACAAACAAACACACAAGCAAAAACAAATGGGACTAAATCAAACTAAAGAGTTTTTGCACAGTAAAGAAAACCATCAACAAAATGAAAAGACAACCCACTAAATATGGAGAGCATATTTTCCAATGATACATCTGACAAGGGGTTAACATCCAAAATTTATAAAGAACTTATAAAACTCAACACCAAAACCACAAACAATCCAATTTAAAAATGGGTAAAAGACCTCAATAGACACATCTCCAAAGAGGACAGGACATACTGGTACAGAGGGCCAGTAGATATATGAAAAGATGCTCAATGCCACTAATCATCAGAAAATGAAAATTAAAACCACAATGAGACATCACCTCACACCTGTCAAAATGGTTATCATTAATAAATCAACAATAAGGGTTGGCAAGGATATGGAGAAAAGGGAACCCTTGTGTACTGTTGGTGGGAATGCAGATTGGTGCAGCCATTGTGAGAAACAGTATGGAGTTACCTCAAAAAATTAAAAATTGAACTGTCTTATACCTAGTGATTCCTCTTCTGGGAATTTATCCAAAGAAACCCAAAACGCTAATTCAAAAGAATATAAGTTCTTGTATGTTCATTGTAATCTTATTTACAATAGCCAGGACTTGGAAGCAGCCCAAGAGCCCATTAGTGGATGTGTGGAATATTACTCTGCTATAAAAAGGAAGAAAATTTTACCCTTTGTGATAGCATGTATGGACCTGGAGAATATTATGCTGAGATAAGCCAGTCAGAGAAAGACAAGTACTATATGATTTCACTCATATATGGATTTTAATGAACAAACTGAACTATCAAGCAAAATAGAGACAAGCTCATAGATAGAGAGCAGGCTCTGGTGGGAGGATGTTGAGGAGGTGGAGGGATTGAGCAAAAAAGAAAAAAAAAAGGGAGAGAACTCATGGACATGGACAACAGTTTGGAGATTGGGGGCATGGAGTAGGAGGAGGTGGAAGAGGGCATAGAGGTGATAAATGATAAAGGAAAAAAATTAAATTTAAAAAAGAAAATTAGTTGAAATTTCCACATGATTAAAAGTAACTGACTCACTCTAGCTGATTTAGCACAATGGATAGAGTGTTGGTCTGTGGACTGATGAGTCACGGGTTCAATTCTGGTCAAGGGGACATGCCTGGGTTGCGGGTGTGATCCCCAGTGGGCATGTGCAGGAGGCAGCCGATCAACAATTCTCTCTCATCATTGATGTTTCTATCTCTCCCCCTCTCCCTTCCTCTCTGAAATCAATAAAAATATATTTTTAAAAAAGTAATAGTCTCATTAGGAGTTTACCAACAAATAACAAGTGTTGGCAAGGATGTGGAGAAAAGGGAACCCTCCTGCACTGTTTGTGGGATTGTAAATTACCGTACTTTCTGGCGTATAAGACGACTGGGCATATAAGGTTTTCCTGGGTTAAAAGGTCGTTTTATATGCCAGAAAACACGGTATATTGGACTATATTGATGGGATTAGATATAATGGATTAGATATATTGGACTACTGTATTTTCTGGCGTATAAGACGACTTTTTAACCCAGGAAAATCTTATACGCCCAGTCGTCTTATATGCCGGAAAATACGGTAGTGCAGCTACTATGGAAAACGATATGGAGATTTCTTTAAAAATCCAAAATAAAATTTGGAGAAACCAAGATGGCGGCATAGGTAATCACCTATACTTGCTGCCTCTCACAAACACATCATAACCACAACTAAAATGCAGAACAACTACCACCCAGAACTGCGGAAAAGCTGGCTGAGTGGAAGTTCCAAAACTAGAGAGGTGAAGAAAGTGCATTGAGACTGGTAAGAGGTGTGGAAAATGCTGGTACCTGGATGTGCTGCTCTTTAAACTGGGAGATACAAGCTCCCACTTTCTCTGAACACCAGTTCCAGGTGAGACTCTGGGGGACCCAAGCACATATGGGGTGAAACTGGACTGTCTGGCATCAGGACAGGAATGCGAGGGTGGCTTTCTCTTAGAAGTGCTCGCAGCGATCATTGTTCCTGCACAGGGGCAAGGGACACGGAGAACCGAGAACTTCTCTGGTTCAGGGCAGCCATTGCTGTTTGTTCTATCCTGGTGATTCCCAGACACCCCGCCCCACCCAATTTGCAACCCCACCCAAGCTGTGAGCAGCGGCTTTTGCATATGAATAGCCTGTCCCTAAAACAAACTGCAGCTGGGTCAGAGAGACCCAGAGATTCCAAAAGAAGGCCCACTGCCTGGCAGCAGCAGTGGCCTTGATTCACAGCTGGGCCTCGTCTGGGCACTTCCAAACCCCATACAAAGACAAGGAATCTGCAGATGTCTCTGTAGCTCCTGCTGGGCAGCCCCAGAGAGTGGCTGACCTTGTACCTCCTTGGATATCACCAACAGCAATAAAGGGATAACTACAACAAGACTGTGCAAACAGCCCACAAAGGGGTGCACCAAGAGCTTCCACCTCGAATGAGGACACCAACAACACAAGGCCACTCATCAACTCAAGGAGACTTAGCAGCTACCTAGTACATAGAAACAAACACAGGGAAGCAGCCAAAATGCGGAGACAAAGAAACAAGTCACAAGTGAAAGAAATGGATGAAAGCAAAATATTGGATATAGAATTTAAAACCATAGTTATAAAGTTGCTCAAGAATCTTCTAGAAACCTCTGAGCAATTTAGTGAGACCCTCAAGGATATGAAAATGGACCAATCAGAAATTAAGCATCCACTGACTGAAATAAAGAATAATATACAGAGATCCAACAGCAGACTAGAGGAATGCAAGAATCAAGTAAAAAATTTGAAATACGAAGAAGCAAATAACACCCAACCAGAAACGAAAAAAGAATAAAAAAATATGAAGATAGTGTAAGGAGCCTTTGGGTCAACCTCAAGCGTACCAACATCCGAATTATGGGGGTGCCAGAAGAAGAGAGAGAGCAAGATATTGAAAACATAGTTGAAGAAATAATGTCAGAAAACTTCCCCTACCTGGTGAAAGAAATAGACTTACAAGTCCAGGAAGTGCATAGAACCCCAAACAAAAGGAATCCAAAGAGGACCACACCAAGACACATCTTAATTAAAATGCCAAGGGCAAAGGACAAAGAGAGAATCTTAAAAGCAGTAAGAGAAAAACAGTTGGTTACCTACAAGGGAGTACCCATACGACTGTCAGCTGATTTCTCAACAGAAACTATGCAGGCCAGAAGGGAGTGGCAAGAAATATACAAAGTGATGAATAGCAAGAACCTACAACCACGATTACTCTACCCAGCAAAACTATCATTCAGAATTGAAGGTCAGATAAAGAGTTTCACAGACAAGAAAAAGCTAAAGGAGTTCATCATCACCAAATCAGTATTATATGAAATGCTGAAGGGTATTCTCTAAGAAGAGGAAGAAAAAGGTAAAGATAAAAATTATGAACAACAAAGTGACAACAAATATAAATCAATCAACAAGTGAACCTAAAAATCAAGTGAATAAAAAAATCTGAAGAACAGAATAAACTGGTAAATATAATAGAATCAGTGGCATAGAAAGGGAGTGGGCTGACAATTCTCAAGGAAAAGGGGGGTTGGAGGGTGCAGGAAGGGATTGGTCAAAAATCTTACACCTATGGACGAGGACAATGAGGAGGGTAAGGGCATGGGGTGGGTGGGAACATGGTGGAGGGGAGGTATGGGGGGAAAAAAGAGGAACAACTGTAATAATCTGAACAATAAAGATTTATTTTAAAAAATCCAAAATACAGCTGCCATATGATCCAACAATTCCACTTCTGGGTATTTACCTGAAGAAAATAAAAACACTAATTTGAAAAGACATATGCACCCCTGTGTTCATTGTAGCATTATTAGTAACTAGAGGCCCAGTGCAAAAATTCGTGCATGGGGTTGGGGGCTTTGTCTCTCAGCCCAGCCTGCACCCTCTCCAATCTGGGACATCCCTCTCACAATCTAGGACTGCTGGCTCCCAACTGCTTGCCTGCCTGCCTTCCTAATTGCCCCTAACTGCTTCTGCCTGCCAGCCTGGTACCCCGTAACCACTCCCCTGCCAGCCTGATTGCCCCTAACTGCCCTCCCCTGCAGGTCTAGTCACCCCTAACTGCCCTCCCCTGCAGGCCGGGTCCTCCCCCAACTGCCCTCCCCTTTAGGCCTGGTCCACCCTGCAACTGCTCTCCCCTTCAGGCCTGCCCCCCCCATTGCCCTCCCTTGCAGGCCTGGTCCCTCCCAACTGCCCTCCCCTGCTGGCCATCTTGTGGTGGCCATCTTTGACCACATGGGGGCAGCCATCTTGTGTGTTGGAGTGATGGATGGTCAATTTGCATATTACTCTTTTATTAGATAGGATAGAGGCCTGGTGCACGGGTGGGGGCCGGCTGGTTTGTCCTGAAGGGTGTCCCCGATCAGGGTGGGGGTTCCCTTGGGGTGTGGGGTGGCCTTGGTGAGGGGCCTGTGGTGGTTTGCAGGCTGGCCACGCCCCCAGGCGACCCAAGCAGAGGTCCTGGTATCTGGGATTTATCTTCTATAATTGAAACATTGTAGCCTTGAGCGGAGGCCAGGGCCAGCCAGGGCAGGTGGGAAGCTTGGCTCCCTCCATCCCTGGGAGCAACCCAAGCCTCCTGCTTGCTCCAGCTCTGTGGCTGCCACCATATTTGTTGGGTTAATTTGCATACTCACTCCTGATTGGATGGTGGGCATGGCTTGTGGGTGTAGCAGAGGTATGGTCAATTTGCATGTTTCTCTTTTATTAGATAGGATAGCCAAGATATGGAAGCAATCTAAAAGTCCATCAATAGATGACTGGATAAAAAGATGTTTTATACACGCACACAATGGATTATGTTGGGTGAGAATGATGGATGGAGATAGGAGCAAAAGATTTAAAGACATATTCAAAGAAATGATGAAAATGACTAATGATGGAATGACAACTAGATGAGAGGAAGGGGAGAGCATGATTGAAGTGATAGTGCAAAGGTGGTAAAATCAGTGAGCTGAAGGTGCCGGTTAGGTCAAAGACTTGGACTAAGGATAAGCTGGAAAAAAAGGTGGTGGTGATCATAAAGCAGTACACTCAAAATAGAGATTGTGTTAATGGTACAATAATTGATCTCAAACATGACTAGGAGAGTGAATAACTGCAGTGGATTAGAAGATAAATTGTTTGGATTACCTTCATAAGTATTAGAATAATCAGTAAGGACGATAAGATGAATGGTGAAGAGAAAGACTGTTAGCCAGAAAGACTGTAATCAAATATTAAATGAAGAAGGATCGAGGATGATGATATGTAACTGAAATAAAGAAGGAATGGGAAGTTTTGTGGGTGGAATAATCTGATGGCATGTATTTCTAAGTATTTTATAAGCATCAATTAGTTATCTTTTCTGTATTTTTGTTTTTAAATGAAAAAGTCTTTTTTAGTATAATTATCTTTATAATCATTTCAGTTGATCTTCTCTAGATCTCCTCTAGCTCCTATGGAGATCTCCTGTAGCTTCTAAAGTTATTTTTAATGCCTTTACTTAGAAATAAAATAGGACTTCTGGTGTGAAACAGTGGTGTGAGACCCACCCCAGTGAAATAACCATAACTAGCATGGTTATGGTTTGCATGCATGAGCACATATTCCAGAGATTTTTGCTTTTGTCAAGCTTATCTCAAAAACTAGGGTAAAATAGACATAGACTATAATAAGAAGCAAGATATGCAGGGAAAATTAAGTAGTTACTGACAGGAAGTTATAAATAGGACTTCCATAAAGTATGCTTTTTAGAAGAGAAATATGATGCCCCCGCCCCCCCAAAAAAATTAAAGCCCACACTTTATGACAACTTAATTCAAAGTACATATATAGGTTCGTATTCAGAAAATGATGTTCCTATGTAATCATGGGAATTAGATATCTGTCAGGGCCAGCCTGACAGGTTGAACCAGGATGAAGTAGGGAGGTGGGATTTGAGAAAAGAAAGAAAGACAGGACAGCGAGATCAGGAGGTCTACGAGTCAATCGAGAGACTGTAGCGCGTTTATTAACTCTGTAATGCCTTTTATACACAAATCACTGAATATAAGGCACATTTTGCCTTATACCAGCTTTCTCTTTACACGTGTACAAACATCCCAGACGTATTTCTAAATTTTTTAAAACTTTTTCATGGCGAGAAAGAAAACTTTTAATTTAATATACTAGGAGAGTGGGCTTCTATATTGAATCACCATGTGTCTCTCCCTTCCCCCACATCCTGCTTACTTCAGGGGAAGCATCAGCAACAGATCTGGCCGAATTTCTTTTCATGCTTAAAAGATAGACAGATCTTAAATTTTTTCTTTATTTTTTGCTTTCTGAAGCAATAACTAACACCCAATTTGGCCAAGATTTGCATTTCCCTGCTAGTTCTCTTATAATTTTTAAACAAGGCATTAAGTAATCTTATTGCAAGTAATCTTATTGTGGGAGAGCAAATAGCCCTGCCCTCTCCTGCCACCTTTGAATTTCTCTGCACCAGAGGCAGTTTCAGCAGTGGAGTTCCACTTATTACAGATTTTAAATTCCATAGACACACTAAGATTCTAATTTGAACAAGAAACAACATTATTTTGTGATCACATAGACTTTAACATTTGCCTCCAAAGGGCACTTTCTCTAAACTCTACTTGTCCCATGCTTTACTCCTGACTATCAATAAATTGCTCCTCCCTTACCTTATCGAGTGCACTCTTTATCCGGAGGAGATCCTCACCATCTGCTTCCCAAGTCCTCAGGTCCCTGTTCTCGGGCGCCAATTTGTCAGGGCCAGCCTAACAGGTTGATCCGGGCTGAGGTAGGGAGGTGGGACTTGAGAAAAGAAAGAAAGACAGGACAGTGGGATCAGGAGGTCTACGAGTCAATCAAGAGACTGTAGCGCATTTATTAACTCTGTAATGCTTTTTATACACAAATCACTGAATAGGAGGTCTGTGAAGAGGAATGTACTCTTTGTTCCTCATAATCTCTAAGGGAGAGATAGAGTAGAAGGACAAATTCTTGGTACAGTAAATCAGGCAGATTCTCAGTAAATAGTTACAGACTTCTTGGCAAGCCATGAAAGGGTTGCTCTCATTCTACTGATAACCGCCATCCAAACAAGTCTGGGAAAACTCTGTGGGTAGTGGGCCAAGCCTTGCTAGCCCCTTCAGGTGCAAGGACCGTTTCAGCTTACACCCGTTCTCCAACAGATATCAATCTGGAAGAGAAAATTTGGCCACTAAATCCACTGTGGATATTTTCATAATCTCATGTGGAAGATGGAATCAATTATATTTTTCTTATCTGTATAGAAAATTCACATTTCCTATGATTTAGTATGTCATGGTGGATATTAAAGAAAATATGTAGGTGCAGCAGAAAGATTTAAAGTAAGTATTTTCATCTTATACTAATTTACTAAGGATTATCATGGAATTAATACTTCTGGAGAGCTTAAAGAATAAGCTTGACAATCTAAGAGATAAAAAGATAGCCAGAAAGGAAATTTAGCTCCCACAGTTCTTTGAATGTGATGACAAGTGATGCTGAGAAATCATCACCACAGGATCTAGGCCAAGAGGAATAAAAGAGATTAGCAATGGCAGTAACTTAAGAAATAAGACATTTGAGTGCTTGCTGTTATTGTATTATGTTTAAAATAACAACTTTAGTCCTAGAGGGTTTGGCTCAGAGTGTCAGCCTACAGACTGAAGGATCCTAGGTTTGATTCCAGACAAGGGCACATGCTCTGGTTGTGGACTCTTTCCCCACTAGGGGACATGCAGGAGGCAGCCAATCAATGATTCTCTCTCATCATTGATGTTTCTATCGCTCCCTCTCCCTTCCTCTCTGAAATCAGTAAAAATATCCTATCTAATAAAGAGGGAATATGCTAATTGACCCTCATGCCATTGCAAAGATGGTGGCACCCACAGCCAATAAGGAGGGAGTATGCTAATTGAATGTCCTGCCCTCAAATATGGCAGCACCCACAGCCAATAAGGAGGGAATATGCTAATTGACTGCCCTGCCCTCAAAGGTGGTGGTGCCCACAGCCAATAAGAAGGGAATATGCTAATTGACTGCCCTGCCCTCAAAGATGGCAGCGCCTACAGCCAATAAGGAGGGAATATGCTAATTGACTACCACGCCTTCAAAGATGGTGGTACCCACAGCCACAAGATGATGGCGCCCAGTCCTCTCAGCCCCACCGGGAGGCAGGTGCGGCAAGGCCAGGCTGCCCCCAGGCAGGCCCAGCTGCTCCATGCGCCTGCCTTCAGAGTCCCCCAGTCCCCTCAACCCCACAGCCACCCAGGGCAGCCCAAGGCACAGACAAGCCTCAGATGGCGGTTTCCCAGCCGCCTAGTGCCGCCTGAGGCTCAGGTAACCAGGGCTGGCCGAGGCTTGCACTGTCGGCAGTGGCAGCAGCAGAGGTATGATGGGCGTCGCCTTCCTCTGATTGCCAGATCGCCTCCCACCCCTGAGGCCTCCCAGACTGTGAGAGGGGGCAGGCAGGGCTGAGGGACCCCCCACTCCAGTGCATGAATTTTCATGCACCGGGCCTCTAGTATTTAGAAATAAAATAACAACTTTATCAAAATATAATTCAAATACATATAATTCACCCATTTATACATATACAAATCAATGGTTTATAACGTATTTACAGAGTTGTGGGACTATCACCACACAATTTTAGAACATTTTTATGACCCCAAATTAAACCCTGTATCCATTAGAAGTCATTACTCATTTCTTTCTCAATCCTATCCCAGACCCTAGCAACCATTAATTTACTTTTTGTCTCCATGGAGTTTTCTAATCTAGACTTTTCATATAGATGGACTCACAAAAGATCACTCATACTTGGTCTTTTGTGTCTTGTTTCTTTCATTTAGCTTATTGTTTTCAAGGTTCATCCATGTTATAGTGTGTATCAATATTTCATTTTTTATATTGCTAAATAATATTCTAATATATCCTAGCTGCCATTTATTTTGCACTTATTATATACTTTGGGCTTTATTCATATTATTTTACTTAATTGACTAGAGGCCCAGTGCATGATTGAATCATGCATGTGTAGGGTCCCCTACACGCTTTTGCTTTTCGCGGTGGAGCCTGGTGCCGGAGCAGACAGGCACCCAGCTCCCACGCTTTTGATGGTCTGCAGCCGCTGAGGGGGGCTGCCGTGGACACCTGGCTACCCTGCCATTGAGAGGCGCAGCCGGGTGTCCGCGGCAGGCCCCCTCAGCGGCCACGGATCTGGATCTGGCCGTTGAGAGGCACAGGGGGCGGGAGTTCCGCCCCCTGTGCCTCTCAACAGCAGGGTAGCCCCCCTCAGTGGCAGCGGATCCGTGCCTCTCAATGGATGGATAGGCCACCCCGAGTCCCGCCCCCCAGCTTCCCGCCGCCCAATCGTGGGTGTAGCGGAGTGATGGTAATTTACATGTTACTCTATTATTAGATAGGCTATCAGAACTCTAATGAAGTTCTCAATGCACAGGTAGAAAATTAATGCTCACTGAAGTTAAGTGTTTGATCTGAGGTCACATATCTGGTTAACACAGCTCACATTTGAGCCCAAGTCTGCCTAATTTCAACACCTGTGCTCTTTTCATAGAACTTTGGGATCTGTGCTGCCTCCTGAGGACATAGAAGGTAGAAGAGAGATTAGAGAGTCTACTCAGGTTTCTTGCCAGGTATTTTTTTCACAAGTACATTTTAAACAACAAAAAAAAGGGGATGTAACAATATAAACAAACTAAATAATCAGGAAATCCCCATCTTTATCAGAATGCTTTAATATCAACATTTCTGGTTGAAGTTATACACAGCAACACTCCCTTCCCCAGGGTTCTGGATACTTAGGAATTTAACCTTCTGCCCAGTTCAGTTTGCCAACAAAAAAAGAAAAAAAAAGAAAATTTAAAAGAGTCAAGAAATTACTCTGCAGTTTTTCAGAGGCACAATGCCTCCTCCTTGAGTAAGGTGCTTAGTTGAGTCCATCATCCTCCAGCTTGTGGAGGTAGGGGTGGGGAATGTGGAGGCCCGAGAAGAGGGATGATGGGGCTGACTCTAAATGTTGGCTCTCCATTATAACCTGCTATCTCTACTTTATCCAGTAAGTTTAAGGAGGGTTTTGATAGAATCATATAAAAACACATCATTAGAGAACTATCTATAAAACCCCAAGAGGTTAGCTGTAAGAAGAGATCATGGTGCGCTTTAGTCCCAGGCCATCTTTCCTTCTCATTCTATATATTCTCCCAGGGCCATTTTATTCAAGTCCATAGCTACAATTACTTTTTATAAATCAATGGCTCTTAAATCTATATTACAATCTAAATCTCTCCCCTAAATATGTTTTTACATATCTAACTACTTACTGAACATGACCACAGACCCTACTGGAAGTATCTCCTTACTGCTCTGCTCCTGTTCCTTGTTTTGTGTTCTAGTGAATGGAAACGTCATCTACACAGTTGAACAAAAAAGAAACCTAGGCAGCTTCCTTGTCATTCTATCTTCCCTAACTGTCCTCTACCCATCCCACCCTGATGCAAATCAATAGCCAAACCCATCATCTCTATTTTTTAAATATCTTGGAATCCACATGCTTCTCTCTGTCAGGATCTCAACTGAACTGGAGAGAACTAACTGAGTTTTCGTCTGTTGGAGTAGCTGATTAAAAATGAGCCAAAATGAAAATAACAGTCAAGTCTTTAATCAGTTACTACAATAGTATAAGGAAGAGGCTAAAACCAGAGAAAGTGTCAACTCCCTCCGTTTCAATTTCCACCATGGAATAGTGTGAAGGTGAGGTTGACTCACTGTTGAGGGATCACCAAACAAAAGGTTCCCACACAGTTACAGTCTGTAGGGCCAAAAAAAAAAAAAAGAGAGAGAGAGAAAAGAAGGATAGTCAGGAGTGGGAAAATACCGAATACTGTGGCAGAGTAAGAAAAGTGTCTTCCAGGTTCCCTGATAAGGAGATCTCCAAAAGGAGATGCTGGAATAGGGATGCAGATGTATGTAAGAGCATGGCTAGAAGGGGAGCTTGCTTGAGTCCTTGACTGCAACTCTCTTTAGAAACTGCAGTGCATTGGCTGTGCACCAAATCTGGTATGGGAGGGAAGCTTTTCCCCATGAGGTCTGCCTATTAAAGCCTTTTTAATTCCTGTGGTTGGGCCTGGAAAATCACATTTTGGATGCCTTTTATTTCTTTTTCTTGCCTGTTTGCTCTAGTATATACATATATACAACTTTCTCTTTTTATTATTCCAGTTTTAGTAACATAATAATATATAACATTGTATACATTAAAGGTATACAATGTACTTATTTGATAGATGTATAGATTGTAAAAGGATTACCATAGTAAGTTTATTTATTACATCTATTACCTCACATCATTACATATTTTTATGGTGAGAACATTTTTAAAAATATATATTTTATTGATTTTTTACAGAAAGGAAGGGAGAGAGATAGAGAGTTAGAAACATCGATGAGAGAGAAACATCGATCAGCTGCCTCCTGCACACTCCCTACTGGGGATGTGCCTGCAACCAAGGTACATGCCCTTGACCAAAATTGAACCTGGGATCCTTCAATCCGCAGGCTGATGCTCTATCCACTGAGCCAAACCGGTTAGGGCAATGAGAACATTTTTAAGATCTATTTAACAGCTTTCAAATGTAACATAGTATTATTAACTATAGTCAATATGCTGTACATTTACATCTCCAGAGCTTATGCATCTTATAACTGGAAACTTGACCTGCTGACCACCTCCATCCATTTTTCTACCTCCAGCCCCTATACTGTCACTTAAAATCACCAATCTGTACTCTGTTTATATAAGTTTATATTTTTAAAATTTCACAAATGAGATCATACAGTATATGCAGTATATGTCATTCTCTGTCTGACTTATTTCACTAAATGCCCTCAGAGTTCATCTTTGTCACAAATAGCATGACTTCTTTTGTTTTATGAGTACATAATGCACTGCATATATATATATATATATGTCAAATTTTGAATGCCTTTTTATTTCTTTTTCTTGCCTGATTACTCTGGATAAGACTTCTAGAACCATACTGAATATGAGTGGTAAGAGTAGACAACTGATCTTAGAGGAAAAACTTCCAGTCTTATTGAATGTAATGTTACCTATGGTCTTGTCATATATATCCATTATTGTGTTGAAGAATGCTCCTCCTTGTTGAAAGTTTTTATCATGAATGGATTTTTTGTTCAGTTTTTTATTGAATTTTGTCAAATCTTTTTCTACATCTATGGAGGTGACCACATTATTTTTTACCTTTCTCTCTTAATATGCTGTATCACATTTATTGACTTACATGTGTTGAACCATTCTAGCATCCTAAGGATGAATTCCGCTTGATCATGGTGTATAGGCCTTTTAATGTGTGATGGAATTCAGTTTACTAGTATATTTTTGAGAATTTTTGCATTCATATTCATTATGGATATTGGTCTATATTTTTCTTTTCTTATAATACCCTTATCTGACTTCAGTATCACGTTAATGATGGCCTCATACAATGAGTTTGGGAGTATTCCCTCCTCTTCCATAGTTTGGAAGAGTTTGAGAAAGTTTGGTGTGAATTTTTCTTTAAGTGTTTAGTAAAATTCACCAGTTGCACTGGATTTTTAGTCCTGGATTTTTCTTGTTGTATGGTTTTTGATTACTGACTTATTCTTCTTACTTGTTTTATTTTTTAAATATATTTTATTGATTTTTTACAGAGAAGGATAGAGAGTTAGAAACATCGATGAGAGAGAAACATTGATCAGCTGCCTCCTGCACACCCCCCACTGGGGGTGTGCCCGCAACCAAGGCACATGCCCTTGACCAGAATCGAACCCGGGACCCTTCAGTCCGCAGGCCGACGCTCCATCCACTGAGCCAAACCGGTTTCGGCTTCTTACTTGGTTTTAGTCTGTTCATATTTTCTATTTATTCGTAATTTAGTCTTGATAATTTGTATGTTTCTAGGAATGTATTTCCTCTCAGTTGTCCAATTAGTTGTCCAATTGTTCTCAGTAGTGTCTTAAGATTCTTTGTATTTCTGTGGTATTAGTTGTAATGTCTCCTCTAGCTAAAGCTTTGTTAATTTCTTTCCCAAAAAACCAACTCAGTTTTGTTGATCTTTTCTATTTTTCTAATCTCTATTTCATTTCTGTTCGTATCTGTTATTTTCTTCCTTCTGCTAATATTTGGCTTAATTTGTTCTTTAGTAGTTCTTTAAGGAATGAGATTAGCTTGTGTATGTAAAAGCTTTTGTCTTTTCTATTTTGTTTTGTTTTTGGACTACTCCACAGTCTTTTTTCTTTAAAAAAAAATATTTTTATTGATTTTATAGTGGAAGGGGGAGGGAGAGAGAGAAATGGAAACATTAGTGAATCATTGATCGGCAGCCTCCTGCATGCCCCCTACTGGGGATCGATCCTGCAACCCAGGCATGTGCCCTTGACTGAAATCAAACCTGGGACCCTTCAGTCCGCAGGCCAATGCTCTATCCACTGAGCCAAACCAGCTAGGGACACAGTCTTTGTTTAATTTTCATGTATTCGTGAACTTACCAGCTTTCCTCCTGTAATTGATTTTTAGTTTCATATCATGGCGATTGGAAGAGATAATTGATATAATTTATATATCCTTAACTTTCTTTTTTTTTTAAATATATATTTTATTGATTTTTTACAGAGAGGAAGGGAGAGGGACAGAGAGCTAGAAACATCGATGAGAGAGAAACATCGATCAGCTGCCTCCCGCACACCCCCCACCGGGGACGTGCCCGCAACCAAGGTACATGCCCTTGACCGGAATCGAACCCGGGACCCTTGAGTCCGCAGGCCGACGCTCTAGCCACTGAGCCAAACCGGTTTCGGCTATCCTTAACTTTCTTAAAAGTTGCGTTGAAGAATGTTCTTCCTTGTAACCTAACATATGACCTATCAATGGAGGATGTTTTTTTGTGCACTTGAGAAAAATGTGGATGGAATGTTCTGTATATGTCTGTTAGGTCTGTTAAATCTAATGTGTAGTGTGCATCCATTATTTCATTATTGATTTTCTGTCTGGGTGCCATATCACTTGTTGAAAGTGGGGTATTGAAGTCCTCTACTATTATTGCTTTTCTATTTCCATCTTCAGATCTGTTAATAATTGTTCAATTAGAGTATTTTGAATTTGACTACATATTTACTTTTACTATTCTCTCCCCACCACATGCAATGCAGCACTACTGATTTGCAGTTACATTTCTTTCTGTTTACCAATGCTGGTTATGGCTAGTTCTTTTCACTTCTTAAGGTTGGATTTGTAATCACTTTCAGGAAGTGATTATTTTCCTGTGGCAGTCTTTTTATAATTCAAGAAAGTTGCCCCATGATGAATGCAGGTACTTTAATAAATTTACCATCTCTCTGAAGAGTTAAGTATTTCATAGTTGGAAGGCAGCTGATCAGTGATTCTCTGTCATCATTGATGTTTCTATCTCTCCCTTTCTCTCTGATATCAATAAAACTATTTTTAACCAATAAAAAAGTAATAAAGATGGGCTACTAATTAACCCTGACTCAGAGGAATCCTATCTTTTCTTCTTGAGTTTGACTGGATGTTGTCAAAACTGGGTTCCAATTTTTTTCATTAATAGTCCAGCCTCTATATGCCCTATTTAGGTCACATCAATCTGATCCAATTCAATAGAACCCTGAAGGGAGACAAGGTGTAAAAGCTCTAAAAGAAGTATTATCTTAAGTTCCCCCTCTGGGACATCCTAATTATAAACTTCCCTTCTTCCTTTTCATACATGAAAGTAAAGGATATGCTTTAGGAGTTCTAACTGAGCAACATGGAGACCATCTTAGAACTATAGGATTTTATAGTCAGCAACTAGACTCAGTAGCAAAAGGGCTCCCTCCCTGTATGAATGCCATCTCTGCTACAGCCATGTTATGTAAACAAACAGAAGAGATAGTTATGGGCTCTTCTTTAACTATTTATGTTCTTCAGACTGTTGAATCTTTACTGAATTCTCGTCACAATCAACATTTCTCTGTCAGTCAATTGACTGCTTATGAAGTGCTCCTGCTTTCTGCATGTAATATTACTTTAACTCGGGGTAATCATCTTAACCCTGCAACTTTGTTACCCTCTTTACAGGATGAAGATAACCACAATTGTGTTTTGCTTACTGACCACCTTCTTGTTCCTAGGGATGATTTACAGGAAACTACTATTGATAGTGTGACTTAATTCGGTTTACAGATGGATCTTATAAAAGATGAACAGGAACATTACTGAGTTAGATATGCAAAAACTTCCATGGTGGACATAATTAAAAGTTCTTATCTACCTGAAATAAAATATTCCCAGCAAGCTGAACTAATTGCTGTGTCAATTGGCCAAAGATCAAGTAGCCAATAATACACTGATAGTTGCTAAGCATTTGATATAACTTATGACTTTGGAATGTTATGGAAGCAGTGGGCTTCTTAACTTCCTCAGGGCAATCCATAAAAAATGGAAAACTGGTTGCAGAATTATTAAATGCCATAAAGCCACCAAAACAATTGGCAATTATCAAAATTCCAGGGCATTCTAAAGATACCACCATGGAAGCAAAAGGAAATCATTTGCCAACGCTGCAGTTAGGCAGATGGCATTGAACAGTCAAGTTATCCAGATCTGAGAATGTCTTTGCTTTCTATCAACTATAAAATATTATCTTTTGCAGTTTTAACAGACAGCTATGGAGGAAGAAAAGAGGGTATGGCAACAAAAGGGGGAAACCTTTGACCCAAAGAAACAGATATGGCTTGAACCCAATCAGAAACCTATTTTACCTATAGGGGCCCAACTCCCTATACTTCAAAATGTGCATGAGCTAACACATTGGGTTCCTGAAAATATAATTTCATGTAGTCAACAGTATTATTGGAAATCTCCTACTGCTCTCATAAAGTGTACAGCAAATGTCCTATCTGTCTAAAATATAACCCAGGAAAACCACTCCAGTGGACATTTCCCACTTTCTTTAGGTCCTTTTAGATATGGCAATTGGACTTCATCCAAATACCACCATTTCAGGGATACAAAGATATATCAGTTATGAGTTGTATGTTTTCTCACTGGGTTGAAGCATTCCCTTGCATGGGGAACAACAGCCTTAATGGTTGGTAAATTGTTATTAGAAAAAATAATTTCCAATTGGGGAATTCCCTCTAAGTTGCATAGTGACCCATGGACCCATTTCACCTGGCAAATAATAAAATCTATCTGTAACATTTGGCATATTCTACAGCATTTTTATCACTCCCAGTCCTCTGGATTGGTGGAACGTACCAATGATATAATAAATATTCAACTAGCCAAGATTTCAAAAGCCTTTTATTTCCTTTGGATGAAAGTTCTCCCTATAGGACTCCTCAACCTGAGATCTCCTTTTGGTAAACATAACTTTTTATGAAATAGTCACTGGCCACCCTGTGTATCTGGATGAAGTGGCATATGAACTATCTTTGCTAAAATGTGTTGTGGCAAATGGCCCAGGAAACGACAGCCAGCACCCAGAGGAATCAGGAAAGTAAACCTTTATTATGCAGCGCTGCTAGTCCAGGGGCCTCTGATCCAAAGCCTGAACTGCCAATGTGGGCAGGTTTTGATATATATATCTTATTATGGAGGGCCCCTCGGCGTGGGCTTTGTAGCTCCGCCCAAGTCAGTTAGAATGGGGAAGTAAGATTACTGTTTAATTAGATACTGAACTAGGCTATAAGCCCCAAAGTTGCCCACCTATTTTCCTTCTCAAAAGGAGACATTCTACATTATTGGCAACAGCTTATTAACCAGCTTAAGGAAATTGATAAATTAGTAACTGATTTATTTCACAGTGCACTCCTGGGAGACAAATATTTCAAAGATCCTGGCTTATAACCAGGAGATTTGACCTATTGGAGGGGACCTTACCAAGTATTACTAACTAACCCATGTGCAGCCAAACTCAAAGGAGTTAACTCATGGATTCACTTTTCTCATTTTAAAAAAGGCACCTGACTGTGAATGGACATCTACTCCTGTCTCCAACACTTGCCTTTGTCTACAGAGGAGATCTAAGACTTTTCAAGGATGAGAAGCCACTGGCACAGGTTTGAATGTTCCTTACACTTATAAATGTTTTGTTTTTTAAAAATAATTTTCACCAGTGTTATTGAGATAAGAAAACATGACCCATATATCTGCTATCAAGAGGAGATCCACCTCAGAAAAAAGGACTCACACAGACTGATGGTGAAGGGATGGAAAAGGTTTTTCAGGCAAATGGAAATGAAAAAAAAGCTGGGGTAACAATACTTATATCTGACAAATTAGATATCAAAATGAAGGACATAATAAGAGATAAGGAAGGCCACTTCATAATACTAAAGGGAACAATCCAACAAGAAGATATAACTCATAAACATATACGCACCCAATGCAGGAGCACCCAAATACATAAAAAAAACTTCTAGAGGATATCAAGGGAGAGATTGACAACAATATAGTCACAGTAGGGGACCTTAATACCCCACTATTACCATTGGACAAATCCTCTAAACAAAAAATCAGAAAAGAAACATCAATCCTAAATGACTCACTAGATCAGATGGAATTAATTGACATCTTCAGAACATTTCACCCCAAAGCCAAAGAATATACATTCTTTTCAAGAGCACATGGGTTATTTTCAAAGATAGACCATATATTGGGACACAGGCAAAGTCTCTTCAAATTCAAGAAGATAGAAATCATATCAAGCATCTTCTCAGATCACAATGGCATAAAACTAGAAATCAACTACAATAAAAACAATAATAAAAAAATCAAACACCTGGAGGCTAAATAGCATGCTATTAAACAAAGACTGGGTTACCAGAGAGATCAAAGAAGAAATAAAAAACATCATGGCAACAAATGACAATGAAAACACAACAATCCAAAGTCTATGGGACACAGCGAAAGCAGCCTTGAGAGGGAAGTTCATAGCTCTACAGGCCTACCTCAAAAAACAAGAAAAAATGGTAATAAATTATCTAACCCTACAACTCAAAGAGTCAGAAAGAGAGCAACAAGAAAAGCCCAGCTTAAGCAGAAGGAAGGAAATAATGAAGATCAGAGCAGAGATAAACGACATAGAGACCAACCAAACAAACAAAAAAAAAATACAAAAGAGCTGGTTCTTTGAAAAGATAAACAAGATTGATGAACCTCTAGCCAGGCTCACTAAGAAGCGAAGAGAGAGGACCCAAATAAACAAAATCAGAAATGAAAGCGGTGAAGTAACAAATGATTATGAAGAAATACTATGAACAACTCTATTCCAACAAAATGGACAACCTAGATGAAATAGACATAGTCTTAGAAAAATACAAGCTGCCATAACTCAACCAAGGGTTCTGTATATACTCTAAATACAAATATACATATATATTATATTCCAAGTACAAGTTTTTGGTAATACACATTGCATATATCTTCACCAAATTTATTGCTTATATTTCAACTAGGGTTCTACAGAGTACTTATAATAAGAAATTAGCTCATGTGATTATGGAGGCTGAAAAGTCCCAAGATCTATGGTCAGCCAACAGGAGACCCAAGAGAACAGATGTGTAGTTTTAGTCTGAGTTTGAAGGCCTGAGAACTGAGAGAGCTGATGGTGTAAGTTCCAATTTGAAATCTGACAGTCTCAAGATCCAAAAGGATCCAATGCTCAACCCAAGTCAGAGGACTGAAAAAGATCAGTAGCCCAGCTCAACCGTCAGGCAGGAGGAGTTCCCTCTTATTGGCTTTCTTGTTCTATTCAGGTTTTCAGGTGAAGAGGCCCATTTGAATCTGGGAAAGCAAACTATTTCAACTTTATTTTGATGGAATATTTGGATATTTTTCAATATTCCTTTGTAGTTGATACTTTTTATATCTTGCTTTAAATTTTTTTCTACTCCAAGTTTACAAAAGCATTACCATATAATTTCTTCCAGAAGCTTTATTATGATCTTTCATATTTAGATTTATACAACATCTAAAATTTATTTTTATATGTAGTGTGAGGTAAGGGTTATGTTTTCCTTTTCTTTTTTTCCATTAGGGTATCCAATTGTCCCAACAACCTTTATTGAAAAGACTATACTTACCCACTGCTTTGCCATACCACCTTTATCATTATTCAGGGGTTCATCATATATGTGTGGCTCTATGTCTGGATTCTTGTTTCTGTTCCATTGGTTTATTTGTTCTGGGCTCTCATAATACCAAGTCACTATCTTCCTACCCTAATCACCACAGGTACTAGACAGGTGGAGACCATTCCAACACCCTAGAGCCCACTGAAATTATTCAAAATAGCCAGTCCTAACCTACTCATTCCTTCCCACAAAAACCTCACTGCCTTGCCCATTCCTTCTCACAGAAACCATAGAAACTCTTGCCCACGTTTTCCCCTCACACTTTCTGCTTCCTGACTGGACCTGATGCTTCCCCATGTGACTCTATATGGCATGGCATGCCCCCTTCTCTTGGGAACTATGAGTAACAATTATCTTCACTGGCAGTCATCTCCTGATCTGTTTCCCACACCATACCATAATAATAATTGGAACTTACATTTTAAAACATTTAGTTTTTATTATTCCAAAATTTTATTATGACCTGCCTAAATTTGACTTTTTAGATATTTTATGACCTGCCTAAGTTTGACTTTTTAGGTATTCTATACTACTTTTTAGATATTCTATACTTCATTGGGCTTTTTGAAACTATATCATGATGTCTTTTGTCAGCGTGATTGATTGTATATTGGTGACAAATTATTTATTCCTTCATGTATTTATACATTTTGCCAGGTGGCTTTATAGTTTCTCTCATTAAAGACAGAGTGTACGTACCTGTCTTTTGATCTTGAGCTTAGCTATATGACTTGCTTTGGCCAATGAGATGTTAGCAGACTTGACACAGGCAGAGACTAGAAATATATTTATGCAACTGGGCTTGCTCTTTTGCACTTCTGTCATCATCATAAGAAAAAACATGTGCTGGTAGCCCGCTTGAACCAATGTGCAGCTTGAATCAGATCCAGCTGGCCCAGATAAATATAGCATATAGAAAAGGGTTAGTATCTGTTAAATGAACAAATGAATGAATGAAAAAATAAAATTAAAGAGACTTGAAAATTCTTAAGAAGATTCTGGACCTGTATCTGTTTCTCTCTATCCTTGCCCATTAGTGAGTACTTGCCAGGTGGGGGTGGGCGTGGAAATCAATACAATAAATTATGAAAGTTAATTTTCTTCTAAGGTCATAGATTAGCACGGCTTTAACACAATCAACATTCTTGAGTTCAATATGAAAAGACTTACCTTTATCTATAAAAGGGATGGAAGTTGAAATTTGTTCCTGGATGACACATATTGATTTAATAATTGCCGAGTATAGTCACAAATTATGAAATCATTTCCTGCTATAAGGAACATAATGTAGACAGGTGGGGAAATGAATGATGAAGGTGGAATGATGGCTTTCTCATGCCCTACTAAGTATGACCACAGTGCAAAAGGCTTAAACTAAATTGTTAAAAGGATTAAACATTTTTATTTTTTCCTGAATCACGTACCAATGGGTTAATCTCCAAAGATAGTAGAAATTTAGAAAGCAGGAAATACCCCACTTACTTTATAGCAAAGAGCAGCAACCTGAGACCCTTGATCCCTGAAGTCATGGAGGCTATTCCTGGCATGCACAGGACAGGCCTCAGGTGTCACTATTTCTATTCCTCTTTCCATACCCTCTCTCAAGCCTACTAGATAGCACTGTAGTAACCAGATAACTCCACTTGCTGGAAGAACTGACCATTTGGAAGAAGTTCTTGGTCCTTGGAGCATTCTTAATGAAGGGGATAATGGGGCAAGAGAATTATGGCAGCAATGGTGTAGTCAAATTGAAAGAGTCATAGGATATCAGTGGGTAAAATGGCCTTTGTAAGGCATACGGGGCAACTCAGACCTTCAGCTTATGTTGTGTTCTATAAGCAGCTGAGTTGAGTGTTTGCCAAGTCCTCCCTGTGATCATAGCCCAGTCTGTGAGAGGAGGGAAGCCTTTGACTAGGGACTTCATTCAGTTCTTTGATTTAATTGCCTAGATCCTGTGTTTTTAAATGGAAAATCAACAAATGTGAAGAAAATTTTAGGGTCGTTTAAACCTCTACCATCATTGCACCTATTTATTTATTTATTTATTTATTTATTTATTTATTTATTTTAACGAGTACCAGACATTGTGCTAACACTGGGGAGTTAAAAGTGAATAAGCTATATCATCCAGAAACCAAAATCCAGTTTAAATAGAAAATAAGCAGAGTGAGGTGTGAGACTTATTTAAGAAAAAGCAGGTTCTCTGTGATTTACTGGTGGCAGATAATTGAGCAAATTACTAACCTCTACATGTCTCAGTTGATCTATTTAGAAAATGGGTATAATAATAATTACTTACTTCATAGGATAAAAATGTACTCATTTGAAATGTGGTGTTGGAAGAGAGTTCCACGGATATCCTGGACTACCAACCAGAAAGATAAACAAGTGGGTCCTAGAGCAAATTAAGCCTGAAACATCACCGGAAGCAAAATGAAAAAACTGAAGCTGTCCTAATATGGACATATCATGAGAAGGCAGGATTCTTTAGAAAAGACAATAATGCTATGAAAAATATGGGGAAGACTAAATATTAGGTGGATTAACTCCATAGAACAAGCCATAGACAAGAATCTACATGAATTAAGCAGGGCTGCTGAGAACAGGACATTGTGAACATCACTCATTCACAGGGTCTCCAGAAGGCGAAGCTGACTCAATAGCACATAATACATACATACCTTATAAGGAATCAACTGAGTCAACCCACAGGTTGAGAACTGCTAGCAGGGTCGCCTAAGACCATCGGAAAACACAGATATTTACATTATGCTTTATTAACAGTAGCAAAATTACAGTTATGAAGTAGCAACTAAAAAAAATTTTATGGTAGGGGGTCACCACAACATGAGGAACTGTATTAAAGGGTCGCAGCATTAGAAAGATTGAGAACCACTACTTTAATGGGTCTCAGTGTTGGGTTTATTATACATATAATAAATCATTATACCTCAAATTTGCATTACTAATAAGATCAAAGACCATATCCTCTTTGTACGGTTTGTGAGCTAGTCCCAATATCCACCATCTCTGAAAACCCACACTCTCCTTTTCCACTCTATACACCTTTTCTTAGATGGATCTGAATGTCTTGATACCCCAAATTCATTGCTTCATTAATCCTTTAAACATTTACTAAATATCTTCTCTATGCCTGGCATTGTTTTGGGTTCTGGGGACACAGAAGAATTATCTTCGCTCTTTAAGAGCACCCAAACTAGTAGGAAAAAGAAAAACAATAGATTATTATACAGTGATTTCAAACTAGGGTCTGTGATTCCAGCATCCACTTTGATGTGTCTGCTAAAAATAAGAAACCCCACTTTACTTATCTCAGACCAAAGAGAAAAGAACAGAGGTAAATTATTAAACTTTGGGGGCTTTAAGGAAAGACTTACAGTGTATTGCCATATTTCAAATGGATAAGATCCTCCCAACTCCCAACACCAAAGGGAATCTCAGGGTACTGACTCCTATATTCCTACCCTGAGGTGGAGTGCTCTAATCGCTCAATTCCGTGTAAGGGATTTGAAACAAGGTACTGGTGTAGGTGAGCTTTAAAAACAGATAATGTCCCAAACTAGGAACCTTGTAAGATACTCAGAACACCCAGTTGGAACACTTTTCTATTGTCACAATAATCCTATATAATAAAAGAGTAATATGCAAATTGACAGTCACTCCAACACACAAGATGGCTGCCCCCATGTGGGCACAAGATGGCCGCCACAAGATGGCCAGCAGGGGAGGACAGTTGGGAGGGACCAGGCCTGCAAGGGAGGGCAGTTGTGGGCAATCAGGCCAGCAGGGAAGGGCAGTTGGGAGGGACCCAGGCCTGCAAGGGAGGGCAGTTAGGGGTGACCATGCCTGAAGGAGAGGGCAGTTAGGGGGGACCAGGCCTGCAGGGGAGGGCACTTAGGGGCAATCAGGCTGGCAGGGGAGAAGTTAGGCATCAATCAGGCTGGCAGGGGAGTGGTTAGGGAGTGATCAGGCTGGCAGGCAGAAGCAGTTAGGGGCAATCAGGAAGGCAGACAGGTGAGCATTTGGGAACCAGCAGTCTTGGATTGTGAGAGGGATGTCCAACTGCCCGTTTAGGCTTGGTTCTACCGGGATTGGGCCTAAATAGGCAGTTGGACATCCCTTGAGGGGTCCCAGATTAAAGAGGGTGCAGGCTGGGCTGAGGGACAGCCCCCCCCCAACCCCCCGTGCATGAATTTCATGCACCGGGCCTCTATTTTAAGTCTGTGGGTAGGAAGGATGGTTCTGCTGATCTTAGCAGGGCTTCTGTCATAGCTAGGACTCACCTATTGAGTGGTTGACTGGCCTTTGCCTGATCTAGGATAGCCTTGGCTGGGAATAATGGTTCTGCTCCATGTGTCTCATCCTCCAACTGGCTAGTTCAAGCATGCTTCCATGGTGAAGGCAGAGGAGCAAGAGAGAGAGCAGAAATGTTTACGGCTTCTGAGGCCTAGGCTTAGATAGAACCAGTATGGACCCTTCTGAAGTTTAGACAAGTCTTAGGCCAGTTCAGATTCCAGGGGTGGATAAATAGATCCCATTTCTTTATAAGAGTGATTGTAAAGTCATATTGTAAAGAGCATAATTACAGGGAAAGAAAATATTTTATAATTTTTCTATCACACCAGCCTCCAAGATTTTTATAAAGCAGTGCCCTTTTCCTGTTATACTCGTTGCTGTGGTAAAAAGAAAGCATGACTAAAACCACACTAACAACAGTGATAAGGTTACACTGAGTCACACACATACACACCAAAAAACATACATCCAATGACTCCAAGGAGGAGAACGAAGCATTGCTACTTGTTGGCTGAAGACACACAAAATTATCCTTTAGGCATCCTGCAAAAATTAGGAGTACTCATATAGAAAGACAAACATGATGGTTAATCCACTAATTTAAACCAGAATACATTGGCATCATATTTAAAATTTTTATTTAGATTATTTCTTTTGTTTGCTATTTCCCATATATTTTTCCCTTCTCTTCTTACTCCGTCCCCAAATCACCCCACACAGTTTAAAGATCTATTTCTTGATTTGGTTCCTAAAAACTCAAAGTCTAAAAACAAATTAAAGTGTTTAGGGAAAACAGCAAAATTAATAGAGGGAGGGACTTCCCTGTGGAGACTAGAACAGCTGCCTCAGGAACAAGAGGAAAAAAAGAGAAGGGAGTGGAAAAGAGTTGAAGGGCAGCCAACAGGGAACCTGGCCAGCCAACAGGGCATACCTAGAACAAGGGGCCAGAGACAGGGATAGCAGAAAGATTCTTGAGACTCCAAGTTTGTCAGGGAAACAGCAGGAAGAGCTGACCTGCTAGAGAGGGTCACAAAAGTATGAGAAATAGGATGTGTACTTGCTCACCATGTAGACTCTGCAGCCAGACTCACTGGGTTTCAGTACCACCTCTGTCATTTACCAGCCTGTGTAACCTTGTGCAAATCATGTGACTTCTATGTCTTTTCACTTCTCTCGTCAGTAAAATAGAAGTAAAGAGAGTACTAGCTTGAAGGGTTGCTATTTAAATAAGTGCTTAGGTAATTCCTGGCACATAATAAGTATTATGTAAAGACTAGAGGCCTGATGCATGGACTCATGCACCGGTGGGGTCCCTCGGCCTGGCCTGCAGGCATTGGCCGAAACTGGCTCTCTGACATCTTCTCAGGGGTCCTGGATTGTGAGAGGGCTTAGCATATAAGATTTTTGATTAATCTCTTCCCGCCCTTTCTCCTCCCCGCTTTCCTTGAGATTCATCAGTCTGTTCCATGTTTCCATGCCTGTGGTTTCCGCTCCTGCATTAAGCGTCTGGCCCCTGGTGGTTAGTGCACATCATAGCTACTGGTTGGCCAGTCAGCTGGTCCCTTAGGCTTTCATATATATATAGACTAGGGGCCCAGTACACGAATTCATGCACCTTGAAAGGAACTGTGGGACGTGAGGCTGCAGTAGGCATAGGGGTGGGTCTCGGCCCATCCTCCATGCCCTTGCCTGGCCCCTTCTGCCATGGCCCCTGGTCCCCTGTCTGCCAGCAACCCTGCTCCCACCATCCCCGCTCTCACGCACTGACAGCATAGAGCGATTGGGGCTGGCACCAGCAGCGGGTGCGAGTGGCAGATGCTGCCCTGATCACCCCTCAGGAGCAGGGAGAGGTGGAGAAGCCCTCAGGGGTGATCAGGGCCAGCAGCCGCTGCTTGCACCCACTGATGGTGCTGAGTGATTGGGACCGGGCACCAGCAGTGGGTGTGAGCTGTGACTCCAGTGCCCGCTGTGGGTGCAAGCAGGGCCAGCATTGGCAGTGGGTGCAAGTGGCGGCTCTGGCACCAGCACCAGGTGTGAGTGCCAGGTGGGACCGTGGTGCATGGGAACAAATAATTTTCAGTAACCACCAGAGGCTCGCCCTGATGACAGCGACTGGTGCCCTGCCTTGATCTGGCACCCCCTCTCACCTGCTTCACCATCCTGCCACAGCCAACGCCTGCCATGTTCCGCGCATGCCCCCTGGTGGTCAGCATATGTCATAGCAACCGGTTGCTCGGTTGTTCTGTTATTCCATTGTTCTGTTGTTCCACCATTTAGTCTATTTGCATATTAGCCTTTTACTATATAGGATAAGCTGTTATTATCAGTATATTATCTCAGAACCTGTGTTTCTGGCCAGGAAGCCAGTTGGGCTTCTGGATGCACCCTAAGTTATCTAGGAGACAGAGATTGAAAGCTTGACTGGGCCCACTCCATCCCCTTGCCTTTGCTCTATAAGCCTCAGGAATTTAGGTATAGCTCTGGGGAAAGGGTTGGGAACTCCAAATTCACTGAAATCATGTTTCTGCTTCTCCCTCCTCTCCCACCACCCCATGAAATAAAAGCTTCAAACACGAACTTAGACTGAATGAAAGGAAAACAAAATGTTTCATTTCTTTCACTCCCACATTTATCCACTGGAATTCATATGCACTCCATTTGTCTTACCCCAGACTGGACTGTGAGCACCGTGCGGGCTGGGGCCATTTCTCTTTCATGAGCACAGTGCTTGCACAGAAGAGGGATTCAGTGGATGTCAGGTGAATGAACCAATTTGACTTTTTTATTATTATTAAGGTGAAATTTGTAGAATATTAAATTATAAAATTTAAGACATTTTTAAAAATTGTGGCAAAATACATATGACATGAACTTTGCCATGTTAATTATTTTTATGTACAGGTCAGTGGCATTTAAGTACATTCACATTGTTGTGCAATTACCACCTCTCTCTGGTCTCAAAGTATTTTCATCATTCCAAAAGAAAACCTCCTACCCATTTAGTAGTTACTCTCCCAGCCCCTGTCCACCAACAATCTCCTTTCTCTGGGGATTTATCTATTCTGGATATTTCATATCAATGAAATCATACAATATGTGACCCTTTGTTTCTGGCTGCTTTCACTTAGCATAATGTGTTCAAGGTCCATCTGTATTGTAGCATGCATCAGTACTTCTTTAATATAGCTGATCAACATGCCATTGCACATTAATATCACAGTTTGTTTATCCATTCAACAGTTGGTGGGTGTTTGGTTGTTTCCACCTTTTGGCTGCTGTGAACAGTGATGCTATGAACAGTGTGTACATATATTTATTTGAGTACTGTTTTCAATTTTTTAAGACTAGAATTGCTACCGTATATCACATGGAAAATCTATGTTGAACTTTTTGAGGAACTGCCAAAGTGTTTCCACAGCACAGATGTGGCTATTGATGCAATCTACAGCTTTATTAGATTGACAGACCTTCTCAACGCCTTAAAAAGGCGTTGCACCGTCTGCACCAATTTCCCTCTAGCCCAAGGATTCCCAGAATTCCTCTGTCCTCTTTCAGTCCTAGAGCTTGAGCTGGAGATATTACCTTCCAGCTAGTGACTGAGCTGCTGTGTTTCCTGAAAGCAGCCTTGGCACATGATGTTTCTGTTTACCCTGTTCCCACTCTCTCTGCCCTGCCCTTCTAGAACTGATTCTTGGCCTTGCTCTTGGTACATGTCACTGCAAATCTCAGTCTGCCATAACCTTGTTCAGGTTTAATGATTTTTTTTTGAGAGAGAGAGGAAGAGAGAGTAGGAGGGAAGAAGAGAGGGAGGGAGAGAGATAGAGGAACATTGATGTGAGAGAGACACATCAATTGGCTGCCTCCCACACATGCCCCAACCAAGGCTGGGGCATGAACCTGCAATCCAGATATGTGCCCTTGACTGGAATCAAACCCATGACCCTTTGGTGCACAGGCTGATGTTCTACCACTGAGCCACACCAGCCAGGGCTGGACTTAATGATTTTTAAAAGTGTTTTTATTGGTAAATTAACACATACAAAAAACAAATGTACCACTTAGTGAATTATAAATCAAAAATCCCTTTAGCCACCACCCATGGAAGGATATAAAACCTTACCATCCATTCCATGAGCTCTCCATTAGCTTCCTCTAAAACACAAGTCCCAGACCCCACTAAGAATAACCAGTCCTAACCTTTACAGTAACCACTCCTTTTATTTATAGCTTTACCATCCAAGCATGCATCTCTGTCCTATATATTTCCTATAACTGGTAGTTGGGTCTAAAGGATAATAAAAATCAAGTTTGATTTTTTAGAGTGAAGTCTGCTTCACAGACGGTATCATGCACCAAGTAGCACATGCTTTGAATTGTTAGCAGCCATTGATGCTTTATGTTTAGATCCTTAATTCACTACATATGCAAAATGCTGTTTTCCAATTCTGTAATTTCTTTTTCATTTATTTGTTGGCACATTATATCAAGAGTAACTTTCCATCATCTGCTCTTTAGTCACCCAGTCGCAGGGTCTATGTTATAAAGGCAGGATAAATTCTTGACTCTTTCTCTTTCCCACTTTTCAAAATAATCCGTTGGTTCTCTAGCACCTTTCAAAGGTAAGCAAATAAGATTTTTTTTTTTTTATATATATTTTATTGGTTTTTTACAGAGAGGAAGAGAGAGGGATAGAGAGTTAGAAACATCGATCAGCTGCCTCTTGCACACCCCCTACCGGGGGTGTGCCCGCAACCAAGGTACATGCCCTTGACCGGAATCGAACCTGGGACCCTTGAGTCCGCAGGCCGACGCTCTATCCACTGAGCCAAACCGGCCTCGGCAAATAAGATTTTTTTGCATGAATGCATAGTTTTAAACATATTCAGTATGTTTCAATCTGCTGAACTTAATTGTCCTTACTAATGCTCAGTTGATCAGATTTAGCTCTGAACTGTTGATCAAATGAAGCTTAAGTAGTTACTGGGTTATAACAGGACCCATGATTCACCTAGCTAAGTCTGGTATGAGAGGTTCTTAAAACAAGTTTTTGTGCTTTTAGAATCTGCTGACCGAGCATGGGCTCCTAGCTTAGTAAAATCATTCGGAACTGCTAAACCTTTTTTTTTTTTTTAATGAGATAATTTTAAATATGTTTTTATTGATTTTAGAGAGAGGAAGGGAGAGGGAAAGAGAAAAAACAAAACAGTTTCTGTGAAAATAAAATAAAAGTTTAAACTTTCTGCAAAGGAAACAACACACACACACACACACACACACACACACACACACACACACACTAGCCATTAAAAAGAAGAAATCCTGCCATATACAACACATGGATTAACTCAGAGGACATTATGCTAAGTGAAATAAGCCTAATACAGAAAGACAAATTCGGCATGATCTCAACTACATGTGGAACCTAAAATACTCAAATTCATAGAAACAGAGAGTAGAATGATGGTTGCCAGGGAATGGGGATGGGAAAATGGGGTCTCAGGGGAGGGGATGCTGGTCAAAATGTATAAACTTTAAGTTGTAAAATGAATAAGTTCTGGGAATCTAATGAAAAGCATGGTGACTATAGTTAAAATAATGTATTGTAAACTTGAAATTTGCCTCAAAAAATAGAAAGTAAAAACTAATCTGATCAGCCTGGCTGGTATGGCTCTGTAGTTGAGTATTGACCTATGAACCAGGAGGTCATGGTTTGATTACCCATCAGGGTACATGCCCAGGTTGTAGGCTCCATCCCCAATAGGGGGCATGCAGGAGGCAGCCAATCAATGATTCTGTCTCATCATTGATGTTTCTATCTCTCTCCCTCTCCCTTCCTCTCTGAAATCAATAAAAATATATTTTTTAAAAAAACAACAAAACTAGTCTGATCTATTTGTCTATTTTTGTGCCAATATCACATTATTTTAATTAGTATAGCTTTGTTGGTTTTTTGCAATGTATGTAATTAAATGTTATTCCATTTCGTACCTAAGAAGATTTAGCTATCTGAGACTTTTAAAAAATATATTTTATTGATTTCAGAGAGGAAAGGAGAGGAAGAGAGAGATAGAAACATCAATGATGAGAGAGAATCAATGATTGGCTGCCTCCTGCACACCCGCTACTGGGGATTGAGCCTGCAACCCAGGCATGTGCCCTTGACTGTAATTGAACCTGGGACTCTTTGATCGCAGGCCGACAGTCTATCAACTGAGCAAACCGGCTAGGGCAGCTGTCCAAGACTTTTAAAACATCTTTTAATTTTTAACTTCTCTTTTGTATACCCTTCTTATCTTGTTTATCAGTAAGACACCTGAGAAGTTAAATTATCTACATGATTGCATAAATCAGTTCCTGCCAAACTTTTTCACTTAGCACTCATAGAAAATAACATTTACACAGCTGCCTGGAGTAGGCAGAAGAGGCAACTCAAATCCAGACTGACCTGGGGGTTCTGGCTCCCAAATAAGAGCCTGAGAGGACTGTATATTCACATATCTATAAGACTTTCACACCACATGTGGTGGAATGTTCTGGAATGCTGAGACCAGTAGAAGCAGATTAGCACAGCAGAAGAGACAGGATGTGGTTCATAGTGACCGTGGACGAAATATACCATAATGGTCACTCGAGAGGTGACAAATTATTAAATTCTGGATATATTATGAAAGTTGACTCAGGCAAGTCATTTAACATATCTGAACATTAGCTATCACTCATTAACATGAGGATAAATAATACCTACATCTACTTCAGGGGTTATTGTGGGACTAAAGGAGATAGTACATGTAAGGTA